>NC_046661.1:82585840-82708033 GCF_010883055.1 Belonocnema kinseyi | reverse complement strand
GGGAGTGGAGGCTGAAAGTTAGCGGTGGGTCGGCGAGAAATACATAATGCAGTAGCCGGACGTCTCCGACACCCCCTAACTCACCCCAAGAGCGAGTCGGGAATCGCGACGACGATGAGCTGCGCGAGGACCTGGCCAAGGGGTTGCAAAGGCGAAGGGGGTGCATTGATTTACGCCGGTAGGATGGTCGAGGGTGCCTCCGTTTCTACAGCGGACGTGGGGCCAACAATTCACTCGCCTTGAGTTCCTGAGGCCATCTATTACGGACCCAGCATTGTTGCGGTTACTTACACCACTCTCCATTCCAGTACTCCTGTCACGGAGTCAATTCGGATTTTGACAAATAATAAAACTCGAATTACACGCTCAAGAGGATCATTTGATAGAAAAAGTGTAATTTTCTGGGTTTAGAAGCATTTTAGGCCTCGGCCCGCCGGGAAATTAGGAGGAATAGAGACTTTCAATGATATGTACCAATTTTCAGGAAGATCGGAGTTATTAAAACTGGCGGGCGACCACCGAGAATGTAAGAAATAGTATTTTTTGTTACTATTTAACGTATTTTGAAGATTTTAAATTGCAGATGACAATTATTGAACGAATTTGGAAAAAAAAAGATCAAAGAGGGATTTTCACAACAATTCATAATTCACAAAATATAATTTCACAAAATATTTATAATTCTTCAAAAGTTCTTTTTTCAAAATCTTTAAAAATCTATATTGTTGTCAGAATTTGTTGAAATATTTTGAAGATTAAAATTAGTTTAGAATATTTTAAAATTTTATTTTTAAATTTAAAAATATTAATTTTCCGGGACTCGAAGGATTGTACATTGTAGTCTTTGGCCCGCCGGTAAATTAGAAAGAACAGAAACTCCTCTTGATATCTATCAATTTTGAGGAAGTTCTAAGCTATTTAAATAGGCGGGCAGCCACCTATAATGTAAAAAATGGCATTTTTTGTTGCTATTTTACATTTATTGAAGATATCTAATGATTTTGAAAGCTCGTCCCGCCAAGAAATTAATGCGATTCTTCTCTTTGTTTTGATTCTAATTAGAAAAAATCCGTTCTCGGAAATCCATAGAATTTTTTTCCGGATGGTGACCGGTTCGTTCATCCGTTGGGAGACTATTAATTACGTGAAGCGCCACAGAGAGAGAAACTCGACAACACGATGGTCCGACGCGGACGGACATCTCTGACCATCCCACATTCTGTAGTCGCGGGATGTGGAGGATTGGCATCAAACTCTTCCCTGCAAACCCCCAACCCCTAAACGAGAGTCCCGGTCGAGCTGGGCAGCTCGACAAATGTAATCTCGTCGGACAGGGGCGCTCCACGCAACCTTTGTTATCAAGGAAACATGCCAGCGGTGTCCTTTTCCGGTTTTTACGACATTAGTCAGTCGAGAGATACCGAAATAAAGGAAAAAGGAGTGGGCCGGAGTGGGCTTATTTATAAAGTGTCGGACTTCCGGCTTGGTTTTAAATTCTCCAAAATCACAAGTTCAAAAAAAAAAATGTCTACTTCGAGTTCATATCTGCGTTATTTGTAAGCTTATGGCCTATGAGATATATGGACATAAACTTGATAATAAAAGAGATATAAACACGATGGAAAAAATGTTTTAACAAACTTAAAATTTTATAAATTCTTAATTTAAATAATACAAAATTGTTTGAAAAATTGCATATCTTTTAAACTTAGTGTGTTATAAATGACCGATTTCCGATAAAAAAAGGTTAACATAACCTAAAATTGTACAAAACTTTACAACTTCTTTGAAATCTATACTCATTTCTGATAAAAAAACGCGTTATACATAACCTAAAATAGTTTCAATATTTTTTCAAGATTGAAATTCAATCATTTTTTACGAAAAATACTGATTTCTCTTGCGAAACGCCAACATAACCTAAAATTTTGAATTTTATAATTCTAAATTATAATCTGGAAAATGTTGATAAATGGAAAAATCGAATAATTTTTTAATTAAAAATACCATTCTTTCACGAAAAACACTAACCCAACATTACAAAAAATGTTTCCAAATTGTGCATCTTCTTTGGAACTTAATTATTTCAGCTTCAAACAAAAAATAACACTTTCGGGCAAAAAACGTTAAGATAACCCAAAATTGTAATTCTTCTTTGAAATCTATAGGAATTTCTAATAAGAAACGCTAAAAATGAAATCTAGACCTATTTCTAATTAAAAACGTATACATAACCTAAATTTAAAAAAAAGTTATCCTCATTGAAATTCAATTATTTTTTTTACTAAAAATACCGATTTCCGGTAAAAAAAAACGTGCGACACATCAACATAACCTGAAATTAAGAATTTAATGGTCCTAAATCATATATTTGCAAAATATATTTTTTTAAATTAAAAAATACCAATTTTCGAAGAAAAGCAATAACATAAAATAATAAAAAATGGTTTCAAATTTTAAATCTGTATTGAAATTTAATTATTTTTGTTTAAAATAACCGATTTCCGGTGAAGAACGCGAACATTACCTAAAATTATTTAAACATTTTAATCTTCTTTGTAATCTGTACATATTTTCGGTAAAATACGCGAACATAACCTAAAACTGTTAACAATAATTTATATAGTTTGAAATCCAGTGCTTTTTTACTAAAAATATACTGATTTTTGGTTAAAATACCAACATAACCTGAAATTGTTAAAAAGTTGTGAATCTTCTGTGAAAACTCATTGTAAATTTTTTTTTTTTATTAATATATTTCTTGTGAAAATCGTTAATACATATAAAAAACATTCAAAAATGAAATATCATGTTCCATCTAAAATAATTTTTTTTTTTCAAAATACAAATTTTTCATGTAAAACGCTAACACAACCTTAAAATGTTCAAAACTAATGAACCTTTAAATTCTAATTATTTTTGTTTAAAAATACCAATTTCCGTTAAAAACGCTAAGAAACCCGAAAAACATAAATTTTTGAAGTATGGTTAATCTTGGAAATCAGATAATTTATTATTAAAAATGCTTATGTGTCTACGTCCATCTTGAAGAACTTAAGAAAGAAGATCAGCAGAGGTTAGAAATTTGGGCGCGAAATTCAAAAAATAAAATCTAAAATAAACCAGATAGGTCAGTTTCAATAAACGAAAGTGACTCGAGGGAAAGTTTTGATGAAATACCAATCATGACGCGTCTATTTTCAGGGTGAAAACTTGAAAACATGCCTAAAATAGAGGGAGAACCTCTGGCGGTATGCCGGAGTCAGTGGCGCGAGTAAACCAATAACGCGTCCGCCACGCCGGGTGCCAGATTCAAATCCGGCTGGGACGAAACGTTGCTACGTAGAAACGAAACTCCGCAGGACATTTCGAACCAATCCGCGTCCTGTCTGGCTTTCGGATTTGACAGGCCATTAGACTGACTCGATCGGTAAGTAGTACGTGCCACAATTATGCCTCATTTTTATATTTTTTGCGCCTTTTCAAGTGTTTTATGCGCGGCCAGCCAGATATTGAAAAAAAAACTACACTTTCCTTACTATCAACTAATTTTCAGAAGTTTTCCAAGTCTCTAAATACTCGGCCCGCCAGGAAATTAGTAGAAATAACTATTTCTCTAGCTATTCTGAAAGTTTCGGGAGTTTCAGAAGACTTCCAATGCTCGACCCGCCAGGAAATTAGTGTAAGTAACTATTTTTCTAGCTATTCTGGGAGTTTTTGAAAGTTTAGAAGACTCTAAATGCTCGGCCCGCCAGAAAAATATCATAAATTATCGTTATCATCTCATCAAGTGTGTTCTTGTAGATTTTAAGAGTCTACAAAGTCTGGAGTTGCCAGAAAAATTCTAGTATTGACAATATTTATTAGATTGATTATTCGTCTCATACATTGAAGGAGTCTTTCGCGAATGAGTGAATAAAGACGCGACAAAGACTGGGAGAATCGAAAATCAGGCAGCTTCTTGTCAGAGGGAAAGAGGGCAGAACTGTCAGAATATTCGAGAAGATTCGATTCCCTGGTGGTATGAAGCGTATCCAATTTGATGGCATTACAATAACGGAGGTAATGTCTGAGAATAATGAAATTTCCCCCAATCACCAACGACTCTTCTGGAATACGCTCCTGCCTCTTCTTGCCATCTGACTTCGTGCCCATTTCCCTTTTCCGTTCCTCTAATGCAGACAAGTTCACAATTTATTGTTTTTGGAAGAAATTATGCAAACTAATTGCATTATATTTGAAAAATGATTATATAGTCTCGGCCCGCCAATTTAAATGCATCAAAATGTTCCAAAAAAACAATTAGCGTCAAGAGAAAGGTCTTTTTATCATTATTTAACGGCGGGCCGAATGTTTAAAGCCCTCAAAAGCTTCCAAAATTAACATAAGCGATGAAAAAACTTGAAAGCTCGCTGAATTTGTGGCGGGCCAACTTTTTAAATGTATAGTCTCAAGACAGGTTGAAAGAAGCAGTACGTTAAATGATTCTCGGTGGACTAAAGGTAATGGAATATTACACGGGCCATTAAAGAAACGTTAATCTTACCCACAACAAGTTCAGGAACTCGAGAAAGAGTGGGTTGCTCAAACGTTGCTCGATTACACGGTGAGCTTTGATCCTCCACCCAGGAGGGCCGCCGGCAACGAGCCTTCGTAATTTGTTAAAACGCGAAATTCTCCGCCAATCCCTTCACTATCCTGCGGGGAAATCCGCTATTTCTTATATAAAAGCAACATTATAGTAGTCTAAATTTATGCATAAATACGTCAATTTCAACAGGAAGTCTTTTTATTCAATAACTGACAAGTTTTCAAGTATTTTATCAACTAATTTTTAATTGTTTAAACAATTAATATTTGTGTAAACAGTTTTTTTTTCCCATTTGAATCGTGACATTTTTTTCCTTGAATTGATGTTAATTGATTTTGTTAAAAATTAATTTTTTGATGGAATTCGAATGTTTAGATTTCAAATTAAAATATTATTTACTTGAAATATTGAGTAATACATTTTTCGTTAAGAATTCATTTTTTACTGCTTAAGATTTATAATTTTATTTGAAAATTCAACTGATTTGTAGATACTTCGTCTTTTCGGATTGCAATTTTATCAATTTTTAGAATATTAAACTATTTGGTTCTAAAATGAGTTTTATGTTGCAAATTAATATTTTTGAATGAAAAATTAACTATTTTGTTAAAAAAAAACTCAACTATTTAGATAAAAATTAAACTATATGTTTCAGAAGTTAACTATTTGATAGAAAATTAACTTTTTTTAACTGAGGATTCAACCATTTGATTGAAAAGTCCTGTTTTTTGGCTAGATTCAACTGGTTGAAAACTCGCTTCTTCTGTGTTGAAAATTAATTTCTTAACATTAAAATTCAACGATTTCTATTTTTAGTATCTTTTTTAGTTGAAAATACAAATATGTGTTTTGAAAATACCACTGTTTTTGGTTTTTAAATGTTTTTTATGTTAAATATTAAAAAGCACGGATTACTGATCTGTTACTTTTTTGAGAATCGAGAAAAAAATCTACCTTAGCGCGG
This sequence comes from Belonocnema kinseyi, assembly GCF_010883055.1. Taxonomy (NCBI): domain Eukaryota; kingdom Metazoa; phylum Arthropoda; class Insecta; order Hymenoptera; family Cynipidae; genus Belonocnema; species Belonocnema kinseyi. The sequence goes on along the minus strand of NC_046661.1, from coordinate 82,702,478 downwards.
ATTCGAACCAAGAACGCCACTATACATGGATGGAGCATTGACCAAATACGCCACCGAATCCCCGGGTCTTCATCTCTTTGCGCAACTTTTTAAATAAATAATTCAGTTTGAAGAATATTTACTTAATCAGGGCACTTAATTTTCTTATTTAAATATCAAATAGTGTCGATACATTATTGTTTAAAATTTTATTCTAATTCAGTAAAAATTCTTCAAACATAAGGATTCATTTTTAAAAAATTAATAAGCTAGACCGGCGTCACCATAGCCTTGGTGGCGTAATTGTTTAACGCTCGACTCATGTAGTAACGTTTCTGGTTCGAATCCGGACCGAGGTAAATTTTATTTTGGTTTCTCCAAACAAAATAGTCCTACAACTATTAATAAAACTCATTTTTTTTAAATTCCTGCAATTAATTTACTCAGGGAAGGGATCAAAGTTTACGACCCTCCCTTGACTTAAAAGAGAATGTTTTCTCCGAATTATCTCAATCTCTTTCTCTCTCTCTCTCTCTCTCTCTCTCTCTCGCGAGGGAAATTTTTCAAAGGATGAGCCATGCGAACGGTTGCCATGGATATTTGCATGCGTCCAATAAATGGTGGCTAAGGGGCTCACGACTTGCTTAGGGTAAAAAGTGAAAGAGGGTCGCCAAACTCTTTCTCCCTTTCTTCCCTTCGATCTTTCTCCTTTGCTCTCCCTTTCTCTCACTTTTTCCATCCCTATATTTTTCCCTCACTTTTTTTCTTCTCACTCCATCTTTCTCTTTTATGCCCCACTCCTCTCGCACCTTGGTAATGGCTTCGCACTGCCTCCACCCTCAGAAAGATTCGTAAAATGAAAAAAAGCAGAGCGCCGGTTTCCGACTCGAACGTTCTTGCGAAAGTGAAAAAGAAAGTCCTCGAGATTCGCTGCTTGCGAGTACAATTTTTTTGGCTCGCTACTTCGCAGGCGCGCTTGAAAAGTCTTGAAACGTTCTCTCGAAAACGAGCAAAGTTCCTAGAAGTAAGCTCTGATTTTAATCAGTGTCAGGCTTTTTTATATATCCAACGGCATCGCCATTGTAGACTTCTATTTAGTCAACTAAATTAGCTGAGAAAACTTTCTAAATCCAGCACTTTTCAAATGCAAAAAACGAAGATTCAGAGAGAAAAAGTACAAACTGGAGGAACATTTTTTTAGTTTTCTGGTGGGCCTAGGGTTTCAAATGTCGGGAACGGTTTTTAAAATATGGGATTACTTTAGAATTGACATTAAATCCATTATTTGTGGCGGCGCGCCACTTTTTAATTACGAAAAGCATTACAATTTTTTTTTAATTTTCAAGATATTTCCAAACAAAATTTTGGATCTTAAAGATTTCTTTTAGGGATTTGAACGGTAGTTTTTAGAGAAATTTAACAAATAATTCGAATTTATTTTATATTCAAGATATTTCAAATAATTTTAACTTATTTGAATGAATTTTCAAAATTTCTCAAGATTTTAAGGGAATTCTACGAATTGTAACAATTTCAAGGGGCATGAAAAAATTTAACAGATTTTTAAGGATTTTAAATATTTTGTTATTTTATTGTAAATTTCTAATCAAAAATGGAATTGTTAAATTTTTAGATGAAAAAAATTAATATAAAAAAAAATTTTGAACAAAAAAGTTAAATTTTCCACCAAAAAATGAATTTTTTTACCAGAAAGATTAATGTTCTACACAAAAAACGAATTTTCAACAAAACATATCAATTTTCTACAAAAAAGTTCAATTTTCAAATAAAATGATGAATCTTCAATCAAAATATTATACTGTTATTATATTATAATAATATTGTTCTTAATAATTATTTTGGGCGACTGAAAAATTACGAAAAATAACAATCCCGACATAAAACTGCCGAATTTAAACAATTAAAAAAATATTTTTGTAATCAATATTATTTATTGATTTAAAATGCAATAATCGAATACTTATATAAAAGAAAAAAGTATGAACATTTTCTGAAAAAACAAATGTAAACACACCTGCGCCTCGAAAGAAAAAAAAATTCTCTCTCATATTTTCTTCGAATATAACAAGATTTTCTTTACAAACTATGCAGGATTCAATTCAGCTCTGATTTATCTCGAAGATTCTTTTTAATTTTTTTTTAAATTAATAAAATTATTTGATTTTTGATAACATTTTCTGTAGTTGTGAAAAATACTATGCATATTTAAAAAAAATATATTCAGAATGATACGTATATATTTTAATTATTATTATTAAAAAAAAAAAATTGACTCAAATTTTGTTTTCTTTCAAAAAAATATTTGGTTACTTTATTTATAAAAGATAAATCGTATTTTTCAAAATATGTAATTATTTAAATTCGGGAATCTCCTAGTTCGGATGCTTTGTAATTCGGAAATTTTCAAATTCCGTGCATAATATATATATATATATTTTTATTCATTTTGAATTTTAAACCCAAATATATTACTTTGATAACCAAATAGATGTATCTTCAATCAATTTAATTAAACTTATATTTAGGGGATTTTAAACAATTCCATATTATTTTAATGGGTTTTTGCGATTTCTATAGATTCAAGGTTTTACAACAATTTCGAGTTATTTTAAAAGATTCTATGAAGATATAAGCAGTTCCAATGGAAATCATGAAAATATTAAACAAATTTTAAAGGATGTTAAACATCTTAAGTTATTTTAATGGATTCCAAATGATTTCAAATGTTTTAGGGGATTTTATTAATTTTAATAAATTTGCAAGGATTTCTAGAGAACTTTAGTGAATCCATTCTATTTAATTCCTGCAGTAATAAGAAGCATTAAAAACGTAATTTTTTATATCTAAAAAAACAATATTTGATAATTTTTGAATAAAATTAGTTTATAAAAATTAAACGTAAATAAATAGAAAAGCTGCAAGCTGAAGACTCTTCAGAATTCAATGCACTTTAATTTTTTTTAAATTGAAAATCGAACCAAAATTGAAAACTGAAGACTTTTTTGAAGGGCAGATTAAATGACGAAGCATACGAGCAATTATTGATCTTAACAATAAACAAAGATGATATCAAAAACCTTTCAAAAATGATTGTAATTACTTCGAAAAAGACAGGCGATCTCTATTTAGTGGCTGCCCGCCACTTTTGAGGCTCGAGAAAGTTTCAAAAAAGGTTGAAAGCTCAAAAAAAAGATTAAATATGAAACTTATCCGGCGGTCCGGTTATTTAAATTTGAGAAGTGGCGAAAAAAATAATTAAAATCACCATTAGGAAACCACAATTTGTCATAATCTCGGCAGCAAGTAAGTTGAAAAGTGATTTTTATCCTCAACGCGACTTTGTAAACAGAAATACCAGTTGTTTTGTGTGAGTAGACAAAGCAGTGGTGACAATACGCCTGCGCTCCGCCCTCCCAACTAGGGTCCATTAAGTCTGTTTTGCGGTGTACTTCGCATGATTATATTTGCGTGTATTACACGTATTCTACGCTCGGTTATAACTTCCAGCCCTAAAACCGGAATTTATGATCAAATAACCCAAATTACTAAAATCCAACGTAAATTGAAGCAAATGGACGGTAGGATTTCCTAAAAAAACTCTAATGTTCTGTTTTTGGAGTACACATCCCCTAAGCCTGTTTTATTTAGTAAAAAAATGAATGCGTGTTTTTGTTTTATTTAAATAAGAAGGCCTAATCGTGGTCCTGGGACTTTAAATAATACCAAAATGATTACAAATATTAATTAACGTTAACTTCCGTAAAAATATGAAAGCTTTTTTTTTCCTTCGGCATTTTGCGACGGTTGAAAGTAGTAGAGCTATTGAAGTTCTAGAACACGTACTAAATGTAGATGGTTCTGTTCCATGGTAAGTTACCTTCCTTCGGTAATTCTTCTAGAACTAAGTTCTAGAACTTTAGTTTAAACTTTGCTTTTAAATAAAATAAAGAGACGCGTTTATTTTTAAAGCAAATGGAACAAGTTTAGAAGGTGATCGATAAAAAACATTGGGTTTCTTTAGGATAAATCAAGGTCTGTCCATCGAGGTGAAATTTACTCAAAGTTGCAGATGGTGCATTTTCAGCACTACAAAATAAGCAAGCTTTTTTCGTCAGATTTTTAAGGCGGTTGAAAGTAGTAGAGCTATGAAAGTTCTAGAACACTTACCGACCGTACATGGTTCTGTTCCCTGATAAGTTACCGTCCGCCGGTAAATTTTCTAGAAGTTAGTTCTAGAACTTTAGTTTAAACTTTGTGTTTTAAATTAAATAAAAATGCGCGTTTTTTTGTTTAATCAAATGGAACAAGTTTAGAAGGTGAGCGATAAAAAATCATTGGTTTTCTTTAGACTAGTCTAATGCAGGCCTGTCCATTGAGGAGATGAAAATTTTTTGTAATAAAGATATTTTAGTAAAACCACAAAAAAATTATTAAAATTTCTACTCACACTAGGAATGTTGTCATTGGTGCAAACTCCCTCCTGGAGCAAACGATCCCGAATTTCCCAAGCGAAGATTGAAGGACATTCGCTCTTGTAAAGGGAGATTTTACTAACAACTTCCGCCGTCGCCACTCGAGGTTTACTACCTCCGATGGCCCTAGGCCTGATGGAACCTGTCTCGTAGTACCTGCAATAATAATAATTTGCGGTACAATGCAGTAGGCTTATAAAAAAGCACCCTCAGAGCTCCGCACCAATTTTTATTTAAAAAAAGGCACAAAATTTTATCGTTCTAATTAAAGATTTCATAGACCATCATAATCCTAAAAGGAGGAAAATAGGATGATTTTTTACGAAAATAGGGGAATAATAGGGAAATTCATTTTTTTCATTATAAATTTAGACGTGGCCCTGATCGGGACCCGACTAGGTAGCCCTAAGTATGACATGAAACGCGCGTCCCGGTCGGGGCCGGATCTGGCGGCCCGATTATCAATCGAGATTTAATCTGACCAGATCGGGCCCTGATCTGGGCACGTGCTTTTTTCCCTATAAGGGCCAGTTGGGTAAATTTCAATAAAATAAATTTAAGTGTTATATTGAAAGAAGATAAATTATCAACCTAAAAAAACAGTTCAAATTTCAATGCAAAAATATACATTTTTAACCATACAATTGGCCGAAGCACATAAATCTTCTACAAAACAGTTGAATTTTTAAACCAAAAATATGAATTTAAAAAAAAAAAGTAAATTTTACACCAAAAAGTCGACTTTTACACACGAAAAAATGAAATTTGTACCCAAAAGAGATAAATTTTCAGCCAACAAAAAAGAAAAAAAAAAGATTCAAACTAAAGAGATTAATTTTCTACCAAACTGTTAAAATTTTTAACCAAAAGGACGAATTTTTATCAACAAACTTGAATTTTAAAACTGAAAATATAAATTTAAAAAAAAAAGTAATTTCTAACAAAACAGTTGAAATAAATGAATGAAAGTAAATAAATAAATTTTCAACTCAAAAAAATGAATTTTCAAACCAAAAAGACGAAGTTTCAACCAAACATTTGAATTTTAACCAAAAAGATCAATTTGAACCAAAAATAGAATAGTTACATTTTCAGTTAAACAAATTAATTTTGAATCAATTAAATAAGTTTTCAACTAACGAGAAGAATCGTCATAAAAAATAATATTATTAATAATAAAGATGAATGCTAAAAAGAATATTGTAATAGTTGATACTTCAACCAAAAATGACTTTTATTTGTGATAAAAATAGTTAAATTGAACAAAAAATACGAATTTTCAAGAAAATAGTCGAATGTTCAACCTAAATAAATTTTCCACCAAACAGTTGCTTTTTTAACTAAAAAAGATGTTTTTTAAAACTAAAAAACAAATTAGCAACTAAAAAAGATATTTCTGTCAAGAAAGAAAAAAATTTCAATGAAATTTTGGAATTTTACCCAAAAAGGCGAATTTAGAGAAAACAGAAATGCCACGCAATTTTTTTTTCAATAGCAAGAAAAAAGATTATCCAACCAAATTTTCTGGCGGGCGGAGTTTTTAAAATCTTAGAAACGTCACAATTTTTTTCAACTATCGAAAAAAGTTCAATCAACCCGATTCTTTGGCAGGCAAAGTATTTAAATGCTTAGAAATGTCACCAAATTAGTGCAAATATCAAGAAAAACTATAATTAAACTCAATTCCCTGGCGGGCCGAGTTTTTAAAAGCTTAGAAATGTCACCAATTTGTTTAAATGTCAAGAAAAGTTACTATTGAACCCAATTCCCTGGCGGGCCGAATATTTAAAGTCTCAAAAATCTTTTTAAAAAATGATTTAGAAATAGAGCTAATGTTTCGCTCATAAATATCGAAATATTAAAAGGAGCCATAATCCCAGATGTGAATTCCCAAAACTGAGGGACTTCCCCGTTTGGGTATTTGATTCCTTTTCCATGGAGGGTTTTATTTATACAATGGCGGTCCAATCGGCCTAATGCGTAGAGATTAAGTACGTTTTATTACGCAAGCGCGTATATAACCTAGGAATTTCTGAAGGTTGAGAGACCGTGTCGCATAGTTCGCATTCTTGTGACATGTACCTCGTGTCCTTTTCCTTTCCCTTTCCTTTTTCCACTCTATCTTTATTGCACCTTTTTTTTATTGCATCCTTTTTTAATCCATGGGCGGTTTTCTCTTTCCCCTTGCAACACTCGTACTCAAGGTTTGCCACTCCCGAGAAACTAATTTGCTTGCTAAGACGTAAGAATTTCTAAAGGATAAGAAACTTTTATAAAAAAAAAATTTATAAAAAAAATAAACTTTTAAAACAGTATAATATGCACCAAGGATGAAAAGTGGGACTTTTTCAACAAGCATAATTTTTTTAGGAAGAGTCTCGGGCGAGCGAGAGGGAGCCAAAGACGAACGAGTGAGTGCGAGCAAATGACGAGCGAGTGAGAGCAGTCCAATGTCGAGCAAGTGGATTCGAGCTAATGACGAACGATTGAGCGCCAGACAGTGTCGGGTGAGTGACCGCGAACCAATAATGAGCAAGTGAGCGCGAGCCAATGACGAGCGAGTTATCGCGAGCTACAATTAAAAATGGAATTTTTCAACCAAAATTATGAATTTTTGACCAAAAAGTACATTTTTAACCAACCTGTAGACTTTTCCACAAAGTAGTTGAATGTTTAAACAAAAAGTATAAATTTTCAACAAACAAGGGAATTTTAAAACAAAGGTGAATTTTCAAACCAAAATGAGAAACTTTTTAATTAATATATTTTTTAATTTATGAGAAAACAGTTACATTTTTTATCCGAGTATATAAATTTTCATTAGAAAAGTAAATTTATAGCCAAACAATTGACTTTTTGCGGGGTTTTAACATATATATTTTTTAATAAATAAAATACTACTTTCTACTAATAATGATATGTTTATACAAATGGTTTAAATAATTTATTATTATTTTAAGCAATTTTCTCTTAGAATAGAGTTAGAATGTTGCATTCTTTCCGAATTTTTCAACTAACTTTCAATTTTCAAGTAGACTTAAGCAGTAATCAATTATATTCAACAGAAATAATGGTTAAACAATTTATTATTATTTATCATAGTATTATCTCAGAATAATGTTAGAAAGTTGCAGTTTTTTCTAAAATTTCCCACTTTTTGTCCACTTTTCAATTAAAGTAAGGTACAGATTAATTAAAGTTAAAAGAAACAATTGTTTAAACAACTTATTGTTATTTTTATTAATATTATCTTTAAATAATGCTACAAAGTTACAAATTTTTCTTAAATATTTAATTTTTTGTTCATTTTTCTCTTAGAGCGATGAAAAATTAATAATATATAACAAAAATAATCGTTGAAAAAAATTATTATTCTTTATAACTATCTTCTCTTATAGTGATGCTATATAGACACTTGCATTTATCAGAAATTTTCAACCTTTTTTCAACCATTTACTCAGACCGAGGTAATAATTAAAATCAACATAAGCATTTGTTTGAATAATTTATTGTTATTGTCAATAATATTATCTTTGAAAAATGCCAGAGAATTGCAGATTTTTTATAAATATTTACCTTTTTGTCAAATTTTTACTCATACCAAGGTAATCACTAATTAAAGTTAACAAAAATAATTGCTTAAACAATTTATTGTCATTTTTAATTATATTATCTTTGAAGAATACTAGAAAATTGGGTTTTTTTTTTAAATATTCATCTTTTGTCAAGTTCTTACTTGGAGTGAGATTACAACTAACTCAAGTTAACAAAAATAATTGTTTAAACAGTTTATTGTTATTTTTGATAATATTATCGTTGAATAATGCTAGCAAAAAGTTGAATATTGCAGACAAAATCGCCATTTTCTAGCTAGAAAGTGGCGATTTTGTCTGCAATATTCAACTTTTTGTCCATTTTTCACTCTAAACGAGGTAAAAATTTAACAAACAGATTTTTAAAAATAATTACTGTTTATAACTATATATTTATATCTTCTCTTATGGTAATGCTAGATATTCGCAGGTTTTTTCGAAAATTTTCCACTTTTTGTCAACTTTTCACTTAGTGAGTCTTTTTTATAAATTATTATTTACATTATTATTAATATTCATTATTTTTGTTCCTGACTAAAAATTCAAATCTAATTCTGAACACTAAATGCGGTTGAAATTTTATTGTTTCTCAACTAAAAAATCTTTCTTGATAGCAAATTCAAGTTTTTTGTTGCAAATTTGTCTTATTGATTTGAATCTGGCGTTAATTTCATCGATTATCTGGCGGGCCAATAGTTAAAACACACGGAAATTTAACAAATAAATTGAAAAGTAGAAGACAAATTATTTTTCACTTAATGTCTTGTCGGCCCGCCAGGTTAAACACATAGAAATTTCTTGAAATTCCTTAGATATGGAGACGAGTGATTATTTATTGCTAATTCATGGCAGACTGAGTTCTAAATTTGTTCTAAATTGTAAAAAGATTTTTTCTGAGAATTAAAATAAGTTTTCAAGGAAAGTATCATGATCGTGAGAAACGGTTTTAAAGGAGAGCAGCCTAAAAGTGGGAGGATCATAGAATAGGTTCTAAAGGAATCTAATTATAAGGGCGGGAAATGTGCAGTATTGCAACCAACCTGCCAAGGATCTTCGAGACACATCCATTGCTGACCTGCAGGATCCTCGAGATGTCACAGGGCCGCGCTCCTGAATGGGCCAATTCAACAATTTTTTGCCTTGTCGAATCAGGCAAAGGCCGACCGCCGACGAAAACACCGCCCAGCTGGTTTACCCCGCTGTGACCTGAAACAAATAATAAAAAGAAATATTCAATTTTAGGTTCATAAATTAAAGCAAAAAAAGTTAGTTTTTTTATGTCCCAGTAAAAAAGTTAGCTTTGTGATCCCATCGATAAACTTTTATAAGTGCTGATCAGACTTTTGTGGGACAAAAGTATCAAAAAAAGTCAAACTCATTATTTTTATTTTTTTATTTTGAGGAAAAATTTTTTAGGATAAAAGTACCGGAAAAGTCACAACTGATTGTTTATACATTTTTGAAGTCCATAATAATGACTGGGATGAGAGTATTAGATTTTTATATTATTTAAACAAATTAAATAAGGCGAACTTTTACACTACTGCCGTGCCTAATTGTACTTTAAAATTTTGTAAGAAAAGTAAAAGGTTGTTAATTTTGCAGAATTTAAATAAATGTTAGGAAAAATTTGAATTATCATAAAAGATATTTAGAAGTTTTAAAAAAAATTCAAAAATAATTTTAAAATATTTAAAAACATTTCAAAGAATTTCAATAAATTTACCAAGTTGTAAAAAAGAAGCTGGAAGATTTTAAAGCACTTTATTTAAATTTGCAGAATTTAAGAAAATTTTAATAATTGTAAAAGATATTCAGAAGTATGACAAAAATTTCAAAAATATTTTATAATTCGGAAAGATTAAAAAAAATTAAAAATCGAATGTAGATTTTGGAAGATTTTAAAATAACATTTTGAAGCTCTTTAAATATTTTGAAAGGTTTCAAGATAATAGGCCAAATTTTCGAAAGATTCTTGAGAAAATTAAAATTTTGTTACAAAAATTAAAATCAATTAATCAAAATTCAAATAAAATCATTTGTGCAAAAAAGATCAATTTGGAAGATTTTCTATTGACTTTTGACAAGATATTTTTCAACTGGATCAATTAAATTTTTCTCTTTCGAAAGAAACAATTTAGTTTAGATCGATATGAATTCAAATGTATTCAATTTATTTAAACACTTTACATTTGATTTTAAAAAATCACAATTTTAACATACATGTTCAATTTCAATTTTACAGTTTCAAACATTTAAAAATTTATTTTATTTATTTTGTAACAACATATATTTGTAAAACTATTAATTTTTAAAGGTATTTAAATTTAAATATAGTTTAATTGTGTTGAAGTAATTATATTTTGATTTTATGAATATTTGATTTTTTAAATGTTAAATTTTGAAACCTTTCAATTAAAAATGATTCTATGATGAATGTAGTCAACTAAAATTATTTTAATTTTCATCAGTTTCTATTTAAAGTTTATTAATTTTTAAAGATTGAAATTTCAAATTGCTGAAATATAAAGGCTTTAAGTATTTGATTGTATAATTTATAATTTAATATATAAACAAATTTTTTTTTTAATTATTCAATTTACTAAGATATCGATTTGAAATGAATTTAATCAATCTTAAAAAGAATTTAATTCGAAATCCGTTATATTATTACCATTAAAACTTAGAAATAGAACATATATCTCAAAATTTATAAAGTTGATTTTATTTTAGCTGGTTATTTAAATATTTCGATTCTGGTTAAAAACTAATTGTTTTTATTTTAAAATTCAACTATTCGGTTGAAAGCTGATTTTAAAAAAATAATAAAAATCCATATTTTAGGATTTAAAATTAAACTTTTTTTGTCAAAAATTCGTCTTTTAAAACAAAAAATTATATTAATTTGGTGAAAAACTCAACTCTTTGGTAAAAAATTCGTTTGCTAATGTTCGAAAATTAATTTTTTTAACTGAAAATTTATTTAATTTTTGGTTAAAAATTCTTTTTTTTTTTGAGGTTGAAAATATAGTTTTGAAACTGCAATTTCACTATTCAATTTTTGGTTGCAAATTGATTATTTTAATTTTAATTATTGATTCTCAATGTTTTTTCGTAAGAAATTGTTCAATTTCTAAACCTTCATTGATTTATGATACTTCCAAAAACTAAAAAATTTTATATTAATAAATATTAGATCTTTCAATTCGAAAGGCATAATATTTTAACACTTTATTAGATATCGTTCTAACCGAAGCTTGAATATAAAATTATTTTCAGTTTTATGAAAAGTGAAAATTTGAAAAAGATTTTAAAAAGTTTTAAAAAAGTAGGACAAAATATCCTAAAAAGTTATGACTTGAGAATGTTTGAAGTGAATTTTCATGGAATTAGAACTGCGTATTTATACACTTTATAATTTATATTACATAATCCGTGGGAAAGCTTTAAATATCTTTCAGAATGAAATTTTCATTCACCTACACAACAATAAATCATCGAACCATTATTCTCGAGAGAGAAAGGATCACTTCCATTGAAAATCTTTCGATTTTTATATCGAATGCCAGAAACCGAAAATTTTCAGAGCAGAAGAGTAATTTTAGGGGTCGGCGAAATCATCGTATATAATTTTTGGCTTATTGTGTCGGTGACATTAGAAAAGGATCCTGTCCGGGACGAGTGGCTCCTTACATATTTTTATTTTTCTCCACAGAAAGATCCCTGAAAAAGTGCCACGCCCTCTACCAGCACTTTTTCACCATAGGGTGGAGTTCTTTGACTCTTAAAATTTTTAATTTAAAAGATCTCAAGAATTTAATTTACAATTTTATAAAATGTCTTTGCATGACTCGGAATTATTTTATGAAAAATAATAATTATTTTAGGGGGGGGGGGGTTAGACTCTCTTAAAGAATTTTTTTTTTAATTATTAATAAAGACGCATGTACTTTTTTGATTTGAAGAAAAATTTAATTGAAAATAAAAATTTCAAATAATTATTTATTTGTTAAAGGTTTTTAATATTTACATTTCATAATCCAAAAAGATTTTTGAAGATTTCGGATGTCGAAAATTTTCGGATGTCTTTCAAAGTTTACAAATATTATTAATTTTTTCAAAAATTATAATATTCGTTAATATATTTTGAACTGATTCAAATTATTTCAAAAATTTTGCATTAATTTTCAAAGATTTTAAAGTTGCCCTCAAATGTTCCAGATTATTTTCTACATTATAAAACAGGCCGTGTGTAGCACTTCGTAATATTTCTAAATTGTTTATTAATAAATCAATGACTGAAAAACAAAGTAATTTTTTGTGATGCTTTTATTATTGATTTATTATTTTTAAAAATTTTAATTTTTCAATTGTTAGAACTTTTATCATTTTAGGAATATTCTATTTCCAAAATTTTCATTTTCGGTAATTTTACAGTCGAGAATTTTATTTTTCGGGATTTTCTGTTCTATTATTTTTTGGAAATCTTTAGAAATGTATTAAATTCTTTTTAAATGGTCTCTTTAAATTACTTTAAAAAAATAAAAAATAAATTTCAATTATTCTTAGGAATTTCAGGAAAATATATTCATTACCTTCAAACATTTCGAAAGCCTTAAAGAGCTTTAAAATTTTAATTTAAAATCTTCTAAAATCCAAGTTTTGTTTTTAATTTTTTTAAACCTTTTCAAGTTGTAAATTATTTTTCAAATTGTTTCCAAACTCCTAAGAGCCTTTTAAAATCACTCGAAAAAGTTTTAATAAATTCTGAAAAAAAACTTTAAAAATTGCCTTAAAATCCTGAAAGGGCAATTTCGGAAATGTTTTAAATACAAAAAAATTGTCTCGAAATCTTGGATGCACAATTTTGGAAATATTTTTAAAGTTTTCAAAATATTTTTAGATATTCCTTTTAAGTATATTTTTACAATAATTTTTTTTTAGTTTTCTTAAGAATTTTAGAAAAAAATGTTCTAAATTTTTAACCACTCAAAATTCTTAAAGAGTTTTAAATTTCTTTACTCGAAATTTTCAAAAATCTATGGAAAATTAAAAAAATTGCTTTAGAATCTCCCATTTTCTTTGTTGACAATTAATTTAAATTAATTTCTTATGATAAGAAAACATTTCTAAATTTCCTTGAAATCTTACAAAAGAATTTTATAATTGAAAATCTTATAAAATCCTTATAAAACTTCAAAATTTTATTTAAAAAAATATACATTTGGTTAAAAAAAATTTGAAATCTTTGCAAATGAGGAATTATTTTTGAAAATGTGTTTATACTTTTAAACAGCTTCTAAAATGCCTAAAATTCTGTTTTAATTCTCCAAATTTAAATAAACTGCTTTTAAATATATCAGAGTATGTTTCAACAAATTTGAAAATTTTTCGAATTATTCTGAAATCTTATTAAATTTAAATTAATTTTTTCAGAGTAAAAAATCGATTTAAACTTTCCAAGGAATCTTACTTTTTTTCATTATTTTGAAGCCGTTCGAAATCATTAAAATGTTTTAGATTCCTTTTTGACAATTTTCAAATTCTTTTTCACTGTTCTTTTAAAATTCAGTTTTAAAAATAAAAATTCATTTAATATTCTTCAAGGAATTTTAAGAAAATTTTGAAATTCCCTTGAAACCTTTTAAAAAATCTTAAAAAGTTTCTTTTTTTTAAATCTACATATCGTTTAAAATTTTTGGAAAATTCAGCAAAGATATTTAAGAAAAATGAATATCTAAGTCATAAAATTTTAAGTTGCCTCAAATAAAAAATGTACCCTTAGTTGCAAAAAAAATAGATTTCAGAAAAAAAAACTATTTAAAAAAAAGATATTGTCACTTCGAAAAAGGTGGTTATGATGCATAGGCCAATGCGTGAATTGAGGGGTGGGGGGTGCTCTTTGGGTGAAAATTTATCGCCCCAACCAACGTGTATATATCTATGGAATATCGACAAAAGACTCACGCTTGATTGACTTTTCTGAAAAAAAATGATCGAATCGAGGAAGTTAGAATCTGGAACATTTTCATGTCTAGTGCCAGAGAAACACGAATAATGACAATGTCTTGCTAATAGGCCAAGTGACACTGGCACACAAAAATCGAACTCGTGCCATAAATTTATTGGGACTTTTTGAAAGGAAGGGCGGATAAATTAGATGTTGTAATGGGTAATTCGAAGGAGAAATTATTAATCGGACCCGAGGGGTTCGATGTAAAAAATCTTTTTTTTTTTTTCAACAAAAAAAAAAACAAAAATTTGAAAAACATAGTTCAATTTTATTTCAAATAAATAAATTTTCAACTAAAATTATGCATGTCTAACCAAAAAATTAATTTTTAACAAAGTAGTTAAATTTTCAACCAAAAATTATTAATATTCAACCTGAAAAATTAGGTTTCTACAGAAAAGATGAATTTTTAACAATAGACATAAATTTTTAACCAAAAAAAAATCATTTTTAACCAAATAGTTTAATTTTCGACCAATCTAGTGAGCAGTTAAATTTTAAACCCCAACAAATTAATGTCTGAAAGAACAATTCAATTTGCAACAAAAAATTATATTTTTCAAAAATTGTTGCATTTTCTACAAACTATATAATTTTTCACCACGCAATTAAGTCTTCAACAAAAAATATGAATTTTCAACTGGGAAGACTAATGTTCTATTGAAAAAGACTAATTTTCTACCAAAGTAGTGCCAATTTAAGTTTTTATACGAAAATTTTTTCAACAAATAAGATTATTTTAAACCACATCATTGCAATTTTACGAAAAACATGAATTTTTAACTGAGAAGATTAATTTTCTGTTGAAAAAAAATAATTTCAACAAAATAATTGAATTTTCTAAACAAACAAAAAATAAATTTTAAAAAATTGTTAAATTCTCAATAAATTAGATTATTTGCGATAACGTCATTAAAATTTCACAAAAAAAAATTAATTTTTAACTGAAAAGATTAATCTTCTATCGAAAAAATAATCAACAATGTAATTGCAGTTTCAACTAATAAGGGTAAGTTTTCAGCCAAATAGTGTATTTTTAATCAATAAAATGAATTTTTAACAAAGCAGTTCTAATTTTCACCAAAAAGTTCAATTTTTAACCAAAAGGTTGGAATTTCTACATAAAAACATTATTTTACAATAAAAAAAGAAATATTAAAATTTTCAGTTAAAAAATATAGATCAATTTTCAACAAAAATTATGAATTTTCAAGCAATAATCTTTACTCAACAGTAATTAACATTAATTTTTAACAACAAAAACAAGAATTTTTAACAAAATATAGTTCAATTTTCAAACAAACTATTATCAACTAAAATCAAAAATCTTAAGTCAGATAAATAAATTTGAACAAATTAGGTTAATCTTCAACTAAGTAGTGAAATTTTTAAATAAAAAAATGTACATTAAAAAATTAAATATTAAAATTTTTAGTTATAAAAAAATGATTTATATAAAAAAATAAGCATTTTTAACCAAATTTATAAATGTTCTACCGAATAGTTCAATTTTCAACAAAATTATTGAATTTTAAAGCAAAACTGAATTTTCAAGCCAGAATTCTAACTTTCTACAAAAAAATGTGTAACAAAATATATTAATTTTTCACAAAGAAAGGAACATTTTCACCAAAAATAACATAGTTGAATATTTATCTTAAAAATTAATTAAAAAAAACATTTTTTAAAAGAATAGTTTAAATTTCAACCGAACTATTTTCAACTGGAATCAATAATTGTCAACCAGAAAAGTGGATTTAAAAAAAGTTCAATTTTCAATCAATTAGGTGAATTTTAAACAAAACAAAAAGAGAAATTTTCAACTAAAAATAAAATATTTAAATTTGTAACTGAAAAAATAGAATTTGCTACCAAAATAATTGAATTTTAAACAATAAAAAAACCTGTTAACAAAATTATTTACTTCTAAATTCACTCTTATATTACTAAAATCAATTATATATTCTGGATTTCAAATTTTTTCAGCTTATTTGAATTTATTTAGAGTTTCTTTCAATTTTCCCGGAGGACTTTAAAAATCGCCTTAAATTCTTATGCATTTTATCGAATCTTTTTTAATTTCCTTGAATTCTTCTAAAGTCCTTTTAAGTTTAATGAGATGATTAGAATATATATTTTGTAAATTTAATTTAATTTTGTTTATTTTACCTTGAATTTGTATAAATTTCATCGACTTCTTCGCATTCCCCGCGAATTCCTCTTAATACACTTCAGTTTGATTTAATTCATTAGTTTCTTTTTCAATTTTCTAATTTATCCGAAAATCGTACAAATTTACCAGGAATTCTTACAATTTTTTTCGAATTCTTTTGAATTAAAAAAGAAAGTTTTAGTCACATTTTCGGTTTAAATAAGGCACTTTCTCAGGCACTTTCTTTATTAAATTAGATATTGTATTTTTTGGTTATTGTTAATAGCAATAATTGTTCTTAAGTTCCGTAAAAATAAGTCAAATTTATTAATTACTACAATAAAAGGCCTGTATACTGCGAAAGTAACTAAAAAAACAAAGATTTTTTAGTTACTGTTACTAACAAATTTTCGTTACTTTTTTACAAAAGTACCTTTATTACTACTATCATTAACAAACAAAAAAAAGTAACTAGTAAAAAATAGTTATTTTTTGTATCACTGCTGACTAAAGACATTCATAAAGTTAATTAAACCTGATTAAAAAGGACGTAATGTAATTAACTCATTGCATTCCCTTTTCTGCCCCTTTTCTCCCTTGGGTGACGAAAAGAGCAGTCAAAAGGCTAAAGGAGGTGAAAGAATTGTCGACTGAATGCGACAGCTAACTAGTAATAATATCATGTACAAATAATAATGCTGGGTACTCATATGTCGGCATTGTTGCGAAAATGCGGATCATAAATACTCTAAGGGAATACACACGTGGGGTGGAGCACCTAAGGCCTCACACAAACGTGCTCTGGCTCGTTTATGTATTTAATATATGGCTACGAATTGCTGCGGTACGGAGGGGTGCGTTCAAGTGGGCATTCTGCTCGACTCGTGTTTTGATATTGTAACGTTTGTATTTCGTATCAGCACCCCGCTCCTCTCATTTTTCAAGACTTCATTAGTCCCTATCCTCAATTCTTAACTCATTCACAAAGGGAGGATAAAATCCTATCAACAACAAATTATTATGAACAATTTTCTCTTTTTCTTTAAGTGAAAAATTGTAGAAAATCTGTACGATATTGTATTTGAGGTGGGATCAGCTGTTCGAGATGGTGGACACCATTTTGTTGGTCACGTGACACTATTAACTGAAGGTTATTTACAAGTTGTAGTAAATAGTTAAAGGAATGAGAAACCAGTTACTGCTCACCACCTAAAAGAACTTTTTTTCAATTGGCTTTTTATCTTAAACTTCTTTTCACTGTCTTTCTTATCTATCGCCTTGAAAAAAAATTCGCAACATCGCGAGGACGCTTCTGGTAACGGAAAAAAGGAATGCTCGTTTACAAACGAGCGACAGAGCCTCGCTGACGCGATAGCTGAGCAGGCACATTTATCATCCCCCTTCTCTCTGATTCTTCTTTTTCTACCATGATATGCGGGGTGTTCCCTTTTCTATCATGTATAGTAATCGATAAAGAGACACGCCAAGTCGATTGACGTCTTTCCATTTGATAAGTCTCAAAGGTCAAAAAACACTTGAGACAAACAAAATCATCAGTTCATGATTAGTTGTGTCGGAATGATACAAACAGCTTTTCAGAGTGGATGTAACTGTTCACCTTATTCAGAGCAAATCCCAAAGTTAGCGTCTCAATCGTCCCTTCAGAAGTGCTTCCGGCGAAACGAATGAAACCCTCGGCTATTCTGTTCAGTGCGAAGCTGCTGAACAGGGGAAAACCCGATTCAAAGATGCCCACTTGCCTCGAGTGGCTTCCAAGTAAATGTCACAGAGGAATGAACAAGTTGTCTCAATAGAATGAAAACTGGACTAAAAGTTCAATCTTCAGAGAAATTATTTTAATTATTCACAGTCGATAACAGTTGACATCTCAAGTAGTTGGTGGAATAAAAATCAAAATCATGTTGATAACTGACCAGTAATCAATACAATTTTGATTGTTTGAACCAAAAAATCTGATAATATTTGCAATCTGATCAACATCTCAACATCTTCTTGATTGATAATTGAAGATAAGAAACTGTTAAAAAACTGACTAAGAAAACTGATAATCATGATTGTACACATGGGGATCTTCTGAAAATTCTTAAACATCAAGGGATTGTTTGTTGAAATTTATTGGCGGGCATTACCATGAATTATCTCCTTCCTTAAAGAGTTAGTTTGCTCTAGGGATTTTTTTGCAATATATACAAATACAAATAAATGAAATTTCGATTGTTTTCAACCAACATCACTAGCGATATTTGCACCCTGGTCAACACCTCAAAATTTTTTTGATTGATAATTTAAAGATAAGAAAACTGATAGTTATTATGGAACACCTGGTGATCTTCTGAAGATTGTCAAACATCAGGGGATTGTTTGTTGAAGTTCACTGGCGGTCATGCATTACCACTTATTATCCTGCTCCTTAAACGAATATTTAGAACTAAATATGCTTTTCTGCGATAGATACAAATGCAAATAAATATAATTTTGATTATTTTAAACCAACATCTCTACTGATATTTGCAGCCTGGTCGACACCACAAAACCTACTTGAATTACTTTTCATCTCGTTTTCATCCGACCAGTAATCAATCCATTTTTTATTGTTTGAACCAAATTCTCTGATAATATTTACACCCTGGTTAACACTAACATCTTCTTGATTGACAACTTAAGATAAGAAAACTAAAAGTGATCTTTGAACACATAGTGACCTTCTGAATATTGTCAAACATCAAGGGATTGTTGGTTGAAGTTTATTGGCGAGCATGACCATGAATTATCCTGCTCCTTAAAGGGCTAATTAGCCCCAGGGACTTTTCGGCAATGAATACAAATACAAATAAATGGAATTTCGATTGTTTTGAATAAACATCTCTCCTGATATTTATATTTTGTTCAACACCTAAACATCTTCTTGATTGACAACTCACGATAAAAAACTGATGGAAATGATTGAACACCTAGTGATCTTGTGCAGATTGACAAACATCAAGAGATTATTTACTGAAGTTTGCTGGCGGCCCATATACTACAAACAAGCTTCGTCTTTGAATGAAAAAGAGCAAGAAAGGGAAGAAAAATTGAGAGACATTCGACAATGTCAACAAACTGAGTCTTCAGTTCTTCACCAGCGGCAGTATGTCAATGATAAAAAGCTACCTGAATAACGAACGAATAAGAGGCATACCGGGTCGAATTGAAGAATCGAAAATCGCTTCCCCTCATGTATCCATCGTAACTCATCGTATGAACTCCTCGACATTTTTTTTTCTTCGCAGGGACATTTAGCTGTCTATACTCTATAGCTTGTCGTATATGTAATTTATGAGACTGCCCAGATGCAGACCTGGCGACAAGTTGTCTGCTGAAGGGTAGGTAGTTCCTTGTAAATTCAGTCGCCTTTGAATATAACAGAGAAGCGGCGAATTCGTCCCAACCAAAGGAATACCTCACGTCACCTCTTACCAGCTATGGGTGAGTTACTTTTCAAAAGTAACATCAATAGTAGAATTATTATTACTCGACACAAATTCTATTTAATATTAACATTGATGCGTACTTTACTGATCTCGATTAGGCTTTTGCTCAGTCTATTTCGATGCTACCATGATGTTATGGGGCTACTTTGGCTAATACAGGGATCTTTCTCCATTCCTTTCAGCTATACGTTGAGCTGCTATAAGGAACTTTGGTTCTATAGCTCAACTTTTTTCCGTGTATCCACCAATCTTATAAAAATCAGACTTAAAGCAAAAAGGAGTTTATAAAATGTTCCTGGACTTGAATATATCGCTAATTTTGAAGATCTAATTGTGAAATGTTATATTTTGTTACGCACCATCTGTTATTTGGATGAAAACCTGGTTTTTCAATTTAGAGCGTCCCTCTTCTCTCTCTTTAGGAGAGTATATTGAGACACTGTGGATGACATGACGAGGGTCAGTTGTCGGAATGACCGGTCAGGTAAAACTTGAGAGGAAAAGAGACAGATAGAAAAAAAGAGAGAGAGAGGGTTTTGTGAATGAGAGGAGGATAAAGAGCAGAAAACTAGGCTCTCGTGAGAATACAAGGAGAGCAACAATAATCATAATAGCCTCATTGTTGTGGACATGTTTTGAAAATGAGGATCCCTGATATTCTCCCAAGCACCCCGACGTTTGACTGTCATGAGACACAATACCTTCGAGTATTTGTTGCTGTTTGTAGCCAATCTGCCGCGTGGCTTTGACCGCGCCTCGCCCATTTTTTCGACCCCAAGACCCTCGTCGCTTTTTCGGAAAATCTTTCGACAGCCGACAGTTATTAGCGTTATTAATGGCAGACCCATTGATGACTAGTTCTGCTGACAGAGGATTGAAAACCGTTTTTTCACGATCGTTCAGGAGCTGCTTTTGCTTTTCTTTAGGACAGATGCAGATATCAAGAGGTCACAATTTTTCGAATCATTTCAAGCTTTTAGAGTGGTACAACTCTTCGGTGAAAGGACAAAAAAGTAGGACGATCGTCATCGAGATCAAGGCATATATGGCCTTTAATTGAGACGGTTTTGGATCTCATTGGGACATTCGGTCCCCGAGGTGCATTAACGTTCTCAAAGTCACAATTCACCGAAAATTTAGTTACCTAAAAGTCGATCATCATAATTCGTATTCACTCGAATTTTTAGATGACATCAATTATATTAGCCATTATTCGCATTGAAATTTCGACTAGTGCTCCGCGTTGTTCTTTTCAATTAATTTAATGTTCTAAAAAGAATACTTTGCAATGAAAAATCTAAAGTTAGATTTTCAGTTAAAAAATTAAATTTCAAGAAAACAAGAACAAATCTTTAACAAATTAGTTAAATCATCAACCAAAACTAATTAATTTTAATCAAGCAGTTGCATTTTCAACCAAAAAAGGTGAATTTTCGACCAAAAGAGATAAACTTACAAACCAAAAAGACGAATTTACACTAAAAATATCAAATACGAAAACTGGAACAGTTGAATTTCCAGTTAAAAAAGTACATTTTCAACACACAAAAAAACTAATTTTCAAGAAAATAGTTCAGTTTTCAGACAACGAGATGAATCTTTAACTAAAGAAATGATTTTAAAAAAAGTAGGTCAAGTTCTAACCAAGTGGATTTTTCAATTTAAAAAGATTAACTTTTGACCAAAAATGAAATAGTTACATTTTCAACGGAAGAGATAAATTTTTGTTTAAAATGATGAATCTTCGAAGAAAAAAGATTTTAAAAAATTAGCTAAACATGATTAAATTGTCGACCAAAAAATTAATTTAACAAAAATGTAATAGTTTATATTTCTACAAAAGAACATTTTATATTTAAATAAAAATCAACTGAATTCAACTTAAAATGCTGAATTATCGATAAAATAGTCGAAGCCTACGCCAATTTGTTTCCACCAATAGTTGAATAATCTGCCAGAACAGTTAAATTTGTAATCCAAAAAAGACGAATTGTCAATAAAACCGTTGAATTTTCAACTAAAAAGCATAAGTTTTTAATAAAATTGTGGAATTTCCATCAAAATAGTATTCAATTTTCAATCAAACGTTACATTTTTATTTTTAAAAAAATCAAACTTCTACATTTTTCAGTCAAGGAAGAAAAAAAATTTCAACCAAGTTGTTAAATTTTTAACAAAAAAAGTTAATTTTTAATAAATTAGTTTACTCTTCTAACGAATACTTGATTTGTCAACCCAAAAAGATTAATTTCAATAAAACTGTTAAATTTTCACTTAAAAAGGATAGCTTTTTATTAAAATTGTTGAATTTCCATTAAAATAAAATACAATTTCTAAATTTTTCAGTCAAGTAAAAAAAAATTTGTAACCAAGCTGTTGAATTTTCAAAAAAAAAAATTAATTTTAAATTAATTAGTTTATCTTTCTAATAAATACTTGATTTTTAACCTTTGTTGAATTTCTATAAAAATAATTAAATTCTCAACCAAATAATAATATTTTTGTTAAAAAGGATAGATTCTCAACCAAAAATAAATTAGAAGACTACTCAAACAAAAAGAATTCGCGTAACAAGAAATAATGAAGCCTATGATAAATAATAATAAATTTTATAATTTATACACTGAAGAATAACAGTTTAAATAAACGCTGAAGTTCAGTTTTCATACTCTTAAAATATTAGTTTAGGCAACAGAAAATTTTGCTTAGAGAATAAACTTAATTTTTCTTTTTAAATTTCTTTTTAGAAATTTCCCTGGACCAACTTAAAATTATAATTATTTTCCAAAATGCCCTGTTCAACGTCAGAGCTATATAATTATTCTTTTGAAAAATATCCTTTTCAAATTCAGAATTACAGACATATCTTTCAAAATTTCCTGTTCCAAATCATAATTACAGGTTTTTATATTTTTTATTTTAAAACTTAAATATTTCTCTGTTTGATTAAAAGTTTTTCAATTCAAAGATATTTCTCTTGACCCAAACAAACATTTTTTAAATGATGTTCTTAATTTTAAAGTTATTTTGGTTAAGTGAAAAAAGTTACGTTAAAGAAAAGGTATCTTTAATTAAAGGTACATTTTTTTCTGAGTGTGTCAACAAATTTTTTTTTATGATTATCCGTTCCGTGATCGGGAAACGAAATTCCTGGCCTTTTTCCGGTTTAATTTTAAAGTTATTTTTGGTTAAATGAAAAAAGTCACGTTAAAGAAAAGGTGTCTTTAATTAATCATAAATGTATTTCTGAGTCTATCAACAAAAAAGTCCTTTGATTATACGATCCGTGATCGGGTAACAAAATTCCTGACCTTTTTCCGGTTTAAGTTTAGAATTTTTTTTGTGACGAGACAAAATAAAAGTAAGGCAACCATCATCAACAAATACTGTCATCAACTGATTAAGGGATTTGACTCAACAGTACATTAATAATAATATAATAACAATAATAATAATTAAGAGAGTCCAGGATGTCCGAAATCTTCAGATTTGTAATCTGTATTTTGAACCCCCGATTAGTCTTTGGAGAGGATCGTATTTAGAGACGAAGGATAAGGTGTTTCTAACCCAAAGCTGGTTTGCAAGATACTTAGTACATCCAATAACACTCAAAGGCCGAGCGTTTATCGTCATCCACAATCGCACTGTTCTGTACAAAATAGCGATTCCTTTGTGACGGCAAAGCCCGGTAGCGAAAATAGTGTGCCTCTGCGGAGTCGCATTAGCCAATTAGTTGGGAAAGGTAACCTGTGCGCCCCGGGCGGCCGATGCGATGGGAGCGGCAGTCGCATCGGCAGCAGCAGGTTCTGCAGTGTAGGATTCGTATTTCGTACGAGACCCCGGCAGCAGGATCGGTATGAGAGCTGGCAGCAGCAGCAGCAGCACGAGGCGGTCGAGGTCCAAAGCCGAACCGGACAAAGAGCTCGTAAACGCGTTATTCCGCGCCAACGGATCTGTCAGAGCCGCTTCTCTGGGTGCACTATGTGGAAAAGGCCCGTCCAGAGTTCTCTGTATATCCACATCGACATCGACGACCGACCGTACGCGTGGATGAGTACGCAGATCGTATAAGGTAGACGGATAAGTGGGCGGCAGGCCGTCACAGATAAGTGGGCAGCACAGGTAAATGTGCAGCAATTTGCACATTAAGAATATTATTGTGCAGCGATTTGCACATTAGTGATGTAAGTTTGCATCAACTAGGACATTAGGGATGTCAGTGTGTAGCAAATAGCGCATTAGGGATGTTAGTTTGCAGAAAATAGCACAATAGGAACACTGAAAAAAATGGTTAGTTGAGCGAACTATTTAGTTAGTAAGATATCGCACTGCTATTTTATTAATTGATACTGATAATTTATTAGTGGGGACAACAATTTCATTAGTTGCAGTGACTATTCAGTTAGTACCAGCAACTAATTAAATAGTTTCCCCAACTAATAAAATAGGAGTACCATATCTTACAAACTAAATAGTTGGACCAACTAACAAAATTTTTTCCGTGAATGTTAGTGTTCAATAACTTACATAATAGGGATGTTAGTGTGTAGCAATTTGCACATTAGGAACGTCAGTGTGCAGTGAATAGTACATTAGGGATGTTATTGCGAATCAAATAGCACATTAGGGATGTTAGTGTGTAGAAAATATTACACTAGGGATTTTAGTATGTAGCAAATAGCAAACTAGGGATGTTCGTGTGTATTAATTTGCACATTGGGGATGTTAGTGTGCAGAAACTCGCACATTAGGGATGTTACTGCGCAGAAATTAACGCAATCAAGATGTCTCTGAATTTCCGAACACGTTACTGCGTATAAGAGACCATCCATATTATACGTTACTAATTTCATGTTTATTCTGAATTTTTTGGATTTCTGGTATAATATGAACTTCGGTGGCAAATCAAAAATTATGAAAAATATTCAAATGAATCGAAATGTACTAAAATTTTTTTATAAAATAGTTCCATTTTCAACAACAACAAATTTTCTACCAAAAGAGATGAACTTTCAAACCAAAAAACGCATTTTCAACCGAAAAATTTAATTTTTAACAAACAAGTTGTTTTAACAAACAAATAGTTGAACTTTCAAACAAAAGAGACCAATTTTCTACAAAATAGTTAAACCTTTAACCAAACAATACATTTTTAGAGCCAAAAAGATGATTTTTTTGTAGCACAGTTGAATTTTAAACAAAAAAGTCGATTTTCAGAAAAAAAAAGAATTTTGAGTGAAAAAGGATGGATTTTTAAGAAAGAATTTAATTTTCAACAAAAAATATAACTTCGATATAGTAGTTGAATTTTCATCAACAAAGAATTAAATTTCTAACAAAATAGTTGAATTTGCAACCAAACAGTTTAATTTTCAAAGTATAAAAATGATTTTTCAACCAAACAGTCAAATTTTCAAACAGAAAGATGACTTTTTTACAATAAACAATTTAAATATGTGTACACACATATAAATATATATATATATATATATTGAAATTATAATATATAATTAATTGAATATTAAATCAAAAGGACGAATTTTCTGTGAAAAAATAGATATTTGATAAAACAGTTGAATTTTTAACCAGATAGGACAACTTGTCATTAAAATGATTGAATTTTAAACTATAAAGTTGAATTTTTCACAAAATAATCAAACGTCGAACCAAAAAAGATAATTTTTCGACCAAAAGTGGAATAGTTAGATTTGTAGATTACAAAATTCCTTTAAAAACAATACAAAAAAAGAATCTTTAATCAGTTATATTCTTTGAAAAAGAAGAATTTTTAACAAAATAGTTGAATCCTCAACTGAATAGAATGAATTGTCAACAAAGAAGTTTTATTTTCAACTCAAAAATTAATTTTTTTCAAACAAAAGGTTTATTTTACCACCAATAAAATTAATATTCTACCAAAAAGCCAAATTTTTAACGAAAGATCAATTTTCAATTTAAAATATCAAATTTAAGCCCAAAAAAGGAGTAGTTTAATTTTTAGTTAAAAAAATTTATTTTTATCAAATAGGTAAATTTCCCACCAAAGAGGTGAATTTTCAACTTAAATTATGAATCTTCACCGAAAAAAATTAATTCGTCTTCAAACAAGACGAATTTTCAATAAGATACATTAGATTTTTTTACCAAGAAAGTAAAATTTTCAGAAAAAATTTAAACAAACTAACTACAATGTCAAACAAATGGTAGAGTTTTTAACGAAACAGAATTAAATCCGAACTAAAAATATAATAGTACGATTCTTAACCAAAAGAAATTAACTTTTAAACGAAAATGGTTGGATCTTATTATTGAGGTCTACATAAATTAATTTCGCATTTAAATTTAAAAAAAAACGAAAAAATGGGAAAATATCTTCAAAACAGGAGAAAAAGAAGAATCTTCGGACATTCTTTAGGGAGAAGATGTGCGCTGAATAGCAAAGGAGTTCTCCTCGTTTCTGATTGAAATATCTGCCACGCGTTTCTTATTGGCATTTCTTAAAGGTAAATTTGAATCATGAATAAACTAGTCAAAACCCACTCGTATGGTCATAATTTCTGGCACACAAATTGGTCTATTTACAATTTAGCGTTCCCTCTCCCCCTCAACTATGTCCGAAAAAAATAGTTGCAAATTTCTGATACACAATGTGGTCTGTTTACAATTTAGCGTTCCCCATTCCCCTCATCTATGTCCGAAAAAATGGTTACAAATTTCTGTCACAGTTTAATATTTTTACAATTTACCGTTCCTCCGGCTCCTCAACTATATCCGGAAAAAACAATTGCAAATTTCTGGCACACAATTTGGTCTGTCTACAATTTAGCATTCCACCATCTCCTCAACTATGTCCGAAAAGAATGCTTGCAAATTTCGGGCACACAATATTTGGTCTGTCTACAATTTTGTGTCCACCCTCCCCCTTAACTAGGTCCGGAAAAAATGGTTGCAAATTTCTTACAAATAATTTGGTCTCCTGACTATTACGCTATGCTAAAGAGATTGCGAAAACTGAACCATCTTTAGGTTGGAACAAATAGCGGAACAACAGTAACCAAATAATGCAGAAATGGGATTCAATGTTGGCAAAATCGAGCTCGTATTCCCAGGCTGATCATTCCGATACGAAGTCTAATTATGTCAAAAGCCCCATATCGTCCCATGGGAATAGTACCGGGGCGAGAGACCATAATGCCATGTCGATGTCATTGTGGTGCGCACCTTGTGATCGCGGCCGATTGTACGTCTATTAATTCCTCCATCCTTCTTGTGTCCCCGACTGGGCGCCTCACTCTCGCTCTTTCTCTTATTTTTGTCAGGGTCCCTTCGCATTTTCGTATTTTCGTAATAACCACTGTAAAGAGAAGGGGCCCGTGCGCAATGTAGCCACAGAAATTCCAAAGTCTTGTCCAAACGAATTTCCGTTTCCCTCGTTTTTTCGGTCTCCCCTCTACTCGTGATTAGGCTCTCCCTATGCGCGGATTACGAGACGAACACATGTCGATCGCATTGTTATCCCAATCTCACGCAACGGCTTTTAATAACTCTTGTTATACCCAGCGAGATTTGAGATTTCAAGGACTATATGAAATTTTTTCGGGTCTTTTTTATGACCTCTGTTTGGAATATTTCAGAGAATTTGACTGTCGCGTTGGTAGACCTACGCCCTTGTTAATATGGGTCAATAACTCAGAAATGTTTTTGAAAAGACCCCTTTAGCAGGTGTGCGGGTGGAATCGTTATTATTCCAGCGCGAGGACGGTTTTCGAGTGGAGGACCTCTCGAGAGGCCCATTTCAAAAGGTTTTCACCCTGGCGAAGCGATGTTTGAAAGCGTAGCTGGAATGGAAAAAACTGCAGAGCGAAGAAGCGAAAAACAACTGGAAAAAGGGCCGAACACAACAGGGAACGAACAAACGATTGTGGGGGAGGGACGAACGGATAAAGTGAAGAGGGAATGGGAGTGCTTTCGAAAATGTAATGAAAGCTTCTACCAGAACCTTCTCATTAGCGCCTATACGGTTATTGTTCCTTACTCTTTTTATAATAAAATTTTGGAAACAGTTTTGTGATTTAGGCCAATTCATTAGTTTGACTCCCTTCGACCTCATTGGTGAACCCGGAATGTATCAGTTTGCATCGAAACCGGCTTCCCGGATCCCATTGAACGAGTGTGCCAGTCACGGGGTACATACAAAGAGCAACCGATGTAATCTCGAAAAACGTTTAGGGGAAAATTAGGTCGACAGTTGCTCCTATACCCACGGGTAGCCTACCTCGGAACCCCACTCGTCGAAGATTGTCAAAATATTAGCTTAGCATCGGTGACATTATTTTCTTTAAGAATTTCGCCCCTTAGAATAGTTTAAACTTCATCAATACGAACGAATTACATGAGGGAATTAGAGATGCTCCAGTCTTCCTTTTATCAAAGGGATTTGAAACTCTGAAAAAACATATCGCTGCATCAGCACTTGTCATAGATTTAATATCAGTTTATACTGATAGAACAAAGGCGACACGTCTTCTTTTTTTTGCGTTCGCACCCCGCGCTTGAGTAGAGGGTCGACGTCTCGTGACGCGATTTACAACGCGACATTTTCCATTTTTCCCCCAAGTTCCCATCATCCAAACCCCTTTTTTCTAGTCTCTCTTTGAAGAAAGAGGCGCGGCGTATCAAGAAAATGACTGTTTACCAACGCCCTGTGCGTCGACGTACAAGCTCAAGCAACCCCTTCGCAGAATCAGCCGCATTTTATACCCTCTTAGAGTCTTCTAAACTATGAGGGTGGATGAAAAGCGGCCCCTACACTCGAGTCTGCTGCCAAACCGCTTGGAGCAGTGCTATAGTGAGTACTCTGGCAAGGAGTGACGCGCGCTTCCGCCAATTGTCTCACCGAGCTTTTACAGCCGGTGCTAATCCTACATGTGATTTGTTTCACCGGGTGTTGAGTTTTGGACAACTAGTTGACTAGAACATGAGAGATGAGGAATCAGGATCGTTGCATAATAATATAATCGGCATAATAATCTTGTCTGCCAAGCTGACAAGAAAACAACTAAATCACGTGATTAGCGACATCGAATACTCATTTGGAATATATGTGTGCCTGCGCCGTTAATCGGTGCTGAACGTTAACCGGGCGCAAAGGGTTTTAGTTTCGCCATTGAACTTGCTTCATGAAGGATATGAAATTTCTTTAAATCTAGGTCTAAATTTTTGAAGCCGGTATCAGTTTGACCGGGTTTTATCGCTCATTCCTAATTTTTTTATAAATGTCTGCGATGACGCAAGGTCCAGTGTTGCTGGCTCATCCTAAGGCAGCATTCCTTATAAGGGATGCATGAGGATGGTCCAAAAAGGTTTTTCTTTTAAAGTGAAAGCACTTCGATTTTACAAAATGTAAGTTAAAAAATTTACTTTGACCTGCACTTGCGCTAATTTCCTCACCGACATTTTGCAGCCTGTTTTAATCCTGGATGTGATTTGTTTCCCATATAAGTTTCTATTTCGTCTTGTGTTCCTATATGACTGATAATAATATTTAGGAAGTTGAGAGACTCTAGCATTTTCAACAAGCTTTAAGAAGCGATATTCAAATGACTCCTCTTTGAAATTCAAACGGTCGCCTCCATTGCATTTTCTGAAACGAAGGGAACTACTCGGGAATTCTGTCGCAGCGAGCGGGATAAAAACGCCGGTACACACGTTTATTTCGGATGTCTACGTATACAACACCGGATGCGCGGGGTTTACTACTCCTATCTATCGAGCCATTTCGTACGTGGGCTGGTTACAGGGGGTTCTTTCGACGGTATCCGCTTTTGCTGAATTCGTACCTCACCTTCTGGAAACCCACTCCCGCCATCAGACACCCCCTATACCACCCACAGAAATGTGCCAGCTCCGTCTCTGTTTGAAGAGGGAATTTCACAGTCGAATACACTTGATGCAAGATGTAGAGTCTCTGTCCGTCTCGTAAAACCCTATCGGGTAATCCTGTCCGAAGAAAAAATTGGTTCTTCAGCAAAAGGAAGACAATAATAGGAAAGGAATTCTTGTTTGTAGGGATGCAGGGGATTCGACGGTAACTGATTTCGTTAATTTGGATACTAACTCTAAAAGCAGAAGCTTCGGTAAGTTCTGAGTGAGTGGTTTTGAATAAGGACTTGAAAGGATCTTTGATCTTTTGGTTTCTTAACATCAACCCTTTCTTCAAAAGGAAATGTTTGGTGCGTAGGATGTGTTGAAGAAGCGGCATATTTATGAATTAATTGAATCAGAGTGGTTGAGACATCTTGGAAAATTGGAAGGGAAATAACTGTACCTATATTCTACAAAGTGGCGCGAAAGGTGGCGGCAGAGATCGGATCAAAGGAAGAGTTACCTTTTTTACAAGCTTTGAAGGATGGCCGTATTTTTTGCAATCCCCCTCCTTTTATACTATCGCTTTAAAGATTGTCGAAAATTAGACTCTAGGGCGGAATTTTGAAAGTGGAATTGGTTATCAGATGAGTAAAAATTAGTTCTCCTGTCGAAAACTATATAATCGACACAACTGAGCTAAAATTTTAAATTTTAACCGTTTAGGGGTAAGGTTGGTGCAATGGTTGCCTGTGATGGCAATAGTTCGAAGGGGCGAAGAATCGTTTGAGGTTGCCATCTACTTGGAATTCAGAAACGATCAATGCTCTCCAAGATCCCCCTGAGTTTCCCACCCTTCCAACCCTCACCCCCTTGGCATCTCATCCAACCATACCACCCCCTTTTTTCGTTGTCGTACTGCTCCACAGATTCTGGCCATAGCGATCGCTTCTTATTCTTATTTTGTCGCTCCTCAGTGTCCTCCGCGAGAAGAAGATGGAAAAAGGGGGTGTCGGAAACTGGGGTTGATACGACCCGCTGACAGCTGACTGTTCGCGAGGGTGCCTGATTTCTTCGTTTAATAACAGTTGAAGCTTTGGGTTCAGAGACAGGAAAGTCGGGTCCAGAAATGGAATAATATTGTTTCTCTGATGGGAAGGAGGAATTAGGGATGAAGTTTGAAAACTGAGGAATAAGAATTGTTGCATGTGGATTAATTAAATGATTCCAAGTGCTGCTTAAAAAAATTTTAAGGTAAAAACTGCAAAATAATTTAACCCTAATGAGGAATAAAGAATGCTGGATAATAAATAAGATGTTAGACATGATAAAACATTGATGATGCTTAACGTTGGATCACCAAAGTAATCGCTAGCGAATCTTCTCTAAATCCTAGAAGTTTATAATAGTAGGAACTTTGCGAATTCAGGAATGAGGAATGTTCCATGATGATTGATGCATGAGGAATGTTGCTAATGTTTGATATTGGGACGTCAAAGCTAGTTACTGTCGAATCACCATAGTCAGTTACTAACATCTTCTCAAAATTCTGGAAGCTTATGATGATACTAAAAAACTCGAAGCCTGAATCCACATCAGCTGGTTTCGCTGACAATGACCTCGACAGAACTGTAGTCTCGAAATGGTAAAAAGTTGAGTGCAAATCTGGTGAAATGGCGGAGAAAAAGTCGGAAACGCAATTTA
Organism: Belonocnema kinseyi; assembly: GCF_010883055.1. NCBI lineage: Eukaryota > Metazoa > Arthropoda > Insecta > Hymenoptera > Cynipidae > Belonocnema > Belonocnema kinseyi. The sequence goes on along the minus strand of NC_046661.1, from coordinate 82,671,189 downwards.
TACGTGCGATCGATCAAACTCTTCGGGTTCTGGGGTAAGCGCGTCTGTCGCTCCATCGAGGCGATCCGATGAGCTAACACCAACTTAACGCTATACACCCCACTGGGCTGCACTCGGTCAGATAACTCTCGGATTTTCAAGCGTCCTGGCTCCATGCAATGATATCCACAGAACATCCTCCGGCTCTTTCTTTTTCGCTTTCTCACTCTCCTTCATCTCACGAATGTTTACTCACTTGTGGATTCCTCGGTTACCTTCTTTGGTCCATCGCCTCCCACAGATCCGATGAACTTTCCTGGGGATTGGTGAGTAGTTCTGCCCCGAGCGATACCATTATGTAGCTTCGAAAAGGAAAGTGGGCTAATGTCGAGGAAAAAAGCCTGGAAAAATGCTAGCCACGCTACGTGTGTCGATTACGGAAATGAAGTCGAAATCAACTTGAATTAACTTTTGTAGAATTTTGGTGTAAATATTGATACTGTTTTGACTTTTTAAGAAAAGCCTTTTTTTTGGAATACCCTGATGAGGAAAGGTGCATAATGGATAATAGATGAAAAATAAGACCTGATGAAACAATGTTTGGCAATGTCATCTTCGTTCAATCGTAGAAGTTAATTATACTAAAGACTTTGAGATTTAAGGGATAAAAACTGAACCATGAGGATTGACGCATAAAGAATATGATGCATAAGGGATAAGATTATGATAAATAAGACATGATCAAAGATTGGTGATGCGAATGGTGGAAAAATGCGATTCGCGCTACGTGAGTCGATTACGAAAGTAAAGTCGGAATCAACTTGAATACCCTCTAGTAGAATTTGGGTGGTTTCAATATTGACAGTGTTTTGAAATTCAAAGAAAAACTTTTTTTTTATTAACCTGACGAGGAATGACGCATAAAGAATTATGCATGAGAGATAATAATAGATGAAAAATATGACATGATGGAACGTTGATGATGTTTGACATTTGGTCATCAAAGTCAGTTACTAGCGCATCTTCTCCAAATCCAAGAATTTTATAATAGAGTAGAGACTTAGAGATCAAAGGAATGAGGAATGTTGCGTATGATAGAATTTGGGCAGTTGAAATGTTTATAGCTGCATTTACGAGGAAATATTGAAATATTGTTGGTAACCGGTAGATTGATCTGGACGTTTTTTCATCTTGAGGATGATCTGAAGAAGGTGCAGAAAAGGCGATTCTTGAAAGTAAGAGAATGGAAATCAATACGTGAAGTGAGCAGCTAGTTTCAGGCAAAGACTCTGGACGGTCCCCGTTTTTAGAAAGCCTTGAGACGTCGACTACTCACCCTCTCTTTGCTTTTCGGTATCAAGAGAGAGAAGAAGGAGAGACTTTGATAGAGAGGGTGAGAAAGGAGGAGTTCCATTCAGGACTAATGGGGTTAAACGCCTTAGCCATTCGCTGAACCTCCCTTCCCTCTTGCTCACCCTTCCTTCACCCATCGGACATTTCCGTCGGAATTCAGTTTCTATAACCCAGGAATAATCCATATTCGTCAATAATGTCACATTTTTATTGACTCTAACAAGTCAAGAGTAAAATCTCGGAAATGTTTTTAAAGGAGTTTCTGAACTTCAAGATGATTTCTCGAGGAATTTTAATAATTAAAAAAAAGTATCGTTCGAGGATAAGGATTGGACTGTGCGAATTATGAGCATGCAAAGCTGCCGTGATAAATTGAGAAGATTTGTTTTTCACTGGGACGATGTTATTGACGTTCTTAAGGGCATGTTCCACGGTGACCACGTGACCTAACCAGTCCTCGGTTAAGAAATTTTTTTTTTGTGTTCACCAATTCCAAAGGCAATTGTATATCGCTCTCAAGGTTTGAAATATAGGAAATAAGACAATAAATTCCGTTTGTATACACGTAGTTTGAGCAATAATTTTGAAAGAAATTATCCGAGTAAAAAATTAATGTGTAAAATTATTTTCATTTTTTTCACACGGATTGAGATATCGTGTTTAGAATTTGAAAAATTAAATAAAAAACACTAAAGGACGTTTTTATGAATCACTATGTTTATAATTTCAAAGAAAGTTTTTTTTATAAATTGATAAAATAGGATATTACCACTCGAGTTGTAGCACTTTGCAGTTAATGTTTAGTTTAATGCAATTCAGTTTTATTGATTCACGTATGTTGAGCACTGGCACAAATTTTGGACTAAATTATCTAAACGTTCTAATAAATTAATATAAACAATAACATTTGCACATTCCTTGAAAACCAAAAAATAAATATCTGAACACACGTAATCTGTAATTATTTTTGGAGCATTTTTAGCAAATTCTTGAAGAGAAAAAAAAGAAACTTTAAACGTTGATAAAGTAGAAAAAATTTGACCAAGTTTGGTTATGACATTTTATTTGGTGTTCGCCATGGCCACACAATGATATATCACTTTTACACATTTAAATATAGGTAGAATAGGTATACAAACGGTCTTCAGTGCTTTTTATTTTATCTCTCAAATTCTAAACACCATATTTCTATCCATGTGAACGTAGTAAGCACAAAAAATGAAAAAATAATTTGACACATTTATTTTTTACTCGCATAATTTTTATAAAAATTTTTCCTTAAACTCATTAATTTTAAAAACCTACATTTGTTATTTAAAAATAGTTTATAACACATTTTTTGGTACTATCATACAAAATTAATTACTTCTTTGATTCCAGAGCATCATTCTAAAAAAACTACAAATTTGCTCAAGTTCAAAAATGAGCATTGTTAAAAATGATTCATAAAGTTAGGGGAAATATCCTCATTATTGATTGTATTCAATTTGGGAAAAAAGTGAAGAACAAATTTAGAAAAAAATACTTTATGTTAAAATTTGTTATTTAATAATAGTTATTTACAGTTTTATGATTTTATTTTCTCTCTGATTAGAAGATGTATTTCTAATTTAACCCTAACGTTGCAGGGAGCTTGAGATATCTAAAACTACAGTGATTTTTTTTTTTAAATCGAGGAAAATATTTTTCAAATATTGAAAATGCGGAAAATTTCTTTATTTTTATTGCTCGAAATTGTATTATATTTTAATCTCTTCTGAAAATTTTCTGTGTAATAAAATTGGGAAGATTCAATATTAAAGGTTTTTTTCAGTACAATATTAACCAATTAAATTTTGTCATTCTCTCATACAGACCAGTGCAGGATCTTGGAATATTCAGTCATGCTAATGTATTTAAAGGATTTTAAAAATTAATTCTAAAATTGAGGAAAATATCCGCGTTTCTCAATATAATAAAATTTGAAAGACAATCTAATTGTTTGAAAAGATAGTTCATTATTTAACTGTTATTTTTAAATGAATTTTTTTAAATTTCGTATTTTTTCTTTCGCTTCTGATATCAATTTTAAGTATGAATAAATTTTAGGAACAACTAAATTACAATTCCTAGTGAAAGCGAAAAAAAAATCCAAAAAACGTCAAACAACTCATTTTAAAGAAACAATTACATGTTGAACTACGATTGCAAACAACTTATAGATTTTCTTTACAAATTTTATATATATTTAACAACGTAATGTTGCTATTTTCTTCAATTTTGTGAAGCAATCTTAATATTAATTTTATAATTTTAAAAACCATCCTTAAATATTATTCTTATTTAAAATTTCCCTTAGTTTTTGTACTCTAAAAGAATATTTGTTAAATTATCACTAAATCCATGTAAAAAAAAAATTATTTCGCAAGGTCTTTCTGAAACTTTTTAGTAATCACCTTCAAATATTTTTAAATATATGAAATTGAGAATTAAACTTCTCTTATTTTTAAATACTGCTATTAAAATATTGTTTGATTATATATAAAAAAATTTTTATTCAAGTTCTTTCCAGATCAGAAGAATGAAATAATAGGAAAAAGATTTTTTATGAACACATACTTAGTTAAAAATGGTTTCTGACCTATTTTCAAGGAGTTGAATTTCTAAAGAAAATAAAAACTGTCATTATAAGTGATTTTTTAAATAATTTATGTGTTTGTTGACCAATAAAAATCCTGATATTTCATTATTTTGATTAGAAAAAAAATATAAAGAATACAAGCAATTTGAATTTGCCGCCAAATGTTTCCATGAAAAACTCCCGTGAGGGTTTGTATAACTTTTCTGTGAGTTTTTCAAGAAAGACGTCCAGAGATGGACGTATTCTATCATTTTTTATCAATAAAATTTTAATTTACCTTTGTGTGCCATATCGTCCGCGGTGACTGAGGCCAAAAGGCCGGTGGCGCCCGGCCATGGAGCGACCGCAGCGCCAAGTTGCTGCGACGGCAGAATCTTCGGGCCTTTCTACACTTTTCGTCTCTGAAAAAAATTTCAAACCATTTATTAGCATAATTTAAACCTCAAAAAACACTATTTTTCGTTTACAACCTCGAATTATATACTCGAGGGATCGAATCCCCCCCTCCCTCTCCAGCTTTTTTTTCTTGTCAATTAATTAATTTTCAGTACCTGGTGTGAAAATGCACCCCACATACTATTTTTTCCAGAGGCTCGTTAACTTAATTTATGCTAAAAGAAAGCGAAAGGTTTTGCAGTTGGTGTTCACGTGCGAAATCTGAGGCGGAATGTTTCCCCCTAATTTCAGGTAATTGCGTCTCTCGTCGGCACGTGGTGGGATAGGAAAGTTGGTCGGGTGGAGTTTGAGAACAAATGACTTGAAAACATCCTCAACCCCCTATTCGATGTCGAGGGGGTGGGGTCAGGTCGGCGGTTGCAGCGAGCGACATTGAAGATTGTTAAGTGTCGCAATTACCCGACTTTGCTCTCGGCGAAGATGTAAACTAGTCGCAAATGTAACGCCCTTCAAATCCTTTAGAGACGGAAAATGGAGGGGCGAGGGGCGCTTTGAAAACTCGGGACGGGTGTGGAAGCGGCACTAAGTGCGATAATTAGTACCTCTGGCGAGTCCCTATGTACACACGGTGTTCTAACAAAATAAAAGTTGTAATTTACACTTCTTTATCCTACAATTTTGCACGCATATTCTGCAATTTTTACAGGCTCAGCAGTTTCAGAAAATAGTGGCATTACATAGAAAAAAACGAAAGATAAAATTTACCTTGATTGCAGGGTAAAAATTACCCGAGACAAAAGTTAACATCACAGCATAAATTTTACCCGAATATCGATTAAAGTTTTTTTTGTTTTTACATGACAACACATGTAGTAGTATGACACAGAAAAAACGCAGAATAAAATTTACCTAGATTTCGGGATAAAAATAACCAGAGACAGAAATTACCTTCAAAGCATAAATTTTGCCCGAATATCGATTAAAGTTTCTTTTGTTTTCACATGACAACACATGTATTTTGAAATACGTGAATTTGTCTGAATAAAATTTTTTCCTTCCAAAAAATTACCTGCAACAAATGTTATCCTTGGTTTTTTCTGTGTAGTAGAGCTCGATAAGAGACAGAAAAAACTAAGATAAAATTGGTTATAAGTAATTTTTTAAAAGGATACAGTTTTATTCAGACAAGTTTGCGTCTTTTAAAATACATGTGTTCTCATGGAAAATCAAAAGAAACTTTAACCTATGTTTGGGTAAAATTTATCCTGCGAAGTTAATTTTTGCCTGAGATAATTTTTACCCCGGAAGCAAGGAAAATTTCATCCTTCGTTTTTTCAGAGAATTTAAAGCATTAATTGTTTAAACAAAAATATATCATATAATCATTACATATATTTTGACAACAAAATTCTCAAGCGAAATAAATCTACACTTTTTTAAATTACAGAGTTTCTACGGAGCAGGTAATTTCAAAAAGTCAGGAAATGTCAGGGAAAACCTGATGAAGTTAGGGAATTTTCAAAAAATTAAAGATTTAGTGAAGGTCAAAAGTCAAAAGTCAGATATCTGAAACAAATATTTTTTTAAGTTTTTAAGAATCAAAATATTATAACTGATATAATTTCAAATAAAAATATATATTTTTTATGAAAAATGTTGATATTCACAAAATACAACATTAATTTTCACGTGTTTTTTGCAATTGAATTCTTTCTGAACGTCGCTTCTTACAATTTTTTTTTAAATGATTGCATTTTAATTTGTAATAAATGACAGCTTATTTTTTTCGGGTAAGTTTCCTCAGAAAAAATTCAATAAATTCTAAACAAAATTCTAAACTCATTTAAAACCTATCTTTTTAAATACCTGAATTGTGTTTATTTTATTATTTTATTATTATGGTTAAAAATCGTAACTATTTCGTTGAAAATAATTTCTTTTGCTTGAGGATTCAAACTATTTTAGGCATAAAATTAAAATTATTTTTGGTTGATATATCAAATATGTTTTTCGTTAAGAATTCATACTTTTTAGATGAAAATTCAAAGACTTAGAAGTAAAACTACTTAATTAAAAATGAATTTATTTGGTTGATGGTACATCATTTTAGTTGACAAACCTTTTTTTTCGATTCAAAAATTATTTGATTGAAAATTATGTTTTTTAGTTGAAGATTAATGGTTTCAAATGAAAATTTAATTCGGAAATATTTGTTTCCAACTTTATCGTGTTATAAGTTAAAAATTTAAATCTTTGGTTTGAAAATCCTGAAATTTATTGAAAATGCATGTGCTCTGTTAAACATTCTTCTATTTAGTCAGAAAATTAATTTTATTAGTCAAAAATTGATAATTTTGGTAGAAAATTAGTTTTTTCTTATTTATAATTAATTTTTGTAATTCACTTTAACTATTCCATTTACTGTAGAAAATTTATTATCTTTTTTGATAGAAATTTAATCTTTTTTGTCAAAAAATATTCTGTTTTGTAGAAGATTTAACTATTCTATTTTTGGTTAGAATTCATTTATTTGGTTAAAAACAAATATTTAGCTAAAAATAGGTTTTTTTTTATATCAAATTTTTGGTTGAAAATTCCACTTTTTGGTTGAAAATATATTTTTTTATTTGAAAATTAATTAATTTTGCTAAAAACTTCTTTTTTCGTTGTTTAAAATTTACTTTTCTAACTTCAAATTGAACTATTCTATATAGTTTTAGTTTGTTAATTTATCTTTTTCAGTTTAAAATTTATATATTTTTTTCAAACTGTATATTTTTTGGTCAAAAATTTATATTTCGGGTTTAAAATATAATTACTTTGCTGAGAATTTATATTTTTGTTTGAAAATTGATTGTTTTAAGTGAAAATTTAATTATTCTATTTTTGGTTAAACAATTATTTTTTAAATGAAAAAACAATATTTTGATTTTTGATTTTGCACTAAAAAGTGTTTAAAATTTATTTAGAAACCAAATTTTTTTCCAATTGTATTGTTATTATTATTAATAATTTTCTAAATGTATAGTTGGTTTTGTACCTAAAATAATTTAGAAATTGGGATATATTAGCAACCCGGAATAATGCGAATAATATGTTTTTTATTACTTTAAAATTTTTGACCATTTCAATTAAGAGCCCTTTCCAATTTGAGGCGATACATTTTCCAGCAAAATTTAAATAATACAATTCAAATTAAAGAAATTTAAATGAGTTAAAAATCAAATTTAAAATCCTCCATATTTAACGTCCAATAATCAAATTATTGTGCAGAATTCCTGAAAATAAAACCAAGAATCCAAAAAACAAATTTGGACAACCACCAAAAAAATTTATTTTTTTGGACAGAAATAAAAAAGAGGAATGAAAATGTTGAAGCCAACCAACCAAGTCTTCTTTTTTTATTTCTTCCGTCTTATTTATTTTTATTATTATAAAATTACAATAAAAAAAATTGTAAAAAATAATCACCAACGTTTCGGCATCCAACCAGCGCCCTTATTTAGGTACAAAAAAAATAAAAAAACAAAAAATATTCGAGCATGCAGGAACAGCAACGAAACCATATTCTCATGCTCATAAGAATTACTCCGCGCACTTAAACTTTTTTTTCCTATACATCGCAGCTCATTCAGCAATATCTCGTGGCAAAAAACAATCTCAAACCTATATTATTTACGATATGCCTAGATAGTATCCGATCTTGTACTCTAATTTTGAACTCAGTTGTGCTATTGTCAAAAAAGGTATTTAGCTCGGCCTTCCAAAAACTATTTTTTCGAAAATTTTTAGCTAAGGAAACAGCCTAATTTGTGGAAAAAGTGGCCAATGGGGTCCTTCACCTCGACAAACGCACCTGCTCATTCTTAGCAGCTTATTCAGCAATTTCTGGTGTTTCGTAAACTTTTTTCGTTTCCGGACAGACCTCGTATTTTTTGTGTTCAGAATGTAGTTTCTATAAGCCTGAAACTGAACTTTCGAGCTTTTCCGGGGAGATATGACAGAAAGCAGAAAGCGAGAAAAAGAGATGAAAAGAGAAAGAGGTAGGGGATGGGTAGTACATTGCATTCGCATATTGTGCAAGAGGATTACCTCGGATTATGCCCGACTGAGCGCAAACAGGATCTCACCGGCTTGTGTTTACAAGATGCCAAGCTGTCGATTTAACGCGCGCGCAAACTCTCATTCTCGAGTCGAATCGAATCGCGGTTCGATTAATTCGCCCGCCGATATTATAAATTACACGCCATCTCACTTACATAACTAAAGTGCAATGTTAAGTCAAAATCCCACGCGCCGAATTCATTCGAAGACATGTCACATTATAAAATACAAAAAAGGCACAAAAAATATGAATGGAGGGAAAAATCAAGTGGAAAAGGTGCATAATTTTATGACACTGAATAATTGAAGAGTGGAATTTGAATATTTTATAGTCTATTTCATTGTTGTAATTGTAAAAACTTTTTCAATTGTACCCTCTTCTGTATTTATGTGATTTATTACAATTGTACAACTAGCACAACTTTATATTGGATATAGATGAAAATGTTATTAAATTTTTTTAAATTCGGTTAATTCAAGAAAATATTTGATTGACCCAACCAAATTTTTTGGTTCAATCAAACAGATACTCCATCTACTGAAAGATTTTTGTTTCAAACAAAAAAAATTTGGCTAAACCAACCAAAACTGATTTAACAATGTTGAATGTTTCTACCATTTTTTACAATTATACTTTTTTCAAACAAATCTGAAATTATTAAATTTGCAGAATATTTAAAAATGATACAGCTGTAGAATATTCTACAATTCAACAATCTTTTATAGCTGAAAAATTATTGAAATGGTACAATTTTTATAATAATGCTTTTATTAAAATTTTGTCTCGGATAAAATTGCATAATTATTTTCGTATTATCAGAATTAAAAGTAAATTCAACAACATTAAAAGTACATTCAAAATGTATATTAAAAATAAATGGTAAACCAGGTTGAATGAAAAAGGAATTACAATGTTTTTAATGTTTACGTTATATTCTTTGGTAATATTAATTTTTTGTACTATTTAATAAAAAGTCATTTGGACAAAACAAATATTTTTTTCTTCATGTAATCCACTGCAAAATATTTTATATTAATTAGTAGGCTAAAGATAATTAATTTGCATCTAAAAAGAAACTAATTTTCATTTAAAGAAATTAAGTTTTAATCAAAGCCAAGAATTTTCAACGATAAATATGAATTTCTGACCAAATAGTGGAATTTTTAACCAAAAACATGAATTTTCTACATTAAAAAAAAAAAAACAAATAGAGTTTAGATAAATATTTTTTTTATATGAAAAAAAGTTATACTCGCAAAACTCATACTTGTATTTCACAAATTCTGCTCGATTTATAAGAGAACAGAACATTTCTTTATAAATCAAACAAATTCTTTGTTAAACTCAAACATGGTATTTCTTTGATAAGGGCCAAATAAATATTTGTTTCTTCTAAACACTAGTATTGTTCAACGTGAATTTTTTTTGAATCAAATAAATATGTCACTCAGTGTAGTACCATAATTGAAATGTCAATAAGAATATAAAAGTTATAGAGGATCGTATTATTTTCAACTTAAATTATTTTATACAATTTACATTATTATCTTATAAAGTCTGGTTATTGTAGATAGAATTTACTTTTTTGAAGTTCTTTAACGTCAAATTTACACTTGTACACATAACTACTTATTTAATAATTATTTAATATGAAGAAATTGAAAGTCTAATTTTGATTCGTGAGCTTTTTAATGTTCTGTTTTTGCCGCATAATAATAATCAGGGTTACATACAAAAATTAATAATCCAAAGAATCATAAATTTCTTAGAATATTCAAATTTTATCATACGGAGAATATTTAAACAAAAAACGGCTGTCTTTATATAAATTGAAGTAAACATTTATGCCACAATTAAAATAAATCTCAATGGTATCCATGTATGAATACCAATTTTTTTTTCATTGTTGGGTTTATTACTTTTTCATTTAAAAAATTGAATAAACTGAAAAGATTTGTTTTGAGTGTAGATTGAACAAGAAAGATCAGTATCATTCAAGTCTTAAATTTATAAATAATAAATCAAAATAGAGGAAAATTTATATTCAGAAGAAAAAATGGAAAATTATATTTTAATGAAAAATGAATTGAATAAGGAAAATAAATGTGGGGTATTGTCAACAAGCGTCGGGTGTACATAAGTTAGTCGCGTATAAGTGAATTCGCAGCGTCACGTCAGCGTCGAGTGGAAATTATGGAAATCGACAGGGTCGTTTGACTTTCGACTTCAAAAGCTTCCGAGGCATTCAAGCGATTAGGAGAGTTTCCGGAAGAATCGAGTAAAGGGTTTATATTCCATGAAGCATTTAAGAGCTGTTTATAATCATGGAAACAATTACGAAAATTAAAAAAAAAAATTCAAATGGAAGAAAACACTTTAATAACCCCCATTAAATTACTAGTTTCAAAATTCAACCAATTCATGATTCATAAGGCGAAGAATATTTAAACGAGAGAAAAAAATTCCCTGTCATTTCTCGGTTTTCTGATAGTCATCGAAATGAAAAATTTCAAACTCTTAAAACTGATTTTTTTTAAGATATCAAAACTGAGCTAAAAATTAAATCACACATAGTGGAACTCGTTTGAATATTAAACTTTTAATATTGATGCTATAAAAGTTTATAATTCAGAAATTTTTGCTATTAAACGCTCAATTATTGAGACGTATAAAATAGAAGCTTTTAAAACTTTGCAATTAAACAATATTAAATAAATGCGATTGAACTGAAAAGTTTAAACTAGTACAAAATTGAAAATAAAAAGATTCCATCTTTCATTTAAATGTCAAAAATACCAAATGTGCTTCCATTCACTCAAAAAATGTTCAAAGAAAACCAAAGTTCTCCAATATTCATAAAAACAATTAATACAGAAAATTTATCCTTTTGAACTGATTAAGGTCTTAAAAATAAAATGTTCCTCTTCAAATTCAGAAAAAAATCAAGCTAAAATTTCGTCTCTTCTAACTCTATAAAAATGTTTAAAAAAAAACACAAATTTTCCTCTTCCAATTCAGAAATAAGTTGATAATAAGAAATTCTTTCCGCACACTTGATAAAAATCTCCTCTTCCAATTCAGAAAAAAGTTGAATAAATTTCCTCTCTTCCAATTCTAGAAAAATTTTGAAAACAAAAAAATGATACTTCTTCCAATTCATATAAAATATTTAAAACTAAAATGCTCTCGTCTAAAACTCAACAAATGCATTACAAATATAAAAGTTGCCCGTTTCCAACTTAATTAAAATGTAAAAAATAAAAAATGCTACAAAGAAAAAATGACTTGATTCAATGAAGAAAACAAATATAACCAAAATTTCGTCCTTTATAACTCAATAAAAATGTGAAAAATAACCAATTTTCCCCTTCCAATTCACAAATAAATTTGAGAGAAAATATTTTTTCCTGAAAATCAATATAAGTTATAAGAACAATAAAGGGCCTCTTCCAATTCATGAAATATTGAATACGAAAATTTCCTTTATTTCAACTTGATAGAAATCTCCTCTTACAATTCAGAAAAAATTATACTTTTTTCAATTCATAAAATAATAAAGTCTAAAATTCTCCACTTTCAAACTTAATAAACATGTTAAAAATACCAAATTTGCCCTTTTCCAAACTAATTAAAATGCAGAAAATAAAAAATTTCCAGCTTACAATTCGACAAAAAAAATAATTACAAAAATTTTTTCTCTTTCTTTTAAAATTAGAATTGTTAAAGTCAAATTTTTCCATACATAAATCTTTCCAAGTTGTGCAACCAACCAAATCTCCTCCCTTCTCTTTTTTATTTCATTCGTCTTTTTCATTTTTATTATCACAAAGTAACAATAAGAGAACATGATTTAAATTTTCACCAACGTTTCGACACTTCTAGAGCGCCTTTGTCAAGGCGGCGAAAATTTGAGCAGGTAGGACAGCAACGAAACTACGATGCTGCCCCCCTGATACCTGGTAAGTTTATAACGGCTTTGCCTTTTGACCCAATCAGGGAGCGGTATGAGTGCAGAAAAATTTCAAGATTTGTTTTGATTCTCAGGTATCAGGGAGAGAGCATCGCGGGTTCGTTGCTGTTCCTACATGCTCAAATATTTCTTGCTTTGCTAAGAGTGCTCTATGAGTGCCGAAACGTTGGTGATTATTTTTTTACAAATGTTTTTTTATTGTAATTTGATAATAATAGGAATAAAAATGAGGAAATAAATGAAAAAAAGAGAAGAAAGGGGATTTGGTTGGTTACCTTTATAGAAAAGAGATAGAAAAAAAGGCGGCTTAGTAGCAGAGATGATATGGTTTTTCATTTCATTTTATATTTGTCAATTTGTATCATTTGTTTGAACCCTCTCGCCACTTGTGCATCGCATTGAAAAGTCTCTTTCATTCAACTTCACGGATTTTACACGGCGAATCATAAGCCCATTGCTTAATTAAGGCAATAATACCGTGAAGTGGAGAGAGAGGAAAAATGAGAGGGAAGGTGAAAATAGAGAGAGAATTGAGAGAGAAATGTTCAATTCAGACTTCGTAGTCGCGAATGGGGGTGTTGCATTGTGCATTAAACTGCATTATAATACGAGCGTATATTACGCGTACAGAGCGAAATTGCACATCGGAACGAAAGTATTCAATGCAACAATGTAGCTCCGTTTGTCTACTGTTTCCCTCTTAGCGTCGGAAGGCGTCAATATCCTCGCTTAATTTCACAAAGGCTTCCATAAATTATATAATCACATCCCATTTTTTCATTTATCAACAATTTTTTTTTAAGGACTTGAAGGTAAAAAATGAAGATTTTTAAAATGATTTAGGTCGTAACTTTTTCCGAAGATACAGAGTCTATATTGTCGACATTCAGGTGGGCATTTGTTCTTCTGTTCGGTACACTATAAATTTTAAGCAGTCAAAAGTAATAGCTGATATTTCAAACAAAAATTTTTTGAGGTTTAAAACAAGAACAAATGAATTCCAACAAAACATATGTGAGAATTTTCAACCAAGCTTTATTTTCTATACGAATGAATTTTTAACAAAATGCATGAAATTTTAAGAGAGTGATTGAATTTTCAAGCAAAAAAAATAAATTTTCAACAAAAAATGAAACAGTCTAATTTTTAGACGAGAAAATTAATTCTTAACTAAAAACACCAATTATTTTCAAAAAATTAGTTGAATACTCAACCAAATGGTTGAATCATTAACTAAAAAGGATTAATTTTCAACCGAAAATGAAATAATTCAAATTTCAATTAAGAGAATTTTCAATAAAAAACTGAATTTCCAATCAAATGATTTAATTTAAAGCTAAATAAATTTTGGCCAAAAAGATGAAAATGCTAAGAAAAAAGGAATTTCTAACAATATAATTTTTTTCAACTTAAAAAGCTTAATAATGGAATATTTAAATTCCCAATTAAAAATTCATATTTTTAAAGAAAAAAGCGAATTTCCAACCAAAATGATAAATCTTCAAACAAAAAATTAATTTACTAAAGATAACTAAGCCTTCAACCAAATAATTGAATTTTCAACTAAAAAAGATAAATTCTCAACGAAAAATGTAATAGCTGATATTTTAAACAAAATAAGATTTCAATTATAAATGAAAAACAGTATATATTTTAATCGAAAAAAATTTTTAATACAAAAATAATTGAATTCAAATAAAAAAATTCCCTAATTTTCAACAACGTTTTCATGTTCTACCAATAGAGGCGAATTTTCAACAAAATACCTGAACTTTCAAGTAAATACTTAAATTTGAAACTGAAAAGGATCAATTTTCAACCAAAAATGAAATAGTTTAATTTTCAAGTGGAAGAATTATATTTCAATAAAAGACAAATCATTTTAATGAGATATTTGAAAATCCTTAACTAAATAGTTGGATTGTTAGCTAAAAAGGATCAATTTTCAACAAAAAGTGGAATAACTGAAATTTTAATTATCAAAAAAATTTTTAATTTAAAAAGTCGAATTTTCAACCAAAAAGATTAATTTTTATTTTATTTATTGAGACTCCTCAATTTTTTATGTCCCCAACTGAAAAACATTTGTAATTTAAGCCTTTTGTTTTCGTATTGATATTACACGTGTTTCAATCTGAAATGTTGGCTTTAAAAAAATTTGATTTATGAAAATTAAAATTATTCCAGTAAAGGTAAAAAAATGAAATTCCAAACATTTTTTATTTCAATCTTATTACTCGTAATTAAAAACTAAAATTATGAATTAAAATTCTTCAAATCTGAAATTCTTAAGTTTTTAAAACTACAATTTTTTTTTTTGGCATAGCAAAATAAATATTCTCAAAATTAAAAGTGTTCCAAAATCTGCAATTTCTATCCCAATGGTTTTAAATTTTAATGTGCCTATAATTGAATTTTTTTTCTTGAAATCGTATTCAGCTTTAGAGAAGTTAAAATGAAACTTATTAAAAATTCCACTTTTTTATATCAAAATAGAAGCATGCTTTGTCGAAGATAAATTTTTAAACCTAATTCTAGGAATTTACCATAACTCTTTGAAACTTATCATCAGTTATTTGAAATTAATTATAATTTAATTAGGTTGACTATAAAATATGGCGAAAAAGAAAATTAAAATCCGGAAAAATAAGCTGAAAAAAATGAAAATCCAGCGAGATATGCCGGAGGAGATAATTAAAATCCGGCAAGAAAATACTCGTTCTATTTCTTAATTAATTTATTTTTTTATATTCCAAAAAAGTGACTAAATGTACAGTTTACGGGAATAATTGTTAAAGTGACTAAGGAGAAATGGGAAAAGAATGAGGAAAAATTGAACATTTTTGGGGAAAAGTAATTTTCATGATTTGAATGAAAAAAAATTTAATTAGTTAATAAAATTTTTATTTGTGTTGGAATAAATCCCTAAATTATGTACACAAAAATTCGACATGAATTAGGAAAAATGTTAGTACGAAAAATCGGTGAATTTTCGTAAAATTTATTAATATTTTTCCTTCATGTGGGAACATGCTTCCGGGTTAGGATAAATTTCCTACTATTAGGGAAAATCACCAATATTTTTTACAGTGAAGAAGCGTAAACATTTTTTTTAAATGTATATGTCTTATCACCATTATTTATTTTTTAACCAATTTTTAAATTGATTTCTTCAATGACGTGTGAAAGAAGACGCAAATGCTATATTTGCGTTTTGTATATGTATTGACAATATTGACATTAAACCAAATGTCGTTTGTGGTAAAAAATGTATACCTTTGTTTCTGATCAATTTTTTCCAATAAGAGCCTTTTCTCGTAAATAGAAAGAAGTCAAACATTTAACATAGATAAGACAAAAACTGGTATATAAAACATGTGACACAAACTGCGAACAGCATAATTATGTTTGCACGACCAACGATTCATGGTAATACAGTTAATGTAAATTATTTAATAAATGTAAAACAAAATAAATTATAATTTTATTTATTGTTTAATTAGCGCAGCGAAAATATTCCTCTAGTTTATATAAAACGAAATTTTTCTCAATATAAAAATACAAGTCGTATTTGTCAATTAAAAAACTAAAAGTCTTAAAAGTTGATTTTAATACAAAATCAATTAATATGAAAAAGGAAATGTTAGTGACAAAAATTGAAATAACGATCTTAATGCTTGAAATCTTTAAATTATTTAAATTCAAATTCCAGCGACCACGTGACTTACCAAAGTTCCCGACGGCCGACGGTTAAGTCCCGGCTCGAGGTCTGGAAACCACTGAATCCAAAGTTCTTTTCACTCAATAAAAAAATCACTCTCCCCCCGAACCTCCTCAAAACAGTCCAAAACACTCACGTCGAAACTTAATTGGAAAAAATAAATAAACCGCACTCGCGCGCCTTTTTCCGAATAAAAACAAGCCCCGAACTTGAAAGCCTCAATTTTAAAAATCAGCCTAGAGCCAATCCGCAGCACTAGCCAGCAATTTATTTTCCTTAAAATGTATTCCAAATCGGGAAAAAATGATTTATTGCACTACAAATTATCTCCACTCTTTGAAAGCTCCCAAAAATTTAATAAACTCATCAATTCTTTTGAATGGATCTCCGGGCCTTATTAATCACCCCTTAATCCGAATTAATCGGCTCAGTCACTGGATTAACTACGCCGATTATGATATCCAAATGCTGTCCTCATCAAGGATTGCACGCGCGTGCTGTCGGTGCGAAGACGCGTGGCGTTTTGTCACGTTTACACCGCAGCTCCGTTTGCTGACCGACAGCGCGCGCTACGAGTGCTGCTGCTGCTTTCTGCTGCTGCGAATCTCTCTTGAGGCAGATTTCTCGCCTCATGGGAGGGGTAGGGGGACGAAAGCAGCGGTGGGGTGACGGCGAACGAGGAAGAAAGAGAGACGACGATAGGCCAGCCCAAAAGCTGGAGAGAGCGCGCGAGTGATGGGAGGGGGTAGGTGCGAGAATGAAGCAGGAAGCGAATGAATGAGAGAGAAAGAGAGAAGGAAGAACCTCCCTTCGGTGAAGTCGAAGAGGTCGCAATCTACATTCCCGTTGGGTCGCACTCACGACCCGTTCTGTAGATAGCGCGGGGCTCTGTTGTCCGCGGCCAATCGGAGGGCGGTGCATATCCCCACCACTGAGCAGACTCTGTAGGGTGGGGTGACCGCCTCCGCGCTGTGACATCATCGATTCTGAATGGTGCAAATGCTCAGCGGCGCGGAAGGCACATTGGAGGGCGCTCACTCACGTTCTGGCGGGGCGCTACTGCGCGTGCGTACTTACCAGGGGTGGTTTCGCCCCGTTGCGCACCTCTCACGATTTCAGACGATCGCCGTACGCTCGCCGGCGAGGTTAGGTTGCATCGCCGTTTTTGAGAACTGTAGCGACAAACTTCTTTATGAAAATAATGAATGGCCTTTTTAAGCGGTGCTATTCAAGTTTTCATTTAAGAGTATATTAACGGGTTTACAAGTATTTAAAAAGATTTGAAATATTTGATACAAGAACGAAATTCAGGGAATATGTAATAGATAATACAATTTGTTTTTTCAACAATCATTTTTTTAGAATTCTCCGGTAATCTTCAAGTTATATATCAACGAAAATTGTAACAGTTGATATTTCAACGAGAAAAATATTAATTCCATCAAAACATGAATTTTGACCCAAAAAGATTTTTTATGCATAAATACGTCTTGATATAATCATAAGCGTCCACTGAAAGAAATTAGTCATTTTTAATTATCTAAACTGTAAATTTCATTGATTTAATCAGTCATTTTGAATAACATAATTAGTTACTTTTACTCATTTATTCAGTAATTTTTAATCACATTTCGAACAACAATGCAATATTCAATAATTCAATCAGTCATTTCGACAGATTTAATAATTCAAGCAGTCATTTTGACAGATTCAATGTTGTAAATCAGTGATTAACCGTTAATTTTCATCATTGATCAAAATGTAGGAATTAAATGAAAAAAATTTATTTCCAAATGATTTTACTATTTTCTTATAGAAAACAAATGAGTCCATTCCATTCACAAAAAATCTGTAATGTCGTCTATCTGTTTGATTCAGTCAGCAATATTGACTGATTCATCTGTTAAAAAAGCTGTTTTGTCAGTATAAATTACTGATTTTTCAGTCAAAGCATACTTTATTAATTAAATCAGTCACATGCTGACTGATTTAAATTCATAGTGTGTCCCGTAATAGTAACAAATGATTCATTTTGAATGATCATAACTGTAACTTTCATTGACTACATCAGTCTTCTTCAATCACGTTATCAGTACATTTAACTGATTGAATCTTCTATTTTTATTTCATTATCTGTAACTTGCAATTTTTTAATTATTCATTAATGGTTAATTTTATTCATTTATTAAAATATACAGGAATTTATTGAAGAATTAAAATTTTTAAAATGATTTTACTATTTTCCTATAGCAATTAAATCAGTCAAAGAATGGTTGATTAATTAATATAGTCAAGTTTTGATTGATTTATAAATTTAAATTGCGTTCCATAATATTGCCGAATTTTTAATTTTTAATGATCTAAACTGTAACTTTAAATGATTTAACCAGTAATTATAAATTTATAGTCATCAGTAAATTTCACAAATTGAATCAATAATTTTGAACTCTATAACCACTAACTTTAACTAATTAAATCAGCCCTTTTGATAGATTCAAACCTTAATTTTCAAGGTAATAATAATTAATTTAAAAATTTTTTTTATCATTTATTAAATTGTGGGAGCTCAATGAAGAATTTTAATTAACAAATGATTTTTCTATTTTGTTATAGCAGACAAATCAGTCACATCTGTTGATTACAACTCAGTAATTTCGTCTGATTGTTTGATTCAGTCAGAAATATTGACTGATTAATCTGTGAATCCGGTTCTTGTCAATAAAAATGACTGATTTTCCAGTCAAACCATAGTTATTCAAAATTCATTAATTAAATCAGACAAATGTTGACATTTAAATTTCGATTTTTTGTCCGATAATGTTACCTGCAAAATCAAGAAATATTTTTTACCATCAACTTCGTGGAAAATAAATTAGAATTTTATTGAGTATTGGTCCCACATGGCTTTGATGATTAAACAACTGTTTCAACACTTCTTTTGTAATTTTATTGAAATCAGTTTATAAGTGAGGCAATATAAGAGAATATAATATACAATAAACGGGGTAATAAAAATCTGACGTGAAAATTATTGGTAATTCCGTTTTCAAATTTTTCATAACAAAAATCTGACATAAAAATGATTAGTAATTCCGTTTTCAAATCTTTCAATAAACAAAGAAAATAAATCGGGAGCCGACCGGGTACTGGCCAGGATAATTTTTGGGTCAAAATTACACATTTTTTAAGAGCTATGATGTTATCAAAGACGTAATTATGCTTGATAGATGAATTATAATTTGAAAAGTATAATTTAAAGATTTATTAGAGCATTGAAATAGAAATAAGCTGTTTTAAATTCTAAAAAAAAATTACCTTTTTCTGAATGTTTTAACTTATTAAATAAAACTGTTATCAATTATTGTATGTACATCAGCTGAAATGTTACAATTTTCACTATTTTCAGACGACGTTTAGTCTTTACAGTTTCAAATTTACCGCCATGTGTATCCCCTTCTGCGAGTTCTGCGTCAGGCGACTGCGTAGACACTCACTACTTTTCAGTTTCGCACTTCGAATGAGGGTGCACATTGCACTCACGTCGCGTTATTTCCTCGAAGTTAGCAAATAAAATCGAGATCCGCAATTAAAATCAACCTTGTTTCAGTAATCAGTGCGAAACCCCCACTTAGTAGGCGGTAAAATGATTATTTTTAATTAAATTATATTCTTATGAATACATGCTTTTCTGTGTACTTTCCTAACCTAAAATCAACACTTGATTTCCAACGTGAAACAATTGCTACGAGGTTCTATTATGAGTGGTTGAAATTCCACTCCAATTTCCTTACCAGAATTGGTAAAATTGATTTGACCTTTAAAGTTCACCGTATTCTTTACAATGAGCCTTAAAAGACAAAAAAATTACCAATTTCTCGCTTTAGGCAATATTTTTTAACCGCTTTGTGGCCGGATTACCCGACTGGATCCCGGCCGGTATTCAAGTCTGGATCTGACCAGTTTAACGTGACGTTTTTAGCGGGATCACGGCCGGATTCCCCGACCAGCGCCCGGCTTTAACCGGGGCTATCCCTCCTCGGACCCGGCCGGATCCCTGATTAGATTTCTACATGGGTAGTGCAAAACCAAAACCGTTGTTATTTTTTTCTTGTGAAAAAATTATTCTCAAATTCGGCTGGGATTCGAACCCAGGTCTACAAATTGCCTCTGGTTACGATTCCCAGCGGTGCTGGAGAGGTATTTATTCACAGTTAAAAATGAAAACCATTTTGTTTCTGGATTAGTAAATCGAAAACTGAAGGCCTGAACCATTGAAATGTCGACATTATTGGGAGAAAATGAGTTTAATATAAAAAAAAGAATTATTTCTGCATAAATCATTCAAGGAGTTGGAAGTTAAAATAAAATGCCATAGGTTTTGAAAATCGTCTTTGGATAACATTTAAAGATCTAATTTTCCGATTTAAAATAATAATAATAAATATTCTGAATAAGAATAAAATAAATTTTACCCAAAGAAATAATTCTCCAAAGAAAATTAATCTTTAAACCAGAAACACGAATTTTTAAAAATAAAGATTTTTCAATCACCAAAAAAAATGCTTTTTCTAATAACGTGGTTCAACTTTTAACCCATGTAGTAGAATTTTCAATTCAAATGCCAATTTTCAACCAAAAATGAAACAGTAACATTTTCAGTTAAAAAACTTAATTAAAAAAAAAGTTTTCAACAAAGTAGTTAAACTTTCAACAAAACATTTGAATTTTTAACCAAAAGATATGACTTTCAAACAAAATTGGTGACTTTGATTTATGCCACTTCCCCAACCCAAATTGCCCCTATTTTCCCTCCCCTTATTTTTCTCTACTTATAATTTTTCCCCTTCCTTTATCACCTAACACTTCCCTTACTTCCCCACCCTCAATTCTCATCACTCCTCCTACATCCCCTCCCATAACTCTCCATAATTTTTGCTATTACCCCTCCCCATTTCCCCATTTCTTCTAATTCTCCTACATAATTTCCTCTAATTCCCCTTTACGAATTCCCATCTATGCATTTCCCACACTTTCCCTCATTCCCCTCCTCTAATTTTCCTGAATTTTTTCTAGTTTCCCTATACCATTTACCCTAAATTTCTCTAAATACCCACCACTTATTTCCCCTCACATTATCTACTTTCCCTCCTCTCATTTTTCCTTCTTTTCATCATCACATTTCCCCTTACTCACTCTAATTCCCCTCCTCTCATTTTCTTACTTCCCCTTTTCTTATTTCCCCTCACCAAATAAATAAATAAAAGTTGATATTTCAACCAAGTAAAGATTCTGTTTTTAAATAAAAACCCGTTAAATTAAAAAAAAAACAAGATGAAATTTCGACCAAATTGAAATGAATTTTCAAATAAACAGAGCGAATTTTCAACAAGAGATGCATTTTAACGAAGAAATAGATTTTTCAGTCAAGTTAGATAATTAATTTGATCAAAAATGTTGAATTTTTCGTGCCAATAAGATCATATTTCCACATAGAGTTGAATATTCAACCAAATTTAAAAATTTAGAATCAAGAAGATTAATTTATTACTAAAAAAGAGGACTTCTCACCAAAATACTTAAGTTATTAACTAATAAGTTGAATTTTCAATCAAGGAGATTAAGTTTCTACCAAATCAGACACATTTTCCACAAATTCTTATACAAAAATGGAATAATTAAATTTTAAATAAAAAAAGAATGATTTTCCACAAAACAGTTTAATTTTCTACCAAATTGTTCTGACGAATTTTCTATGAAAAATATAAATCTTTAACAAAAAATTAAATAAATTTCTTAGATAGTAGTTTAATTTTCAACTATAGAGATGAATTTTCCCCTAAAATTATACATCTTAAAATTTTTTTTCTAAGATAGTCTAACTTTCATCCAAAGAGATAAATGTTTCATTAAAATGATAAATTTCAACATTTTTAGCATTTTTTTAGAGTTCTCAACCACGGAAGATTTTTTAGTCAAGAAAGACAATAAATTTCATCTAAATTTTTGAATTTTTCATGCCAAATTTATTTTCCAGCAAAAATATGAATTTTCAATTAACAAAATTTATTTTTTTCTAAAATAGAAGCATACTTAACAAAAAAAAAATACATTTGTAACCAATTATTTAAATCATCAATCAAAGAGATTTATTGGCTACCAAAAAGACAAATTTTTAACAAACTACATCAATTTTCAACCAAATAATTGAGTTTTAAAACTAGGGAATATCAATTATTAGCATAAAATAAAATATCCAAATTTGTATTTAAAAAATAACTTTCAATGAGAAAAGAATTTTTTTCTACAACACATTTAAATATTCTACAATGCAGTTTTTTTTTACCAAATTCTTGAGTTTTTAAGTCAAACAGAAAAAATTTTCTGGGAAAAAGTTTTATTTTGAACCAAAAAAATAAATTTTAAATAAAAAAAAATATTGTTGGACGAAAAACCAATTTTTTCAAAAAAGTTCAATTTTCAACCAAAGAGACGACTTGCTTCTCTTAATTGCACATTGATGAATTTTTCACTAAAATCATGAATCTTCAGCCAAAAAAATAATTTAAAAAAAAGCAATTTAACTTTGGGCCAAATAGTTGAATTTTCGTCCTAAAAAGAATGATTTTCAACTAAAACAAATTTTGATTGGATTTGGATCGAATTTTTCAAACAAAATATTTTAAAAGTATGACTTTTACTAACAAAATATTTGAATTCCCAACAAAATAATTAAATTTTGAACCAAGTAATGTCATGTTTATTATAAAAATATGTATTCTTAACCTGAAATTAAAAAGTAGACTTTTTAATCGAAAAGAGGGAACTTTCAAATTCTATTTCTGGAAATTAAAGTTCATTTTTTATATTTTTAAAATATAATGTTAGAAAACTGGAATATTTTTCAGAAAACAATAGCGGACAAAAAACTGTAAAAAATATTATTTACATTTCTATTAAATAAAGATTACATTACTATTATAGTACATTATTGAAGAGTAAGAGGAAGTTACGCTCATTTATGATATTTAAACATCTGTTTTAAACAGAAAAACTTGTTAATCCACATAATTCGAAGTTAACGCTTGAATAAGAAAGACCTTTTGATCATAAATTTTAAAATAAAATAATTCTGACAATTTTGGTAAAAAAATCATAAAACTGGGAAAGGGATAGGATGCGACTGAACTTCCTTCTTTCCTTTTCCAGCACAAAAAAATTTATATTTTAAAAACAAAATTGGATTTTGCTGATTTGTCATTGTATTTAAAAAAAAGTTTTGTGTTATTTGGTAGTTTTGTATTTTTGTAAATTTCTATTTTTAAATTGATTAAAATTAAAACTTTAATTTGTGCATTATTCAACATTATTTAAAAATTATTTATCAATTTTATCTTCAAAGTTATATGACTTTCTGTCTTCTTTCTTGTAGAGTTTATTCCCTTTTATTTGGAATACGCGAGAAAATTGATAAATTTTATAAAACTAACAAAATGGCGGCGGTTTTTTTGAAAATACTAAAAGTCGATTTTCTCAAAAAACCCAGACTTAATGGTTTTTAATTTTTTTAGAATTTGTACTATCCTAAGGAAAATGTCTTCGAATTTTTATGCGGTCTAAATAACTTTTGTGGCCAGGGAATTTTTTTTCACAAAATCGAATGTTTGATTATTTTTTCTATTATTCTGTAATATTTTAATGTCTATGCAAATTTAGATTCACAATAATGGGCAAAATTCGAAGAATAAATTTAAATGCCAAACGAAAAGTTTCAATTGCATTTTCCTGAAAGAAATATTTAATTTTTTTAAATTTTCTCGCAAACGGTACAAGATATTATAAATCAGTAAAGAATTTTTTTTATAACTTTTTTAACTGTTTGCAAACTATTTCCTTAACATTTTCTCGTATCTTTTGCTGCAAGCAAGAAAAATACGATAATGAGATTTTATTTAAAAAAATCCTCCTTACCACAAAACTTATTCAGCCCGCATAAAATTCATGAGAAATTTGCCCTATGATAGTGCAAATTCAACAAAAATTCGACAAAAAATATAAGTATGGGGTTTTTGAGAAAATCGAAAAGGCAAAAAAAACGAAGGCTCTACCAGAAAGAGGAAAGAAATCTTAAATATCTTAATTAAGTCGAAAGTAATATAAATTTAAATATAACTTTTTTTTTTAGCGAAGCCAAAATTTCATATGCGCATAACTTGGTGAATTTTGTTTTTTAAATCGCAAAAATACGAATCCCCTAATTTCCTCTAAAAACAACATATTTTGTCCCCGAGAAATTGTGCGACTTCAAGTGACAAAATTTCAACACTCGAGATTGAATCCACATCTAGCTTTTTTAAACTACGAATTCTTTCCCGTGTAGTTATTTTTCTTCATTATGATTTTTAGTTTAATCAAAAAGTTACTGTCGAGGAACGGTTTGTATAATTGAAAAAAAAAATATTTATCTGAGTGTAGAGAATATGGTGTAGAGTATGTAGATTTGAGACGTACGCACAAGTGACAGAGGGGTTGTTGGGTGCAAATACCCCTTGCGAGCTGAGCAAGAACGGAGAGAGGATGAGTCACCCGTGGCGCACTCTGGCGTACATAACACCCATAGCCGACACACGCGTGACTAGATACCGTTTTGCACAAAGGGGACAAACGCCAATTATATTTTAATATCCTCCAAGGCGACGCCCGCACTCGCTCTACTTTTTTTTCTCCACTAAATTTCTCTTTTTTTATCCTAGGGTGACTATTTCTCCAGAAAAAAGGATTTACTGACAGCAGTGGCATAGTCAGAATTTTTTTCGGGAAGGGCTTCGATTTTTTGTTAAGGAGGCTTCGAATTTATATTTAGGCAAAGAGTGGGGGAAAATAGAATTAAATAATAAAAATAATTAGTTTCGCGGGGGGGCTGGAGCCCCTAAGCTGTCTTCCTGGCTACGCCGTTGACTGGCAGGGAAGAATGGGGAACCCGAGATTTTTTTAAAAGTCGTTCTGTGATTAAAAATTGTTTTGTTTAACACCTTTTTTGGCACGGGACCGTATTTAAAGTACGTAACAGCTTAGGGGGAGGGGGTCGAAATATTCTGTTACCTTTTGTTTAAGGGCGGTAACTATTCGTCGTGTGATAAATCGAGTTCAGTTCCCTCGGCTTTTTTCCCACAAAAATGATAATTTTTAAAAACTGAATTCGGAGATGCTAGAAAATATTATAAAGGACGTCCTCGGACTCTTTTTTTAGGGATAATAACAACAACAAAATGTATTGTGCTAAATAAAATTGCATGTGCACTATTTTGAGGTTAGGATCGGTTTTCAACTGTCTGCCATTCCGATAATGTAGGTCTCCGTCGTACTGATGCTGTCGGTAGCCACTGCAGCCACTTATAAATTATTTATGAAACAAACTTTTTTAATTATTTACAAACAAGGTTAATTCAGGGACATTAGTTACTATGTTTTTTTGCTTGTCCCTAGTTTTCGGTCAAAAATATTGTGTAGCTTGGAAGTAAATCCAGGGAGAATTGTAACACTCATAACCTCAAAATACACACGCATTAATCAAATTTTGCAAAATTTAATTTTTTAATTATTTCACAAACGAAGAGTTCGGGGACGTCCGTTAGCATGTTCGCTATTATTTCCCAAAATTTTAAGAGAAAATCTTTATTATTTAAAAAAAAGCCAAGGGAACTGAAAACTAGTAAAATCGATGATTTTCTAAGTATCACATGCCCTTAAAATTCAGATTTCGTTGCTGATAAGTCATCTGAAGTCTTTTTTGGATAAAAAATATTTTTTTCTGAAAATTGATCTTTTCGATTCAAAAATTCATCTTTTTCAGTATAAATATTGAATATTTTTTGGAAAAAATGCAACTGTTTTGTTGAAAATTCAACTATTTCCTAGAAAATTTAATTACTGTTTAAAATTCATATTTCTGTGTCGAAAAGTCAATTGAAATCTTTTCGGCTGAAAATTCAACTCTTTTTTTGAAAATTTATATTTTTTGATTAAAAAATTCGCCTATTTTAGGAGAATTTTCATTTTCCTTGGATAAAAATGAGACTTTTCGATTGAAAATTAAACAATCTTATTAAAAAACCATACTTTTTGGTTAAAAATTAGATTAACTTATTGTTTAGAATTCTTATTTTTGGGTTGAAAAATGAACTGGAATTTTCTTTCGATAAAAAATTTAATATTTTTTTACGCTTTTTTTAAATTCATCTCTGTTAGGAGAACTTTCATCTTTCTTGAATAAAAATGCAACTATTTGGTTGAAAGTTAAACAATTTTGTTGAAACGTCATACTTTTTGGTGGAAAATTCTGCTGTTTTGTTCCAAATATAAATGTTACCTAGAAAATTTACATTTTATTTAAAATTTAATATTTGGATGTCGAAAAGAGAACTGAAATCTTTTCTGAATGTAAATAAAACTGTTTTTTTTTCTGATTAAATTAAAAATTTGTTTGTTTTAATTTCTGGAATCTTTTTTGGATGAAAATACAAGTATTTTTTTTTGAAAATTTGTTATTTTGCCTTAAAAATTCAAATATTTTAAGAGAAATTTAATCTTTTTTGGTTAAAATTCGTCTTTTTGGATTGAAAATTCAATTTTTTTTCGTGGAAACTTATTTTTTGTTGAAAATTACTCTTTTTTGCTTAAGTATTTAAATATATTGTTTGAAAGATTTTGTTGAATCACTTTGTCAAGAAATCAATTTTTCTTAAAGATTTGTAATTTTAGGTGAAAATTCATCTATTTGGTTGAGATTTTAACTGTTTTTTTTAATACTATTTTTTAGTCAATAATTTAACTACTTGTGAAAGCGTTAAAATAAATTCTAATTTCTTTTATTGAAGGCTTATGTTTTTGGTTGAAAATGTAACTTTTTAGTCGAAAGGCCTGTTTTTTTGGTTTAAAAGTAATTTTTCAACTGAGAAAGTATAACTTTTCCATTTTTTTAAGGTACTTGAAGGGACTTTTAACCAGAATCCAAAAATTTCGTCCGACGATTTGGAGGGATGTTTTTCATTTTGAATAAAAAACAGTTCAATTGAAACCAAAAAAGAAGAAATCTCTACCAAATAATTGGATCCTCAATAAAAAAAGATTTTTTAGTGAATAAAAAAAGGGAAAAAAACTTTTTCAAAAATTAGAATTTTCAAGTAAAAAAAAAGTTATCAACGATGAAGAATAACTTTCTACCATAAAAGATAAATTCTCAAAGAAATGCATAAATTTATAACCAAAAAGTGGAATTCTAAAGCTGAAAAGACAAGCTTTCTACAAAACAGTTGAATTTGTAATTAAATAATTACAGTTTTTAATGAAAAATAAACACATTTTTAACCAAAAAGATTTTTTTACTGAAAAAGAGAATTTTCAACAAATTACAAACATTTTCAACCGAATAGTGGATTTTTAAACTTAAAAGATCAAATTTTAACCATCAATGGGACCGTTAAAGTTTGTATTGAAAAAATTAATTTTTAATTTAAAGAAAAAAAGAATGATGTACAAAATGGTTGACTGTTCTACCAAGATATTTAATTTTCTACCATACTATTGAATTTTCAAGAAAAAATACTAATTCTCTATACAAAACAGTGAATTTTTAATGAAATTTTTAACTAAAAAGATAAATTTTCAACCAAGAAAATTAATTTTTCACTAAAAAAGATGAATTTTGAAAAAAATGAACTTTTAAGAAAGTAGATCAACTTTCAACCAAGGAGTTGAATTCTTAACCTTAAAAGATGAATTTTCAATGAAAATATAATAGTTGATATTTTAACAAAAACAAGATTTTTTTTTTTAATAAAACACAATATAATTTAACCAAAAAAGAATTATTTGTTTAGAAAAATAATGGAATCTTTAAATTAAACAGATTAATTGTCAACCAAACATAGTATACTATGTTTGGTTGACATATTTATATTTTATTTATCGCCTTATTCATATTTAATTTGAAAAGTTCTTTAAAATCATTGAATAATCTCGTTTTGTTTAAAAATGTTAGTATTTGGTTGAAAATTTGATTATTTCATTCCAAATCCAACTATTTTGTTAAAGTGATCTTTTTTAGTAGAAAGTTCAGATACTTGCTCTTAAAAGTTGAACTACTTTGTTAAAAATTCATGTTTTGAGTTAAAAAATCATCTTCTTGGTTGAATTTATTTCAAGAAATTTCATTTTTTAAAACTATTAGTTATTTAATTAATTAACTTAGTAAATTGGTTAATTAGCTGATGCGGGTTAAGATTAATAATTTCGTTTAAAAATGTATCATTTTTGTTGAAAATGTTATTATTTTGTTAAAAATTCCTTTTTTTTTAGAGAATTAATTTTTAAATTCTCATCCTAATCAGTCTGTCTATCGTCTGTTGGCACGATATCTTTCGAATGACTGATCAGAGTGGATTTAGCTTTGGCATAGTTTTTGTTTTAATAATGAAAAATGGCATTGCAAATAAACAAATCAAATTCTTATAACGAAGAGACTAGATACAATAAAATATTTATTAACAAACATTTTTTGACGAAATTAGATCTAAAAAATTTGGTTTTGACCCTTTTTTCCCCACGAGACACGTAATGAAAGTGCGTTCGTTAAAGCTCAAGGAGCTTTAACAAAAGAGAATTCACAATCACTTAATTTCTGTTTTCGATCGTTTGAGTTTTTATTTTAAAAGGCCTGTACAAAAATCTGGGAAAAGTACAATGAACGAACACGTACCGCGAGATAAATATAGCACTGTGCGCGAAATACAAATGGCGCGCTCAAAATTGCCGAGCAAAGCGAGGTACACTTTGAAAATTGATTGAAAATTTATCTTTTCTAGTTGAAAATTTATGTGCTTTGTTAAAAATTCGTCTTTGTAGGTCGAAAATTAATCTTTTCGGTTAAAAAATCGATCCTTCTGGATTAAAAATGCAACTATTTTGGATTTAAATTAATCTGGTTTGTTTGAAGATTCAAAAATTTTCCTTTGGGATTTAAAATTCAACGATTTTGTTGAAAATTTGTCTATTTCGTTAAAAATTCGTCTTTTGTGTAGAACATAAATCTTCTTGCTGGAAAATTCAATTTTTTTTATTCCAAAATTTAATTACTTAGTTAAAGTTGAAGATTCACCTTGAAAATTTAACTATTTCATTTTCAGAAATTTATTCTTTTGAATTAAAAAATCATCTTTTGGGTAGAACTCTATTGTTGAAAGTTCATTTTTTATGATTAATAATTTGATTTAAAAATTCATCTTTTTTATTGAAAATTGTAACTATTTTTTGCAAATTCTCCTATTTTTTGGTTGAGAAATAATTTTCTAAATAAAAATATAACTATTTCATTTTTAATTAATTTTTTTTTTATTTTTAATTGAAAATTAATCTCTTCTGTTTAGTAATTCATATAGTTTATTGAACATTCCTCTTCTTTGGTCAAAAATGAACTTTTGGGGTTGAAAATTAATACTTTTTGGTTAAAAATGCAACTGTTTGTTTCTTATAATAATCTGGTTTGGCTGACTGTTCAACGATTTGGTAGAAAATTAAACTATTCAGTTGAATATTTAACTTTTCGATAGAAAATTAACTTTTTAAAAAAGAATCATATTTTCGGTTTAAGAAATCAATCGTTTTATATATAATTAGTCCTTTTGGCATTAAAACTAAAAAATTTGGTTGAAAATTATTTATCTCTGTTAAAAATTCTTGTTTTTGGCAAAGCATTAATCTTCTTGCTGGAAAATTCGGCTTTTTGGTTGAAAATTAAACTATTTGGTTGAAAATTCATATTTTTCAGATAAAAAGTCAACCATTTGGCTTAAAAAGTTGAACCTGTTTGTAAACATTTTTTTTTTATCCACCTCTTTGGTTTAAAGTTGTATTTTCTTGTTGAAAATTCTTTTTTTCCCTTTTTTTGTTATTAAATATTAAGTTTTTCATCTGAAGATTGCACTAGTCCATTTTTAATTAGAAATTTATCTTTCAGAAGTTTAAAATTAAACTATTTGATAGAAAATTCATGTATTTTGTTCAAAACTCGTCTTTTTGGTTAGAAACTTAATCTTGTTTGTTGAAACTTGAATACATATTTCTACTTAGAATCTTAGGAATTTGATGTGTTTCATATTTCATTATATAGACAATTGTTTAAACAATTATAAACAATGAATCTGCAAATAATATGAAATAATTCACATTTCACCTTTATAAAGTATTGACCAAGGCATTCAGAAAATACCATTATTTCGCGATATTATAAGATAATAAACTGTTTAAACAAATGAAATTTTTTAACTAATATTAAGTACTTTGGAAAAACTAATATTCAGGCTAAAATTTTTATACTTGTTAAGAAACGAGCAAAAAAGTACGATTTTCTAGCTTTTTCCATTAAAAAGTTGGATAATAAGCACAAAAAAACAAATTGTTTAAACAATAAGCGAAAATTTTTCATAAAAATATTCTCTCGGTTTTCATTAAGTGGACCATGATATTAATAATTAATTCGCTATATTCTATGGAAACTAAAGTATTAAAATGAACAAAAAATTTGTAAACAATTTAAAATAATTAACTAATATATAAAACCTTGTAATTTATTTGTTCATGAGGAAGTTTGAAAAAAAAGAAGCAAAAATTAAATCTAATTCCGAAAAATTTGGATTGCACAAGCACACTGTAGTTTTTTGGGGCACCATGAAAGAAGCTGAAGGGGGTTAAAATAGAAAATTCATGATGGATTTATATTCCTTGAACTCACGGATGTTTCGAACGGAATTTACAAAAATGTGTTTTCCCATTTTATTTTCATGGGAAACTTCAGGGGATGAGAGGCATCTGTTAATTAAAAAAATAAATTAACACGTATTCACTTTTTTGGGAATCCTAAGAAACTGGGGGGGGGGGGGGGGGGGGGGGGGGGGGGGGGGGGGGGGGGGGGGGTTCTCAAAGAACTTTTAAATTTTTGGTTTGTTGAACCACCCTAATCCCCATGGATTGATTTAAGATGAAGTAAAGTTTAGAAATTTAATTTAAAACAGTTTGCTTTAAATTAAATAATTTTTTTGGTCTCTCTTTTTTTCCGTCTTTTTCTTATGAGCCAATGAAAGGGATTTTATACACGAAATGCCCGCGCTCATGATGACGCACAAAAATTATTCTGTTTCAGTTATATACACGTTGGGGGCGAACGATCTAATAAGCATGCAAATAAAATCAGCAATCTCCAATGAAAGGGACTTCACAACTGAAATAAGGTTTTTCCACCAATTTTAGATTAAATAAAATAAAATTAGGACCCTCTACTTCCATTCAAATGAATTCACTAGAATTTAATCAAATTCGGATTAACCTAATTTTTTATTATTACGTTAAATTATTTCATTATTTGGTAAGTTTCATTTTATTGTTTTGTATTTTTTAATAAAAACTCCTTTTGATACAACAAACTTGATGAATTGATTATTATGACGGACCCCATCCGAGATGTAACCGAGCCAAGCGCTTAACTTTGATGATCTAACGAGAAGCCTATAACAATGGGTTCCATTTTAGTATGAATAATCATACAGCTAAATATTAAACTTTAGTTTTTAAATGTATTTTAAATTCTTTCAAAGCTTTTCATATCCCTTGAAATATTTGAAATCTTTTAAAACACCATAAAATCATTGAAATTGATTGAAAAAGTCTAAAACTTTTGAAATAACCTCAAATATTTCAAATTCTTTTAAATCTTTTAATATCCCTTAAATTTTTCAATCTCTATAAAATTTCTTGGAATCTTTAAAAATACCATGGCGTCTTTGAAATTCTTTAAAATATCTCCAAATTATTCTAATCGAATGAAAAATTTCGGAGTTTTAAAGAACCCTCAAATATTTCAAATTCTTTGAAATATTTTGATCTTTAAAATCTTCTTATTCTTTTTAAGATTCTTTGGTATCTTTAAAACTACTGTAAAATCTTTGAAATCCTTCAAAATGTCTTTAATTTGAAATCAATTGAAAAGTCTTGGATTTAAAAAACCCTTAAATATTTTTAATTCTTTGAAATCTTTTGATAGCCCATAAAATCTCTTTAAAACTCCTTGGAATCTTTAAAAATACCATAAAATATTTGAAATCCTTTAAAGGCCCTCTAATTGATTGAAATCAATTAAAAATCTAAGAGTTTTAAAATATACCTCAAATATTTCAAATTCTTTTAAATCTTTTAATATCCTTTAAAATATTTGAAATATCTTTAATTTTTTTTAAATCTTTAAAAATACCATGTCATCTTTGAAATCCTTTAAAACACCTCCAAATTATTAAACTCGAATAAAAAATCTAAGAGTTTTACAATACTCTGAAATATTTCAAATTATTTTAAATCTTTTAATATCCCTTTAATTTTTCAAATCTCTTTAAAATTTCTTGTAATCTTTAAATATACAACAAATATTTGATATCCTTAAAGGCCCTTTAATTTATTGAAATCGATTTAAAAATCTTAGATAGTCTTAAAATACCCTCTAATATTTCAAATTCTTTTTAATCTTTTAATATCCCTTAAAATTTTTGAAATCTCTTACAAATTTCTTGAAATATTTAAAAATAGCATGACATCTTTGAAATACTTTAAAATACCTCCAAAATATTAAAATCGAATAAAAAATCTAAGAGTTTTACAATACCCTTAAATATTTTCAATGATTTTAAATCTTTCAATATCCCTTAGATTTTTTAAACCTCTTTAAAATGTCTTGCAATCTTTAAAAATACCATGAAATCTTTGAAATCCTTTAAAATCCCTTTAATTTATTGAAATCGATTAAAAAATCTAAGAGTTTTAAAATACCCTCTAATATTTGAAAATCTTTTAATATCCCTTAAAATTTTTAAATCTCTTTGAAATTTCTTGTAATCTTTAAAAATACCATGAAATCTTTGAAATTTTTTAAAATCCCTTTAATTTATAGAAATCGATTATAAAATCTAAGAGTTTTAAAATACCCTCTAATATTTGAAATTCTTTTAAATCTTTTAATATCCCTCAAAATCTTTGAAATACTTTTAAAATTGCTTGTAATCTTTAAAAATACCTTAAAATCTTTGAAATCTCTTAAAAATGTCTTGAAATCTTTTAAAATACCATGAAATCATTGAAATCCTTTAAAATCCCTTTAATTTATAGAAATCGATTATAAAATCTAAGAGTTTTAAAATACCCTCTAATATTTGAAATTCTTTTAAATCTTTTAATATCCCTCAAAATCTTTGAAATACTTTTAAAATTGCTTGTAATCTTTAAAAATACCTGAAAATCTTTGAAATCTCTTAAAAATGTCTTGAAATCTTTCAAAATATCATGAAATCATTGAAATCCTTTAAAATCCCTTTAATTTATTAAAATCGATTAAAAAATCTAAGAGTTTTAAAATACCCTCTGATATTTGAAAGTCTTTTAATATCCCTTAAATTTTTTAAATCTCTTAAAAATTTCTTGTTATCTTTAAAAATACCATGAAATCTTTGAAATCCTTTAAAATCCCTTCAATTTATTGAAATCGATTTAAAAATCTAAGAGTTTTAAAATACCCTCTAATATTTGAAATTCTTTTAAATCTTTTAATATCCCTCAAAATCTTTGAAATCACTTAAAAATTTCTTATAATCTTTAAAAATACCTTAAAATCTTTGAAATCTTTTTAAAATTTCTTGTAATCTTTAAAAATAACATGAAATCTTTGAAATCCTTTAAAATTCCTTTAATTTATTAAAATCGATTAAAAAATCTAAGAGTTTTAAAATACCCTCTAATATTTGAAATTCTTTTAAATCTTTTAATATCACTCAAAATCTTTTAAATTATTTTAAAATTGCTTGTAATCTTTAAAAATACTTTGAAATCTTTGAAATCTCTTAAAAATGTCTTGAAATCTTTCAAAACACCATGAAATCATTGAAATCCTTTAAAATCCCTTTAATTTATTGAAGTCGATTAAAAAATTTAAGAGTTTTAAAATACCCTTTTAATATTTGAAAATCTTTTAATATCCCTTAAATTCTTTAAATCTCTTAAAAATTTATTTTGATCTTTAAAAATACCATGAAATCTTTGAAATCCTTTAAAATACCTTTAATTTATTGAAATCGATTAAAAAATCTATGAGTTTTAAAATACCCTCTAAAATTTCAAAGAATTTGAAATATAACATAAAATAAAAAATAATAAAAAATATAAAATCTCTTGAGAATTTTTCGGAATCTGTAGAAATACAATAAATATTTGAAATCCTCTAATATTCTTTAAATATATTAAAGTCGATTGAAAAATCTCGGTGTTTTAAAATACCCTCAAATATTTCAAATTCTTCCAAATATTTTGATATCTCATATAATCTCTTGATTTCTTTTTTCAATTTTTCCCAGTGCAACATTATATATTACGAATTATGAAGTAAAACGTACAAGTGTCTTTCTTTTTTATTGTGGCTCCATGCATAGTCAATCAATCAATCAATAAATTTTTTCCCCCATGGGGAAAAAATTGATTCTAATAGAAAACCCTATACTTTTTTCTGTGAGCAACATTTTTAAAGATGTTTTATAAAGATAAAAATAACCTACTTATATTTTTAAACTACAAAGAAGGTTCTATTTCAAAAAACATTTCGGACTGCTTTTGTTATTTTAAAAACCAAAGCAAACATATATGTATTCTATAAAGAAAAATGTTCTTCACTAAAGAAAATGTATTCCTAGCATGAAATCAAGTTTTTTTTTGGAAAAGTGCTATTGTGTTTGTGAAAATTTTGCTACAAATCACAATCATTCTTACACTATACGAACAAGTTTCTATTTCCAAAAACACTTTGAACTGCCTCTCCACTTTCTACCCCATCCAGATGAATTTCCCGAAATGGTAAAATGGAATGAAGATTCTAAATTCTTATAAAAACTCTATAAATTCTTAAAACCAAAACAAACATGTCTTCTATTGTTTCCTGAATATCCTCTACTAAAAGAAATGTATTCATAAAATTAAATCAAAACATTTTTGGAAAAGTTGTATAGATATAAAATTTCAAAGAAAGTTTATAAAGATTTTGAAAAAAATTATCTACTAATTTCTCAACTAATATTCTAATATTTAAAAAACACTTTCGTCTGCCTTTTTACGTTCGACCACATGCAGATCAATTGTTTGAAAAGGTTAAATGAAGTAATGATCCTAAGTTCTTCCAAAAACCCTAAAACTTCTGAAAACCAAAATAAACTTGTTTTCTATGATTTGCAGAACATTTCCTCTCATAAAATACAAAAAGTCATGTTTTCTTAGTCGTAAGGGCAAGTGCAACTGACCATTGTCTAAAAACCATCAAGTGGTTACAGCAAGTTACTCGAGTTACTATAAGGCTTCAAGTATTTGAGTATATACTTATACACGTGTCGAAAATAAATACAAGTATTGGATTGCACTCGCTACTCATTTGCCCAAGTATTATGCATTATTATTATATGTATAGTATGGCTTAAGACGTTCTTATAGACATTTGTGTATAAATGTATGTATTTATGTATATATGTATATATATTTTTACGGGGATGTGAGATGAAGGCAGGGAGGTCACAATGTGAAGCCGGCTTTAGGGGAACCACACGGTGGAAGTAACGCGTTTCGATTTTGCGTTAGCCCAGCTACGCGTGAATCCAGCCAAGGTCAAGTCGCTCCGGTTCCGAAGCATCCCTTGCCACTTTGAAATCTACATATCTCTGCCTATTATGTCCAGCATCCTTACAAAATCCAAAAATTCTCAACATAATTGAAAAAAAAATAGGCAATAGTATTCAAATTTTGAAAGAGTGTTTTTCAAGATTTTGCTCAAAATCACCCAATCATTCTTAAGTTAAAAACGAGGTACTAAACTATTTTCAAGAATACTTTACACGGCCTTTTTCATTTTCACAGCATCCAGGTAAATTTTTCGAAAAGGTTTAGTGAAGCAATGATCAATATTTCTTCCAACAAACCCTATAGATTCATAAAACTAAAATGAAGATGTTTTCTATTGTTTGCAGAAAATTTTCTCTCCCGAAAGAGATTTACTCAGAGAATGAAATCAAATATTTTTGGACAAGTTCTATTTACTCGAATTTTTAAGAAGAGTTTGCAAAGATTTATTTAATCGCATAATTATAATCAATCCTAAACTGCAAACAAGATTCTCTATCTGTACCATGTCCAGATAAATTTTCCAAAAAATTTAAAAGAAAGGATGATCCTGTGCTCTTTTGAAGATATGATAGATTCTTAAAAACAAAATGAACATGTCTTCTATTGTTTGCAGAACATTGTCTCTCCTAAAAGAGATTTACTCATAGAATGAAATCCACATTTTTAGGAAAAGTTCCATTCACTCATAGTTTTAAAAAGGGTTTGTAAAATTTGAAAAAATCCCTTAATTATTCCTATAAACAACAAACAAAGGTTCTGTTCAAACATACTTTGGACTGCCTTTTGACTTTT
This sequence comes from Belonocnema kinseyi, assembly GCF_010883055.1. Classification (NCBI taxonomy): domain Eukaryota; kingdom Metazoa; phylum Arthropoda; class Insecta; order Hymenoptera; family Cynipidae; genus Belonocnema; species Belonocnema kinseyi. The sequence continues at coordinate 82,634,507 of NC_046661.1, read as the reverse complement.
GATTCCAGATCCAGATAAATTTTCCGAAAAAGTTAAAAGAAAGGGTGATCCTATACGCTCTTTTGAAGATTTTATAGATTCATAAAACCGAAATTAACATATCTTATATTTTTTGCAGAACATTTCTTCTTCTAGTCATAAAATGAAATAAGTATTTATTGGAAAATTTCTATTGCTAAAATCTTTTGAAGCGGATTTGTAATTATTTTTTGCTACAAATTACCTACCGTTTGTAAACTGCGCAAGCAAGGTTCTATTTTCAAAAAACACTATCAACTGACTTATCACTTTCCATCCAGATAATCATCCAGAAAATTTGTCAAAAAATTCTATTCTGTCAAAATCTGAAAGAAAGTTAATAAATATTTTGCTACAAAACACCTATTCATTCTAACAGGTTCTATATCGATTTTGGAAGGAAAGTATGTTATTCTACACTCAAAATAAAGGAACAAATGTTTCACCATTCGGCTGAACAAAATTTGGTTCAGGAATGGTGAGCTGTTCAAGATAAACTTACAATTTCATAAAAATAGCCAAAATATTTTTCAAAATGACGTAGTTTTTTACCAAATATAAATATTTGGTTAGATTTTCTTTCATGTGATAAGAACAAAATAGCGGCGATTTTTCTGAAAATTTTGAAAATAGATTTTTTTGAAAAGGCCCCTTTACATTTTTTTTGGATTTTCGATAATATGCACTATATATTCTTCAAGTTCGGATTCTGGTAAACAATTTCTTCTTATTAAAAAAACAAACATTTTTCGAAAAATAAATCAAAATGTTTAATTTTTTAAAAACTATGAATGAAAGGAGTAAATATCAAGAAAAAAAGTTGTGTAGAAATAAGTTTCCTTTAAAAAAGCCTATTTCACTTCTTAAGTGTATGGAACCACATCAATTTAAATAATTTTAACAAATGAAACGCAAAAATTTTTTTAAATTATATGTACGAGAGGCGGTAATGCATCCGGATCCAGATAATCATGACTGAGTAAATAAGTATATGTATAAATTGATGTGGTGTCGTATACTAAAAAAGTTAAATAGACTTTTTAAAATAAAATTCATATTTAAACAACTTTTTTCCTTGATATTTACTGCTTTTTTGACAGTTAAAAAAAATTGACAAGTTTGATTTTGTTTTCAAAAAAAAAATTTTTCAATAGAAGGAAATTGTTTCCTAAAAAACAAACTTGGAGAAAACCTATTCAATATTATCGACAATACAAGAAAAAAGATAATAATGTTTAAAGGTGGCCTTTTCGAGAAAAACTATTTTTAAAATTTTCAGAAAAACCACCGCCATTTTTTCAATTTTGAAAATTTTGATATTTTTCTCGGATCATTCGATATAGCTAAGAATTCCTCATAACGTGAAAAGAAAACAAATCAAATATGTTGATTTGATAAAAAACTGTGTCATTTTGAAAAATATTTTTGCAGTTTTTATGAAATTGTAATGTTATCTTCAACAGCTCACCATTCATGAAAAAAAATTTTTTCCGCCAAACGGTGAAACACGTGTTCCTTTATTTATGCCAAAATATTATGACAACCTCACGCAGACTTCATAGCATAATTCGAAATAGAATCAGTATGTATAGTAAGAGTTTTTTTAGAATTCAACTTTCAAATTTTATAGTTCATGGATCAAGTGTAATTTTCTTCACTTATATATAGTTTCAACTGAATTTATTAATTCATACAAAAAACAAAACTATAACTAAGAGTGCAACTATAGCTTGCTTTTTGGAAAAAAGATTGATCTACATATTTCAATCCTGATTTATATTTCAAAAGAGGTTTTTTCAGCAATCTGATCTTTTTGTTTCAAGTAATTTGTAAACATTAAGAAAAATTAGACGAAACTATATCATTTTTCTACTAAGTAAGGATTATACTCAACATGAATAGTTTTACTATAATGTATGGAATTTCTGAAAATAAAACCGAAAATCCAACTACCAAATTTGGTCAACGACCATAATATATTTCTATTGTAATTTCAAAAAAGATCATTTAAAAAAATTGCTAAACAAAAAAATTTGACAAAAATGAGAAGACAACCAACCAAATACATTTTTCTTTCCTCTATTTTGTTTTTGTCAGCAAATTTTAAAAATTCTTTTAAAGAGGATCTTTTTTCGAATTACAATAGGAACATTTCATGATGTTTGTACAAATTTGGTTGTTGGATTTTTTTTTTAGTTTTCAGGAATTCTATACATTAAGTTCCTTATTGGACGTTAAGAGGGATTTTAAATTTTATTTTAATCTCATTTAAATTTCTTAAATTGTAAATTTACTATAGGTATATGATATTACTTCGATTATACTCCTAGTAAAGTCGCTATGGAAATTTCTAACGGTGCAACTTTTCACTATTCTATTTGCAAAAATACTTTAGACCGGATTTCAATTTCTACTATACGTGTACACCCAGATAAATTTTCCGAAAACGTTAAATGAAACAATGATTCCAAGTTCTTCGAAACACATTATTATTTCTAGAAATAATGAAACATGTATTCTATTGTTTGTAGAACATTTTCTCTACTAAAAGAAACGTATTCATATGAGTAATTTTGTGATTCAAAGCCAACAAACAATGTTTTCTACAATATTATATTGGATTCATGATCATTAGTAAAATAGGCTTATTCATTAAAATTTTAAGTGAAATTCATATTTAAAGTTTAATGTAAAAACAATTGCTTGAATTTTCTAACACATAACTTCTTTAGTAGCTCATAAATTCTTTTTTTCGAATGCAACTCAAGTTCGCGTAAGAGAAACATTTTTAGATACTGTCATTGTCAATTTTTGAGATCCAGGGCAATTATATACCGAAATCCGAGATTAATAGTCAAACATTTTTTAGACGCTTCGGCAGTCATCCCAAATTTTCAGAAACACTTTAGACTGCAAACACTTTGACAAAGATAAAACAATTTGGACTGCATTTAACGTTCTATAACATACCCTAATAAATTTATCGCAAAGTTCAAATGAAGTAATAATCTCAATTTCTTAGAATAAAACATAATTATAACTATGTAGTTCTATACAAGGTTTTCAAATGAATCGTACGTTTTTCGGATATCTCGGTGAGTTCAATCGGTGGTGTAACTGGCAGGTGAGAGGAAACCAGGTGAATTGGAAGGGGCGAGACAGAGGGCCAGAAAGGATAGGATGAAAAGAGAGGAGGAAGAAGGAAGAGGAGGAGAAGTAGAGAAAGCAAACAAATTAACCTCACCGTCGCTTGTTTATTATTGGGTGGGGATAGAGAAACCACGCCTTTGTGAAGCACGTCCTCCAATGGGATGGCCTTTCTACCCCCACGGCGAATAAACCACCCCCTGACACCTCATGCCACGCGGAACAGGCGGTGATAGCGATGACATCACGCGCTGCCAGTGTGCAACAGGCTGCCCTTCATATCATCCACACGAACCTTCGAATCTATATTTATTATCAACATTCGTTTATTTTTATATTCTCTACAATTTGTCTCTTCTTTAGAATCTACATCACTATATGTCAAAAAATAAAAAAAGAAACAGCTAAGAAGGGGTTGATTGGATGATGAGACTGTGGAGGATTTCAAAAAATGATAAGGCGTTTAGGCTAATATCCATTAGAAGATGATTTGCACTCCTAAAACGAAAACCTCAGCATTGGTGTTGACGAGGAAGAGCAATCTGAACAGCGTGTGAGAAATGAGAGGGGAAGGGGTTGGCTTGTAAATTATACCGGCAGATAGAGAGAAATTCATGCTCTGATGACGCAGCATTAACCACTCTCTGGTCATGCGTTGGTCAAAGGTAACAGTAATGGTCCGTGAGAGGATATCCTCTATTTCGCCTAATATACTGCCCTCCAAATGCTGACGCGATTTTGAGATAGACAGAATGGAGTGGTGATAAATTATCGAGAAAATGCGACATTACCTAGAAAAATGTGTCTGATCAACCGATCCTATAAAGATATTTAAACAGATGCACTATGAACCATTTTCACCAGTGACTAACATCCTATACCTTCTGATATAAATCATCTCAAACCATAAAGTATGTTCATCAATATTTTGCATACGATTGATTCCGAGACTTTTGCAGTTGTTAATCAAATTGGGGGGAATTCCTGGTGCACCCCTGGGTAGGAAATAATGGGCTGTCTTGTAAGCGTCGTGTTCGGTATCAATATAATGGTCTTTCCGTGGAACACAGGTCAGAATAGGTCAAGTGTGCGCTCACTAATCATATTCGGACAAAATGCGAACTATGTCGTGTTCACAATGCACTTCTCGCACTGGACCAGATGTCGTGGGTTGCGGACCCTCAGCTTCTAATGGAGAGGATGAAAAGGTCCTTGGGGTTCGAACATCCACTTTCGCTCAAATCATCTGGATTTCTCGTTGAACTGCTTTTTTTTATCCCACTTTCCCTTGCTGGATTTTTCGGAACTTGTACGATTTTTGGCGTCAATCGTTTTTCAATCAAACCTAACCAACAGGTGATCCAGTCCTATATTGTCACTTTGATGTCCCACATCTGCGATTCCCCATGGATCCATCCCTATCTCTTAATCCTTTCACGTTACGAACCGAATCCGTAACACGATTTCGAGTGTATTTTATTGAATCCGAATCATAAAGGAGACTTCCACTCAACGCATCTCCACTTTAACTTTGGAGGTGTAAAAAGGTTGCATATGTGTGCAAAGCTTTGTTGTAGGATATGTTTATTATTAGGCGGTTTTAAGCCCGTGTCGGGCAAGGGGTCTTTCAAAGCAAAGAGAGGAGACTCGGTCAAACGTGTCCTTAATAAGGGAGGATTTTACCCTTCGCTTCAGTACTCGATACTAATCCCCCACAATCCCACGCGACCCGATGTTTCTCTCGATTTATGTGTCTCACTCTTGTCCTTTCGTTTCGTGTCCTCCCATCTTTGTTGGACCCTTTTGCGTCGTTCGAGTCCTCGACACGGATCCCACAACAGTAGCTAAAAGTCTTTATTGTAAGCCATGATCGATCCCCGCCTCTTGGTCGTAACCGCGTCACCTTTATTGCTTGGAAAACGTGCGATAAAAGAACCAAGACTCAAGGAAGCTTTGGAACTCTTTCGACTTTCGTAATAGTCCAGATTTGTGGTGAATGACGTACTCGGAGTTTTGGGAAAGTTCTATTGGCTCAAATTTTTAAAGAGATTTTGTGAAGATATTGATTTGTGGATTGCTTCTGAATTTCTGTCTCAACAAGTGCTGCTAGTCATTCTTAAAATATAAACAAGGTTCTATTAGCAAAAACAATTTGTACTTCCTTTTTACTTTCTACCACATTCAGATAAACTTTCGGAAAGCAAAACAATGATCTCAAGTTTTTCTAAAAACTCTGTAGATTCTTAAAACCAAAATAAATATGTATTTCATTGTTTGCAAAACATTTCCTATTCATTGAAAAAAATCAAAGTTTCTTGGAAAACTTCTACTGAGTTAAAATTTTAAAGTTAGTTTGTAAAGACGTTGCAACAAATGATCTAATGATTTCTCAAACAAGGTTCCAATTTTTACAAAAACTATTTAGACTGCCGTTTTATGTTCGACTACATCCAAATAAATTTTCCGAAAAGGTTAAGTAAAGCAAAGATCCTAAGTTCTCCCATAAACCCTACAACTTCTTAAAACTAAAAGAAACATGTTTTTGATTGTTTGCAGAACATTTCCTCTCACAAAAGAGATGCATTCATAGAATGAAATAAAAAATTGTTGGAAAAGTTCTATTATGTCAAATTTTCAAATGAAGTTTTAAAAGATTTTGTTCGAATTCACCTAATCATTCCTTAACTAAAAACAAGTTAAACGAAACAATAATTTTAAGCTCTTCTAGAGACCCTGTAGAATCTTGAAAAAAAAAATGTTTTCTATTTTTAAAGAATATTTTCTTAGTTCTTATAAAAGAAACGTACATTCATATCATGAAATAAACAAGTTTTAGAAGAGTTTTATTGAGAAAAATTATCTTAAAAGAGTTTGTAAAATTGTCGCTACATTCTACAAGAACAATCTAGACTTTCTTCTCATTTTCTAGCACATTCAGGCAAATTTTGCATAAAGGTTCAATGAATTAAGGATACTAAAAGTTCTTCCAAACATCCTATATAGACCCTTAAAACCAAAGCAAACATAATATTTCTTTTGTTTGAAGAAAAATTTTATTTCCTAAACACTAAAGGAGATGTATTCGTAGCCTCAAATGAAAAAGTTTTTCAAAAGTTCTATTAAGTCAAATTTTCAAAGAAAGTTTCTAAAGATGTTGTTGAAATTCACCTAATCATTCCTTAACCAAAGACAAGTGTCTACTATTTCTAAGGACATTGTAGGTTCCCTTTTTGAATTCTACCTTATCTAGTCAAATTTTTCGAAAAAGTTAAATGAAACAATGATCCTAAGCTTTTCCAGAGACCCTACAGATTCTTGATACTAACAAAAAAGTTTTCTATTTTTGGGAGAATATTTTCTTAGCTTTTCTAAAAAAATGTATATTTATAGCATAAAATAAATAAGTTTCATAAAAGTTCTATTGAGAAAAATGATCTTAACACTGCTTGTCAAATTATCGCTACAAAACATCTAATCAATCTTGTACTACAAACAATGAATCCAAAAGAAACATATGTTCCATTATTTGCAGAACATTTCCTTATATAAAGTAGATGTATTCATAGCATAATATCCAAAATTGTTGAAAAAGTTCCATCGAGCCAAATTTGTAAAGATAGTTTAAAAAGATGTTTCTACAAATGACTTGTTCATTCTTAAATTAGAAACAATGTTTTATTTCCGAAAACAATCTAGCCTTCCTTTTCATTTTCTATAACACCTGTGTAGATCTTTAAAACCAAAGCAACTATGATATGTCTTCTACTGTTAAAAAAATTTCCTTTTCTAAACAATAGACTCAAATTTTCTTAGTAAGTTTCTAATAAGAAGTTAAAATTCACCTAATCATTCCTTAACCAAAAACAAGTTTCTAGTATTTCCGAGTACATTGTACACTGCTTTTTTGCTGCCTACGTTATATAGCTAAATTAAAAAAAAAGTTAAATAAAACAATAATTCGAAGCTCTTCGAAAAAACATAGATTTTTGAAACGAAAAAAATTATATTCTTTGAAAAATATTTCTTCGGCTCTTCTAAAAGAAATGTACATTCGTAGTATGAAATAAACAAATTTTGAAACATGTTCTATTGAGAAAAATCATTTGGAAAGAGTTTGTAAAAATGTTGCTACAAATAATCTAATCATTCTTGCACTACAAACAAGGCCTCTGAAAGAAACATGTGTTCTATTATTTTCAGAACATTTTCTTTACTATAATTTATGCATTCACAGCATGAAATCAAAAAGGTTTGAAACTTTTTTATCGAGCAATATTTGTGAAGATAGTTTAGACAAATGGTTCATCAAATTACTTATTCGTTATTAAATTAAAAACAATGTTTTATTTCCGAAAACAATCTAGGCCTCCTTTTGTAGCACATCCAGATAAATTTTCCGTAAAGGTTAAACAAATTTATGATACTAAGTTCTTTCAAACACCCTATATAGACCCTTAAAATCAAAGCAAACATAATATCTCCTCTACCATTTAAAGGAAAATTCCCTTTTCTAAAGCCTAAAGAACATGTATTCGTAGTCTGAAATCAAAAAATTTGGGATATTCTACTGAGTCAATTTTTTAATGATATTGCTACAAATCACCTACTCATTCTTACACTACACACAAGGTTCTATATAGTATTTAGAACACTTCAAACTACCCTTTTACTTTCTACTACACGAAATGAAATTTTCCCAAAGGATTAAATGAAGCAATGATCCAGGCTCTTTTCAAATACCCGACAGATTTATAAAACCGGAACAATGTCTTCCACTGTTTAAAGAACATTTCCTAAACCTTCCTATCATGCAATCAATTGAGGGTTGGTCTTTTGGCGCCTCTCAAAAGTGGTTGTCTGATTAATGATGCATATCTCCAGCAATATAGTCGCGCTCCTACTGTTGTTTTATGCTAATAATACTTGATGATCGCAATAATAAGGGACGGGATTTCCCTGTCGGACAACTGTTCGTGTTAGACGCCTTCATAAATGCCACGAATTGAGCGTGCAAAATGACGGTACGAGTTATCCGGACTATAAATCTCATGCTCATACAGGAGAGTCGTCTTTACAAAGGACCGGTGGGCGTGACTGTCAACCCGGCATGCGGGGCTTTTATTTTTCTCTTTCCCTTTCAGTGTCCTCTCTCTTTCCACTGATTCCGGTCCGCGAGATGGAGACGTCAACTTTTGTCCACCATTCGTCGCGGACCGCTGCTGATTTTCGCGTCGAGTGGTCTCTGTATAGATGGACACATTAGTACTCTGAAAATTCCAAATTATTCCCACAGTTTCCATACTGGTTCTTCTGTAGAAGCTTAAAAAACATCCATACAAAAATTAGGATTGAAGGACGGATCGATCTGTGCGAAATACCTTGGAGAAAAATCTATATGATACGTTTATGTTATGATTTTGTATATATATTAGTGTCAACGACTGTACGTACTCTAGGCTAGAATTGATGTGAAAAGCTTAACTGAATTTGTGAGGCTCTTCTAGTTAGCGATTGGTCATACTCTACTAAAATTGATATATCATTTGATCGATGAATCAGAATTCGTTATGGCTAATATGTTCTCGGAAAAATAGAGACCTTTTATGAAATGAACAAATAAGTCAGCTGGATAGTGTAACGATTTTTGTTTTGATTTTGTCACTTTGGAGAAAGTCTTGACAAACATTCTAAACGGATTTTTTATGCAAATGAAGTGAAGGTGAAGTATGAAATACTTCTATTATTTCTAGAAATACTAGTAATGTATTTTGGGAGAATGTTGTTTCCACTTTTGGCAAGTCAGCCGCATTAATCTATCAATTTGCTCACAAATGTGACACAAATTCTTATTTTTCTGAATGATCGTGCGTATGAACTATAAAAGACTTCTGTCGTTTCCATGAAATCGGTAGTGATTGATTAATCTCATTTTGCTTTGAGAAATCAATTAGATCCATGGAACAAATATTGTTTTATGGCTCTTATTTATTTCTCGAAAATCCTTGACAGTTAGAGGAACAAACCTACTAAAGACTGAAATTATCTCACTCATAATGAGGATGCGAAGGCAATCGATCTTTCCTGTCACCTTGTTTCTGAGAGAGTAATCAGAGATCATGGGTCGCATCAAAGACCGAAAGAAGATTCACCCAATAATACGAAAACCACCCAAGAATCCCTAACTGGTAACACTAGACAGGATCCCGTAAGGTCTCACAAATCCGAAAGATCTGGCCTTTACTTGTGATTCCTAGACGGTCATTGGACATCTTCCAACTAAAAAATTCACTCGTCGAGAGTATAGGATGTCCCAGAGAAAGGTCAGGGTAACTTACACCCGACGCCATCTTCTTTCGTGGCAGATGACAGCCGCTGGGAAATGGACCACCCTGAATAACCTGACAATGACACCCTATAGGGTTATATCTTTTATATCGAAATTTAGGAAATTTAAATGAGATTAAAATAAAATTTTAAATACTATTTAACGTCAAATAATCCAGTCAATGTGGAGAATTCCTGAAAATAAAGCTAAGAATCCAACGACAAAATTTGGACGATCGTCAAAAAATGTTCCTATTGCAATTGGACAAAAGATAACAATTTCCCTAAAAAAGAAAACTGAAAAATTATTTTTTTTTATAAAAGTAAAAAAGAGGAAAGAAAAGTGAGAAGGCAACCAACTAAATCGCCTTTCTTCTCTCTCTCTTTAAAAAATTTCTTTCGTCTTTTTTATTTTTATTATTATCAAATCACAATAAAAAAAAACACATTTGTAAAAAAGTAATCATCAACGTTTCGGCATTCATTCAGGACCCTTGTCAAGGCAAGCAAATTTGAGAAGACAGGGACAGAAACAAAACCACTATATACAGGAGAGAGCATCGTGGTTTCATTGCTGTTCCTGCCTGCTTAAATTTTTCTTATTTTGATAATGGTGCTGTATAAGTGCCGAAACGAAATTTAAGAAAAAGATAAAAGGAAAGGAATTTGGTTGGTTGTCTTCTCATTTTTCTTTCTTCTTTTTTTATTTTCGTTCAAAAAATAATTGGATTTTCGGTTTTATTTTCAAAAAATCTGCAACTTTTTCTATTAAAAATCCATTTCCAAATATCGTCTTCGTTATCAATTAAAATATAATCAAAATCAATGTAAAATAAAATTAAAGTAGAGAAAAGTCAAACGGACCATTTAGTCATAAAATCACCAGAGTTATAAATTCCGAGAGAAAAATTGAAGAATTGCAGAATTTCTAAAAAGAAAAACAAGAATCCAACGACCGAATTTGGACAACGATCATAAAATATTCCTTTTTGAATTTGAAAAAAAAAATTAAAAAAAAAGGAAACCAATAAATTCTTTTTTTGTACAAAAATAAAAAATAAAAAGTAAAGAAAAATGAGAAAGCAGTCTTATCAAGGCAACAATAATTTGAGCAGACAGGAACAGCAACGAAAACACGATATCGTGGTTTCGTTGCTGTTCTTGCCTGTTCAAATTTTTCTTTATTTGATAAGGGCGCTGTATGAGTGCCAAAACGAAATTTAAAAAAAAAAAGATAGAAGGAACGGGTTTTGGTTCGTTTCCTTCTAATTTTTCTTTCCTTATTTTAATTATTGTCCAAAAAAATATTTGGATTCTTGGTTTTCACTTCAGGAATTCTGCACATTTTATATTCAACTTCCATTACCAGATACCGTCTTCGTTTTTAATTAAAATATGATGCACATGAACATGAAGTGAAATAAAAGCAGAGAGAAGGCAAATGGACCATTTAGTCATAAAATCATCAAAGTTATAACAGTTGAATAACAAGTTGGACAACCACCATAAAATGTTCCTATCTCGATTTAAAAAAAAGATAAAAATTTTCCTAAAAAAGAAAAGTAATAAATTCTTTTTTTTTTGTTCAAAAATAAAAAAAAAGGAAAGAAAACTGAGAAAAGCAGCCTTATCAAGGCAAAAAAATTTGAGCAGTCAGGAACAGCAACGAAACCACGATATCCTGGTTTCGTTGCTGTTTGCCCTGCTCAAGTTTTTTTTTTTTTTGATAAGGGCGTTTTCTCAGGAATTCTGCAATTCCTTAATTTTTTCCCCGCAATTTATAACTCTGATGACTTTATGATTAAATAGTCCATTTGACTTCTCTCTACTTGTATTTAATTTCATATTGAAGTTCATAATATTTTTATTAAAAACAAAGACGGTATCTGGAAATGGAATTTTAATATAAAATGTGCAGAATTCCTGAAAATAAAACCATGAATCCAATTCTTTTTTGGAGAAAAATTTAAAAGAGGAAAGGAAAATAAGAAGGAAATTAACTAAATTCCCTTCCTTCTCTTGTTTTATTTAAATTTCGTTTCGGCACTCATACAACATCCTTATCAAACCGAGAAAAACTTGAGCAGGCAGAAGCAGTAATGAAAACACGATATCGTGGTTTCGTTGCTGTTCCCGCCTGCTTATTTTTTTGATTTGAGAAGGATGATGTATGAGTGCCGAAACAAAATTTAAAAAAAATATAAAAGGAAAGGGATTTGGTTGGTTTTCTTCTCATTTTTCTTTCCTCTTTTTCATTTCTGTTAAAAAAAGAATTGGATTTTTTGTTTGATTTTCAGGAATTCTGTACATTTTTTATTAAAATTCTATTTCCAGATACCGTCTTCGTTTTCAATAAAAATATAATCAACGCCAATATAAAATAAAATTCAAGTGAAGATCAAGTGAAGGCATTAAAATAATCAGAGTTATAAATTGCAGGGGAAAAAATTGATGAATTGCAGAATTCGTGAAAAGAAAACCAAAAATCCAACGACCAAATTTAGACGACCGCCATAAAATATTCATATTTGAATTTGATAATAGAAAAAAATGGTAAAAAACGAGAAAACTAATGACTTCTTTTTTGTACAAAAACAAAAAAAGGAAGGAAAAAAGGGAAAGCAGCCTTAATGAGGTAAGAATAATTTGAGCAGACAGAAACAGCAACGAAACTTCGAAATCGTGGTTTCGTTGCTGTCCCTGCGTGTTCAAATTTTTCTTGATCTGATAAGGGCGCTGTATGAGTGCCGAAACGAAATTTAAGAAAAAAATAGAAGGAAGGGGATATGGGTGCTTGTCTACTCATTTTTCTTTCCTCCTTTTTTATTTTCGTCCAAAAAATAATTGGATTTTTGGTTTTATTTTCAAAAACTCTGCAACTTCTTATATTGAAATTCCATTTCCAAATATCTTCTTCGGTTTCAATAAAAATATAATCCAAATCAATATAAAATTAAATTAAAGTAGAGAAAAGTCTAACAGACCATTTAGTCATAAAATCATCAGATTTATAAATTCCGCTAGAAAAAATTGAGTAATTGCAGAATTCCTAAAAAAGAAAACCCAGAATCCAAAAACCGAATTTGGACCAACATCATAAAATATTCCTATTTGAATTTGAGAAAAGACCAAAATTTTCCAATGTAAGAAAACTAATAAATTCTTTTTTTGTGCAGAAATAAAAAATAAAAAGGGAAAGAAAAATGAGAAAGCAGTCTTATCAAAGAAAGAATAATTTGAGCAGACAGGAACAGCAACGAAACCACGATATCGTTGTTTCGGTGCTGTTCCTGCCTGTTCAAATTTTTCTTTATTTGATAAGGGTGCTGTATGAATACTGAAACGAAATTAAAATGAAAAGATAGAAGGAAGGGGTTTTGGTTAATTTCCTTCTAATTTTTTCTTCTTTTTTTAATTATTGTCCAAAAAAATATTTATACACTTGATTTCATTTTCAGGAATTCTGCACATTTTATATTCAAATTTCATATTCAGTTATAACAGTTGGATAACAAGTTGGACAACCACTATAAAATGATCCTGTCTCGATTTGAAAAAAATTAAAACTTTCCGAAAAAGATAACTAATAAATTCTTTTTTTTTTGCACAAAAATAAAAAAAGGGAAAGAAAATGAAGAAAAACAGCATTACGAAGGAAAAAAAATTTGAGCAGTACAAAAAAAAGAATTTTTTATTTTTCGTTTTTAGGAAATTTTGTTATCTTTTTTTAAATTACAATAGGAGCATTTTATGGTGGTTATCCAAATTTGTTAGTTGGATTCTTAGTTTTTTTTAGGAATTCTGCAATTCCTTAATTTTTTCCCGCAATTTATAACTCTGATGATTTTATGACTAAATAGTCCATTTGACTTTTCTCTACTTTAATTTTATTTTACATTGATGTTGATTATATTTTTTTTTTGAAAATTAAGACGATATTTGAAAATGGAATTTTAATATAAAAAGTTGCAGAGTTTTTGAAAATAAAACCAAAAATCCAATTATTTTTTGGACGAAAATAAAAAAAGAGGAAAGAAAAATAAGAAGACAACCAACCAAATCTTCTTCCTTCTATTTTTTTCTTAAATTTCGTTTCGGCACTCATACAGCACCATTATCAAATGAAGAAAAATGTAAGAAGGCAGGAACAGTAACGAAAACACGATATCGTGGTTTCGTTGCTGATCCTCTCTGCTCAAATGATTCTTTCCTTGATAAGGCTGCTTTCTCATTTTTCTTTCCTACTTTGTTTTTTATTTTTGTACAAAAAAAGAATTTATTAGTTTTCTTTTTTTGGAAAATGTGTGTCTTCTTTCAAATTCAAATGGGAATATTTTGTGGTGGTTTATAGTGGTTTTATGGGGGAAACTAATAAAATCTTTTTTTTGTACAAAAATAAAAAAAAAGGAAAGAAAACTGAGAAAATCAGCCATATCAAGGCAAGAAAAATTTAAGCATACAGGAACAGCAACGAAAACACGATATCATGGTTTCGTTGCTGTTCCCATCTGCTCAAGTTTTTCTTGATTTGAGAAGGATGCTGTATGAGTGTCGAAATGAAATTTAAAATAAAAGAGAGAAGGAAAGGGTTTTGTTCAGTTGCCATCTCATTTTTCTTTCCTCTTTTTATATTTGCACAAAAAAGAATTGTATTTTTGGTTTTATTTCCAAGAATTCTGCACATTTCATATTAAAATTCCATCCCCAAATACCGTTTTCGTTTTCAATAAAAATATAATCAGCATCAATATAAAATGAAATAAAAGCAGAGAGAAGTCAAACGGACCATTTAGTCATAAAATCATCAGAGTTATAAATTCCAGGGAAAAAAATTGAGGGAAAAGAGAAATCAGAGGGGGTTCCCCCAGATATTAAGGAACGTGCCTTATGTCGTCTTGTATCTACCCTCGTTCAGTAAAATTTCTCTGCGGGGGTGAATAGCGTCTCGCGAGGGCAGCTGTAGGGTGCGTGGCATAGCCACCCAACCCTCAAATCCTCCTCCCTCTCCCCCCTTTAAACCTGATTGGATGCAGAGTTATCTCGCGCTGCGTTACTTCCGGATGATTGGTCGCTGCGGTCGTCATGACTACCTCACCACCACCCACGTGGGGTCCGACCAACCCCCTCGACTTGTATGCTGGCTTCGCCTGCGTATCCTGATAACACACATGCACGCACACGTCCCCGAAAATGTGCTCGCAAATGCGACATGAGGTAGTACGATACACCTGCAAATATGTGGGGTAGGTATTTCTATTTCGAAACACATATTTCAATAAAAAAAGGGTTCACTCAGATTCAAGTAATTTGAGGGGTGGAAGTAGAGGTTTTTATTTGGAGGGTTATTAAATTTTTTATCTTTTTTTTTCATTGGGGATGCGTTTTTTAATCTGGGGGTAAGGCCTTTTTTGAAGGGGTAGAGAAAGGGACGATTTATTTTAGTCACACGAAAATAGAGATTTCAGCACAAATCTGAGATATTCCTTGGAATCTTTAAAATCGCTTAAAATTTCATTGAAATCATGAATATTCTCTGGAATCTCCTGAAAGCTGTTAAAAGTCGTAGAAATTTCTTGAAATATTTTAAATCTTTGAAATCCCTTATAGTACTCTAGAAATAATTTGAAATACCTTAGAATCTCTTGGATTTTTTAAATCTTTAAAATCTATGAACGTGAGTAGAAATAAGTAAAAATAATTTGAAATCCCTTGAAAATAAGTTAAATTAAAATTATTTATTAAAGACCTTTAAAAAAATATTCAAAATCCCAGAAATCTCTTAAATTCTTGAAGATCCCATAAATTTATTTTAATCTATGGTAAAATTCCTTAAAAAGCCTTAATATACCTTGAAATGTTTGTAATCGCTAGGAATCGCTTAGAATTTTATTTTCTAGAATTTAGTTATCCAGAAATCCCTTAAAAATCTTCAGACATCCTACAATCTTTTGAAATATTTGAAATACATTTAAATAACTCGAATGTTTTGAAATCTTGCAATTATTTCATTTATGTTCCTTGAAATTGTTAAAATCTGTGAAAATAATTTTGTATTAAAATTAATTTATTTCCGAAAGTTCTTTGGAAATTCCTTAAATTCCTTTGAGATTTTTGAAAATCTTAAAAATCCAATTGAAAAGTAGAAATAATTGGACATTTTTGAAAAACAAATTAAATTCGAATTATTTATTAAAGCTCTCTAAAATTACAAAAATTGTTGAAGATTCAATGAAATACCTAAAATCTTTGGAGATCCTATAAAAAATTTACACACCTGAATTAAAAAAAAAAATCTCTTGTAATTTATTACAAACTTTAGAAATAACTTGAACTATTTAAAAATTCTTTTATACCCGTTGAAATTGTTGCAATAATGAAGAATTCCTTTAAAATTAAATTTAATTTACTCCCTTCTGTAAAAATTATTTAAAATTCGTAGAAAAGCCCTTAAATCTTTAAAAATCTCAAAAGATTAATTAAAATCTATTAAACTGCTTTAATTCTCTTAAAATTGTCATATTCATTAATTCATATTCCCGACTTGGAAAATTACCGAATTATGAAATTCCTAAATAATAAAATAGTGAAAATAGGAACATAGGAAATAGTGCAGTGCTAGAAATATCATTTTTCGAGAATTTTATTTTTCACTATTTTCCAGTGCCCCTTAAATCTTTGAAATCTCTTAAAATCCTTGAAAATTAAATAAAACCCTTAAAATCTTGTAAAATTTCTTGAAATTTTGCACAAACATTGTGCAGGGAATCCTGCACAAACATTATTAACTTTCTGATTTTTTAAAATATATTGCAATTTATCAAAATCTTTTAATGCAACTTAAAAGATTTAAAATCCTTCAAAATTTTTTAAATTTCATAATGCCCCTTGAAATTGTTGAAATCTGTAAATATCCCTTGAAATAAAATTTAATTTATTCTATAAAATTCTGAAAAAATAAGTTGAAATCTTAGAAAATCCCTGAAATCTTGTGATTTTTTAAATAACTTACAATATTAAAATCCTTTGGTATTTGTTTTATTCCGTTAGGTCTCTTGATACTATTGAAATAAGTATAAATTACTAAAAATGTCTTGAATGTCAATTCAAATTAAGTTATTTATCAGAGTTCTCTAAAAAAAAGTTCAAAATTCCAAAAAATTAGATTTCTTTCAAATTATTTTAAAGATTTTATTAAATTTCTTTAAATCATCAATTTTTTCAACATTGAAGAGGAAATATAGATTGCCAAAGATTTTACTGGAAATTTTTTGTTTTGAAACTTATTGCTATAATTAAATTTTTCAACTTCAAATTTAAGTATACCATTTATCATTGAAAATATATATTTTTATATTTAAAATATCAACTACTTGGTTTAAAGTTAAACTACTTTGTTAAGAATTCAGTTTTCTCTATTAACAACTAATGAATTTTGCTAAAAATTGGCAGTTTCTGGTAGTTTTTATCATATAGCGTTTCACCTTCGCTATTTCTCATGCTGCTTAACTCTGTACTTCCTAACTCTTCATCGTTAAGGCCTGTGATGTTCAACTTAAGTGTTCATAATCCACTACAGCCTACAATTATTGACCGATTTTAATGTTTTTAAGAAATGCTCAGGATTAAATCCTACAGGACGACTTCAGGTCCAATTTTTGTATTTCAGCCCGTGGAATTGATTATTTAAACAAATGGAACGTCAAAAATTTACATTTTACGAAAATTATTTGTTTTCTTACAAGAAAAGACTCAAGACAAGTCGCTATCCATTGGAATTATTCCAGATACACTTCAGGAACATAAATATTCGGTTTAAAATATGAGTCAATTGTTATAAACAATTTATATAACAAATTATTCTCACAAGGTGCTTGACCGCAACAAAACACTTCATTTTGAATTAAAATGTATAAATATCTCGTAGGAGTAGTATTTAGAATAAAAAATAACCATTAGTTAACAGTTACCATTATTATAAATATTCTACGAAACGAACTGTTTTTTTTCGAAGTAATGTTTTTATCATTAATCAACTTTTAAATTAATTAAAAATTAAAATAAATAGGTGTAGAAAAATATAAGTGTTAAATATTTGTATTGTTAATAACAATATTCTAGACAGATAAACAAATGATCTTTTTTCATCAGGAAAAAATTTTTTGTACTCAATCATTTTGCACCTATCTCAGTGCTTATATATTTCATCCAGAAAATGTAGCAAAATTTTCAATTTTTATTGTTATCACAATATTTTAAACAAAAAGTCATCTTTGAAAATTTAAGTTAGAACAAGCGGTTCTTTTGTAATGATTATTTTAATGCATTTTGATAGCGAAAGCAAAAAATATAGAAAACTAATGTTTCTTAAATATTTTTTTTCATAAAAGTTACAATTTGCTATTATTATTTAATAAATACCACTAGCAAGATGCATTAAACTAATCATTAGTAAAGAAACGCTTATTAAGGCGTAAAATTGCTATAGGTGAAAGTTTATTCAAAATATTGTTTATAATAATAGCAATTGGGATTTGCTACCACATTATCTTCATGAAATATAACCACTGAGTTGGTAGCAACTCGATTGAGCAGAAAAAGAATTTTTCTAGACGAAAAACGCTAAACTTTTTATTTGTTTATAATATTGTTGTTACCAATGCAAATATTTAATAGGAGAAGAGAAGCTAATTTAAGACGACTTTGAAGGAAGCAAGAAATTGTTTCATGAATGGATGCAGATCCATACGAAGAGAGGTAAAAATACAGAATTATTCAGAATGAGACATAGCAAGGTGAAATGCTATATAACATAAACCATGCATAAATAGAAGTCCGAGTGTATTCGGTTGAAAATGCGTCCTTTTGGCTGACGTTATGTGTTTTGCATTTTAAACGAAGAAAGGTGAAAGTAGAAAGTTATGCAGCATGAGAAATAACAACGTGAAATGCTATATGAGGCAAACCATGCATAAAGAAAAGTCCGAGTATATTTCGCTGAAAATTCGTCGTATTTGGCTGACTTTAACTGTTTTTGATTTCAAATTAAAATATATTTTAGTGCTAATATTAACTATTACATTTTTCTTCGAGAAATCATCTCTTTCGTTTAAAAAATACTCTTCTTTGTAGAATATTTAACCAATTGTTTGAAAAGTCATTTTTTCATGAAGATTCATTAATTTTTCTCAACTTAAGCAACTTATTTGTTTATCAGAGAAAATTTTGACTGTCAAATATTTCACTTGATTTTTTAAAAGTTATTGCTCTTTTTTTATTT
This sequence comes from Belonocnema kinseyi, assembly GCF_010883055.1. Taxonomy (NCBI): domain Eukaryota; kingdom Metazoa; phylum Arthropoda; class Insecta; order Hymenoptera; family Cynipidae; genus Belonocnema; species Belonocnema kinseyi. The sequence continues at coordinate 82,615,741 of NC_046661.1, read as the reverse complement.
TAAACACTTTTTAAGTCTCAAAAACACGATTTGCAATAGCAAAAAACTAATTATATCTTATAATGTATTCCCATTATAAATGGGTTTTTCTGTAATATCGAGGTTCCGACACAGATTTTTTAATCTTGTTTTTTCTTTTTTTTTATTATCCTCCCACCTGCAAGAGTTTCGATAGCATGTCAACACGTATTGAGTATGCACGTGTTTAAATATGTGTAGGAGTAGTAGAAGTAAATCCAAAACGACTTTGAAGCAAACAAGGGACTTTTCCATAAATAGACTTCGATCAATACAAAGAAACGTAAATGTACAGAATTAGGCAGCATGAGAAATAGCAAATTGTAATGCTACATAATATAACCCGTGCATAAATAGAAGATCTAGTGTATTTCGTGGAAAATTCGTCTTTTTTGGATGAGTTAAACTTTTTTTTATTTTAATTAAACCATGTTTTGGTGGCAAAATTAACTATTACATTTTTCGTTGATAATTCATCTCGTTTGTTTAAAAATTACTCTAGTTCGTAAAATGTTAAAAAAAGTGGTTCAAAAGACATTTTTTCATGATAACTCATACATTTTTCTCAACTTTAGCAACTCAATTGTTAAGAAGAGCAAATTTTGATTGCCAAATATTTCAATTGAATTTTTTTTAATGATTGCTCTTTTTTTTCTTTTTGAAAACTCATTGATTTTTATTATTAATCGTTTTTCCAATATGGAGGGCCCAAGAAAGTATTTTTCATCGGTTTTTTTTTATTTATTTTTTTTAAATCAACCACACACCTGCAAGAACATCGATAAAATGTATACGCGTCACGCAATGCAATGGCCAAGTAATGTATCCGCTCACAGGGTATTGTGTTTATGGGCCGGCAGCATGCCGATAAGAAGCCTCATAAAATAAATGGCGTCCCATAAGTGTTCCGGAACTCGTCGACGCGATTTCGATGGGTTGTCGAACGTTCTTCGCGTTTGTCACTTTTATCGACATCGTCGCATACTTTCCCATTTTAACAACCTTTTATACATCAAAAACAGATATAGCACTGCTGTACTTATTTTAATAAAATCGGGCACGATAAGTATTAAATCTTTTATATTTTCGACCAGAAAATTCTTGCACTCGATTTTTCTTCTGTATAGAACTATATATAGTAGGGTGGTATGGTTTTTTTCTCGAATTTGTATGCAACTTGGCCTACAAATTTATTTAAATCCACAAAAAATTAGGCTAATTTTTTATATTTCCCATAAGAAAAAAAGACATTTTGTAAATTTTATTCGGAATCTTTAATATCAGGTGAATCGAGTTGTAACTTAACATTTCTTTTCAAAATTGTATAAATTATCATCTTATCATTTTATCTTCACCTTATCATCTGCGAAAGCTAACCCACGTGCTTTCAATTTCCTGAGCTTCACACCTTCGTCGAAGTTAGCCATTATTAGATACTTGTCCACGAATATAATACAAATTGGAATACAAATAAAATATTACTTTCTTAATATCAACCCCTAAGAATATTTTCTATGGTCCCAAAAAATCCATAGTTGAAAAAATTGGTTTTGAGAGTGTTTGGCGCTGATTATTATTTTTTGCTGAGTTTTAATGCAAATTATTTCTGATATATAAAATACTACTTTATACTGATAATTGGAAGTTTAAATAAATGGTTTGAACAATTTATTATTGTTTTCAGCAATTTTCTTTTAGAATAGAGTTACAAGGCGTAGTTTTTCTTTTAATTTTTAACTTTTCGTTTAGTTCTCAATTGAAGTAAGGCAAAATTAATTTTTTTTCAACGAAACATAATTGTTTAAATAATTTTTTATTAATATTTTTAATAATATACTCTATGAATAATGCTAGGAATTGCGGTTTTTTCTTAAATTTTCAACTCTTTTTACGCTTTTCGGTTGGAGCCAGCTAATATTTAATTCGTTTTAGCAAAAATGATTGTTTAAAAAATGTATTATCATTGTTAATAATATTCTCTTTGCTTAATGATAGAAAGTTGCGGTTTGTCTGAAATTTTTAACTATTTGTTTATTCGTCACTTAGGCAAACCTAATAAATAATTAAAGCTATCAAAATTATTTGTTTAAATAAATTATTATTTTTAATAACTATCCTAATCTATGTTAATTCCAGATAGTTTTTTTTTAATTTTTAATTTCACCCACTTTTTACTTATTAAAATAATAAATGATCAATTTAACAAACACAGTTTTTTAAACAATGTCTTATGGTTTATAATTAGCAGCTCTCACCTGAGTGCTAGAAAGTTGCAATTTTTTTAATGCTTGAGTTTGCTTTGCCTTTTTATTAATGGACAAATAATGAATAAAAAATAGACCGAATCATTGTTTAAAGAATCCATTCCTTTTTTGTGAATTTATTTTTCTGAAATAAAAAAGACATTCGAAATACTTCTCAAATTCTCTGTATGGATTATATCAAATGTAAATTTTTCGTAAAGTAGCAATGGAGAACTGCCTTGATAAAATTAATATTATTATTAATTATTTCATCCAAAATAAACGGTAAAAGAAAAGCTGAAATTTAAAAAAAAAACCCGTAAATTTCTATCATTATTGTAATATAATATGGTTAAAAACAATAATAAACTGTTTAAATAATTATATTTGATAAATTTCATTAATTATGAACTAGCTCTTAGGGAAAAGTGGACCAAAAGTTTTAAGTTAATGTAAACCCAGCAGCTTTCTAGGAATTGTCTGAGAGATGATAGTCATGAAGAATAATAAATTTTTTAAACAACTATTTTTGTTAACTTGCATCATTTATTACTTCACTAAGTAAAGAGTAGATAAACAGTTAAAAATTTCAGAAGAAATCAAAACTATCTAGCATTAATAAAGAAAAAGATATTTATAAACAATAATAAATTATTTAAATAATTATTTTTGCCTAAGTGAATAAATTATTCACTCACTCCAAGTGAACTGTAGACAAATAGTTAAAAATTTAGGCAAAACGAAGCTTTCTATTATTATTGAAATTCAATATAATTAGCAGTAATTAAAAGTTGTTTAAACAACTATTGATGTTAACTTTAACTAATTATTCACCTCACTCTAATTGAAAATTGAACAAAAAGTGGAAATTTTTGAAAAAACTGCAGTTTTGTAGCATTATTCTAAGAGAACATTATTAACAATAATAATTAAATGCTTGAATAATCATGTTTATTGACATTAATTAAGGCTTACTTTACTCTTATTTAAAATGTAACAGAAAGTGATATTTTTTTAAACTGCTTCTTCTACCCCTATTCTAAGAAGAGGTTGCTAAAAATAATAATAATTTGTTTAAACAATTGATTTTAACATCTAATTATCAGTATTCAATTGTAACCAAAAGTAATTCAGTTACATTTCGGATGGTGCCCTGAAAATCCGAGGTAATCTCGAGTAATCCACTAGTAATCTGAGGTTCTTGAAGTCATTCGGGGTAATTCAAGTGATTCGGAGTATTCTTTATGTGTAATCTGGTGTAATTTAGTAGTGATATGAAGTAATACACATACAATTCTTAGTAATTAACTGATAATCCGAAGTAATTTACTTGTAATTCAGTTTTGACATAAAGTAATCCAGTTATATTCCGGGTAATCTACTTGAAGTACGATGTTATCTCAAGTAATCTCCTTGTAATCTGAGGTAACTAAAGTCATTCTGGGTAATTCAAGTGATTCGGAATAATCTTTATGTGTAATCTGCAGTAATTTAGTATTGATATGGAGTAATACACATGTAATTCTTAGTAATTTACTGGTAATCCGGAGTAATTTACTTGTAATTCAGTTTTTACATAAAGTAATCCAGTTATATTCCGGGTAATCTACTTGAAGTACGATGTAATCTCAAGTAATCTCCTTGTAGTCTGAGGTAACTAAATTCATTCGGGGTAATTCAAGTGATTCGGAATATTCTTTATACGTAATCTTGAGTAATTTAGTAGTGATATGAAGTAATACACATTTAATTCTTAGTAATTTACTCATAATCCGAGGTAATTTACTTGTAATTCAGTTTTGACATAAAGTAATCCAGTTATATTCCGGGTAATCTAGTTTAAGTATGATGTAATCTCAAGTAATCTCCTTGTAGTCTAAAGTAACTAAAGTCATTCAGGGTAATTCAAGTGATTCGGAATATTCTTTATATGTAATCTGCAGTAATTTAGTAGTGATATGGAGTAATACACATTTAATTCTTAGTAATTCACTGGTAATCCGGTGTAATTTACTTGTTATTCAGTTTTGACATAAAGTAATCCAGTTAAATTCCGGGTAATCCACTTGAAGTACGATGTAATCTCAAGTAATCTCCTTGATTCGGTGTATTCTTTATGTGTAATCCGGAGTAATTTAGTTGTAATTTACTTGTCATTCAGTTGTAACATAAAGAAATACAGTTATATTGCAAGTAATGCGCTTAAAATTCGAGGTAATGTGGTGTAATCACTTGTAACCTGAGGTATCTGAAGTCATTCAAGGTAATTCAATTAAATCGGTGTAATTTCCACATAATTTGTAGTAATTTACTTGTAATATGTGATAATACACATTTAATTCGTAATAATCCACGTGTAATCCATTTGTAATCCACAGTAATTTTCTTATAATTGAGTTATAACATGAAGTAATTTAGTTCAGTGACAGGTAATCCACTTGTAATCCGTGAATGATCTGAAAAAAATCACTTTTTATCAGCATTGAATCAAGTGATACGAAGTAATCCATTTTTAATTTGGAGTAATACACTTGTGTTTCATGATAATGCAATTGCAATTCAGTTGAAAAAGAGAGTAAGCCACTCAAGTAATCTTAATACTGAAGTGTAATCTGCGTGTAATCCAAGGTAATTTACTTGCAATTTTGTGTAATACACTTGAAATTCGTGGTAATCCAATTGTAATTCATTTATGACATGAATAAGTCCAGTTCTAATTCGGCATAATCACCTTTTTATCGGATTAATCCAGAATAATTCACTTATAATTCGGTTATTACAATGTAATCGAAATAGTCAACTATTTTCTTTTTAATTTATTTATTTCTTTTTTGGTCGAGAGTTAATCTACTTGGTAGAAAATTGAACAATTTTGTTAAAAATTTAACCAAGGTCTTGAAAGTTTGTCTTTTTTAGTAAAAAATTCAACTAAAAATGTAGAAAATTTAACTATAATGTTGAAAATTGATTTTGTTGTTGTTAAAAAAATATATTTTCATATTTAAAAAACCAAATATTTTTGTTTATATTTTACTATTTGGCTTAACATTCGATTATTTTGTGAAAAATTAATCTGCTTTATAGGAAGTTCAACAATTTTGTTAAAAAGTAATTTTTTGTGAAAAATTCAACTATTATCATGAAATTTTGCTGTTTTTTTTGGGTTGTAAATTCAATTATTTTTGTTGAAAATTCAACCACCTGATTGAAAATTCATATATTTTACGAAAAATCTCTCTGGTTTTGCCCAAAAATTATTGTTTGTGGTTGAAAACTCAATTACTGGGTTGAAAGTGGAACTAGTTTTATAAAAATTAATTTTTTGGCTCAAGATGCTTAATTTTAGTTTAAAATTCATCTCTTTGGTTAAAAACAGAAAAAAATTGTTTAAAATTCGTGTTTTTTTTGTTGTTGTAAAAAATTAATTTTTCAAATGAAAAGGAAACTATTCCATTTTTAGTTTAAAATCTATCTTTTTTAATTAAAATTGAACTATTTTGTTTAAAGTTCATCGTTTTTGGTTGACTCCAACTGTTTTTTAAATAATTTGGTTAAAAACTCTTCTTTTTAATGAAGATTCTTCATTTTAGTTAAAAATTCATCTCTTTGATTGATAATAATTCATCTGTTTTTTGAAAAAATCATTTTTTTCGGTTCAAATTTATTTGTTAACTACAAATGTATCTATTTCAGTTGGGGATTTATAATTTTAATAGAATATTCCTCTCTTTGGTTGAAAATTTAACCATTTTATCGATTTTTTGTTATTGAAATCAACATTTTTTACAGAAAATTTTAAAATTGTATCTTTGGTTGAAAATTGATCCCTTCAGTTGGAAATTCCACTGTAGGGTTAAATATGTAATTTTTTAGTTATTAGTTAAAAATTGTTTTGGTTGATAAAAAATTTAGATTTTTTATTGAAAATTCTTGATTAAAAACTGAACTATTTTCCTAAAAATTCGCCTTTTTCGCAAGAAATAAACATTAATTTTCAATTAAAAAAACGATATTTTAAGAAAAAGGTTCAATCTTAAAGAACTAAAATAAATTTTTAACAGATCAGTTCAACTTTCAACCACGTAGTCGAATTTTCAGCAAAGAATATCATGTTTTTGCAAAAAAAGGAAGTTTCAACCGAATGGATAAAATTTCAACTAAAAAAGATAAATTGACACTTAAAAATAAATATAAATTTTTAGTCAAAAAATTATTTTTCAGCAAAACAATAAGAATTAAGTGTTACCAAAATAGTTCATTTTTTACTAAATAGTTGATTTTTCAATCGAAAAGATGAATTTTTATGCAGGGAGATTAGTTTGTTCGGAAATGATAAATTTTCAACAAAATACATGAATTTTCAATCAAGAATGGAAGATTGAACGTTTGAATTGTAAACCAAACTAATTAAATTTTCATATAAATTTTTGATTTTTTCAAAAGAAAAAAAAATACTTTTGAACAAAAATTCTGTATTTCCTACAAATTGGATTAATTTTTAAAAAAAATATGCGAATTTTTGAATAACGAAAATCAATTTTTAACCTAAAACATGATTGTTTAATGATGAAGATTAAATTTATACGGAAAAAGATGAATTTATTATAAAATACATAAAATTTGAACTAAAAAATACGTGATTATTTAAACAAAAATAAAATAGTTACATTTTTGGTCCATGAAGTTAATTTTGAGTGAAACAACGAAAATTTATCAACAAAATAATTGAAAATAATTTGGATTACCTACGCAAATTACTACGAACTAGCTGGATTATTCTGCATTACAAGTTAATTATTTGGATTACTTAAATTACTTCGAATTACCTGGATTTTAAATAATTACCCTGGGTTACAAGTGAAATACCTGGATTGCAAGTGGATGGCATGTGGATTACAAGTGTATTAAACTGGTTTATACCGTATTGCGAGCTTATCACGACAGATTAGAATTGGATTGCAAGTGGATTACTCCGAATTTTACGTTTATTACGGCGGATTACAATTTTATTACTCCTAATGAGAACATGAATACAAGTGGATCACTTCTTTTACAATTTTATTACATACGTTGGCTTACATTAGGATAAATGTGGATTAGAACTGGAATATTCCAGTTTAAACCCCTGTTACTATGGATTAGAAATTGAATATTCTAGATAGTCTAGATTACAATCGTATTAATCTGGATTACAAATTGATTCCTTCAAATAAAAATGGGATTAATCTGGATGGAAGCAGGGATTACCAGTCGAATACTAAAATATAGAACTGCACTACTCAAGTCAGGAACCGGATTGCTCTGGATTACAAGTAGATATATTCTGTGCTTAAAGCTTATTACTCCGGATCAGAATTGCATTACTCCTGATAAGAACTATATTAAAAGTGGATCACTCCGTTTACAAGTTTATTACATACGTTCGGTTACAACTGGATTACCGTGGATTAGAACTGGACTACTCCAGTTCAGAGCTACATTACTCCGAATTTCAATGGATTACACTGGTTGCAAGTAGGGATTACAAGTGAATTACTCTACATGAGAATTCATCCACTCAAGCTTAGAACTGGATTGCTCAGGACTACAAGTGGATTACTCTGTATGTCATGTTTATTACTTCGGATCAGTGTAGCAATACTCCTGATGAGAATGGTATTACAAGTGGATCAAACTTGATTATATCGGATTGCAAGTGGATTATTGTTAATTATAATTATACGTCTCCACTCTGGAACTGGATTACTCTTGACTGCGAGAGGATTACAATGGGTTATCCATGGATTATGATGGATTAAAAGTGTATTACTTCGGAGAACAAGTGAATTATTTTGGACTACGTCGGATTATAAGTCGATTTTCGTAAATTAGAATTGGACCTCTCCAGTTTGGAACTGGTTTATCCTGAAAGAGAAACGGACCTAGCAGTCTGAAAGTAGATTATCCTGGATTAAAATTGCTCTTATTCTTTTAAGAACTGGATTAGAATTTAACATTCTCAGTTTGGAAATGGATTATTCTGGATTAGAATTGTACTTCTTCTGTTTAAAAACTGAATTAGAATTGGACATTTTCAGTTTGGAACTCAATTCTGCTAAATTAAAGCTGAGCCGTTTCAGTTTGAAACTTCATTATCCTGGATTAGAATTCGACATTCTCAGTTTTGAACTGGATTATCCTAAAAGCAATCAGACTTCCCTAGTCTAAAAGTAGATTATCCTCGATTATATTGTACCTATCCAGTTTCGGGCTGGATTAGAATCGGAAATTCTCAAATTGGAACTGGGTTATCCTCAATTAGAATTGCACTTCTCCTTTTTAGAACTGGATTCGAATTGGATATTTTAGTTTGGAACTGAATTATTCTGGATTAGAATTATACTTCTCCTGTTTGGAACTGGAATAGAATTGGACATTTTCAGTTTGGAACTGCATTATGATGAATTAGAATTGAACCTCTCCAGTTTGGAACTGGATTGTACTAGAATAGAATTGAACCGTTTCAATTTAAAACTGCATTATCCTGGATTATAATTCGACTTTTCAGTGCGGCAATGAATTATCGTGGATTAGAATTGGACCTCTCCAGTTTTGAACTTGATTATCCTGGATTAGAATCGAACCTCTGCAGTTTGGAACTGGATTATGCTGGATTAGAATTAAAACTTTCCAGTTTGGAACTGATTTATCCTAGATTAGAATGGAACCTCACCAGTTTGGAACTGGAATATCCTAGAAAAGAATCGGACCTCTCCTGTCTGAAAGTAGTTTATGCTGGATTAGAATTGTACTCATCCAGTTTGGAACTGAATTAGAATTGAACATTTTCAGTTTGGAACTGGATTAAGAAGAATTAGAAGTATACCCCTCTAGTTCGGAACTGGATTATAATAGATTAGAGTTGAACCGTTTTACTTTGAAACTTCATTATCCTGGATTAAAATTCGACCTTCTTAGTTTTGAACTGGATAAACCTGAGAGAGAATCAGACCTCCCCAGTCTAAAAGTAGATTATCCTCGATTATATTGTACCTATCCAGTTTAGAGCTGGATTAGAATCGGAAATTCTCAAATTGGAACTGGGTTATCCCCAATTAGAATTGCACTTCTTCTTTTTAGAACTGGATTCGAATTGGATATTTTAGTTTGGAACTGAATTATTCTGGATTAGAATTGTACTTCTCCTGTTTGAAACTGGAATATAATTGAACTTTTTCAATTTAGAAATGCATTATGATGAATTAGAATTGGACCTCTCCAGTTTGGAACTGGACTATACTAGATTAGAATTGAACCGTTTCGGTTTAAAACTACATTATCCTGGATTATAATTAGACCTTTCCACTGTGGCAATGAATTATCGTGAATTAAAATTAGACATCTCTAGTTGTGAACTGGATTATCCTGAACTAGAATTGGAACTCTCTAGTTTGGAACTGGATTATTCTGGATTAGAATAAGAACTTTCCAGTCTGGAACTGGATTATCCTAGATTAGAATGGGACCTCTTTACTTTGGAACTGGATAATCCTGGAAGAGAATCGGACTTCTCTCGTCTGAAAGTAGATTATGCTTGATTAGAATTGTACCCATCCAGTTTGGAACTGGATCTGAATTATACATTTTCAGTTTGGAACTGGATTAGGATGAACTAAAATTTGGACCTCTCTAGTTTGGGACTGCATTATCCTGGAATAGAATTAGATCTTTCCATTATGGCAATGAATTATCGCCGATTGGAATTAGACCTCTCTAGTTTTAAACATGATTATCCTGAACTATAATCGGACCTCTCCAGTTTGGAGCTGAATTATCCTGGATTAGGTTAAGAACTTTCCAGTTTGGAACTGGATTATCATAGATCATAATAGGACCTCTCCAGTTTGCGTGGGATTATCCTGGAAGAGAATCGGACCTCTCCAGTCTGAAAGTAGGTTATCTTGGATTATATTGTACCTATCCAGTTTATAACTGGATTAGAATTGAATATTTACAGTATCGAATAGGCTTATTCTGGATTAGAATTATACCTTTTCAGTTTGAAACTCGATTATCCTGAATTACAATTGGACCTCAGCAGTTTGGAACTTGATTATCTTGCATTAGAGTTGGACCGTTTCAGTTTGAAACTGCATTATGCTGGATTAGAATTGGACCTTTTTAGCTTGAAACTAGATTATCCTGAATTAGAAGAAGACGCCTTTAGTTTGGAACTGGATTATCCTGCAAGAGAATCAGACATCTCCCGTCTAAAAGTAGAGTATGCTGGATTAGAATTGTACCCATCCAGTTTGAAACTGGATTAGAATTGGACATTTTCAGTTTGGAACTGGATTATGATGAATTAGAATTAGACCTCTCCATTTTGAAGCTGGTTTATCCTGAAATAGAATTGGACCTCTCCAGTTTGCCACTGTATTATCCTAGATTAGAATTAGACCTTTACATTGTGACAATGAATTATCGTGGATTAAAATGAGACCTTTCTAGTTTTGAAATGGATTATCCTGAACTAGAATTGGACCTTCCCAGTTTGCAACTGGATTATCTTGGAAGAGAATCGGACCCCTCCGGTCTTTAATTAGATTACTTTGCATTGTATTGCACCTATCCAGTTAGAACTGGATTAGAATTGGATGTTTTCAGTCTGGACCCGCATTATTCTGGATTAGAATTAGACCTTTCCAGTTTGGAACTTGACTATCCGGAATTAGAATTGGACCTCTGAAGTTTGGAACTTGATTATACTGGATTAGTGTTGGAGCGTTTCAGTTTGAAACTGCATTATCCTGGATTAAAATTGGACCTTTCTAGTTTGAAACTGGATTATCTTGGATTATAATAGGACGCCTTTAGTTTGGCACTGGATTATCCTGGAAGAGAATCGGACCTCTACCGTCTGAAAGTAGATTAGAATCGGTTTGGAACTGGATCAGAATTGGACATTTTCAGTTTGGAACTGGATTATGCTGGATTAGAATTGGATCTCTTCAGTTTGGAACTTGATTATACTGGATTAAAATTGGACCTTTCTAGTTTGAAACTGGATTATCTTGGATTATAATGGGACGCCTTTAGTTTGGCACTGGATTATCCTGGAAGAGAATCGGACCTCTACCGTCGGAAAGTAGATTAGAATCCTGTTTGGAACTGGATCGGAATTGGACATTTTCAGTTTGGAACTGGATTATGCTGGATTAGAATTGGATCTCTTCAGTTTGGAACTTGATTACTCTGGATTAAAATTGGACCTTTCCAGTTTGAAACTGGATTATATTGGATTATAATGGGACGCCTTTAGTTTGGCACTGGATTATCCTGGAAGAGAATCGGACCTCTACCGTCTGAAAGTAGATTAGAATCCTGTTTAGAACTGGATCGGACTTGGACATTTTCAGTTTGGAACTGGATTATGCTGGATTAGAATTGGATCTCTTCAGTTTGGAACTTGATTACTCTGGATTAAAATTGGACCTTTCTAGTTTGAAACTGGATTATCTTGGATTATAATGGGACGCCTTTAGTTTGGCACTGGATTATCCTGGAAGAGAATCGGACCTCTACCGTCTGAAAGTAGATTAGAATCCTGTTTGGAACTGGATCGGAATTGGACATTTTCAGTTTGAAACTGAATTATGCTGGATTATAATTGGACCTCTTCAGTTTAGAACTTGATTATACAGGATTAGAGTTGGAGCGTTTCAGTTTGAAACTGCATTATCTTGGATTAGAATTAGACCTCTCCAGTTTGGAACTGGATTATCATGGATTAGAATTGAACATTTTAATTTTGGAACTGGATTATGCTGTATCAAAATGGGATATCTCTGGTTTTGAACTAGATTATACTGGATTAGAATTAAACTGTCTCAGTTAGGAACTGGATTATCCTGGACACGAATTGGAACTCTCCATTTTGGAATTGGATTACACTGGATTAAAAGTGAAAAAATCTGGGTTACAAGCGGATTATTATGGATTGCAACTGAATTACTTCGAAGAAATGGATTACTTTGAAACACACTGGATTAGTCACATTATTGCTGATTACAAGTTGGGATAACCAAGCGGTCCTGCGTATTACCAATTTTGTTTCCCTCTCTGAATTTTTTAAACTTCCTCGTTAATGAAAGATCACCAGATTGCCACGTGGAACCTGATTGAAACTCCTATATCCTGTTTATAAAAAGATCCCCTAAAAATGTAAATTCTACCCCTAGAATAAAAAAGACCCCCAAAGAAAGAAGGTGGGGGCAACAAAAGGAGGCTGGAAATTGCAAGAACGCAACGAGGTGCAAGAGCATCGCAGTGACAAGAACCGCCGTCACCGAGAATCCGGTGGGTCGTGGTGGCTGGGGGGCGGTAGGTGGAAGGTGGAAGGTGGAAGGTGGTTGCTTGGAATTATACTAGGTCTAAATTTAGTGAAATCTTGCCAGGAGTCGGCGACAACGAAACGAACGGGTTTGGTTCATTATACGCGAGACTAGCACGCTTCGTTTGTCCCCGGAAGTCGTGTTTTAGGGGCTCGTGCTGCCAGCAGAGGGCTGGACCTGGAGGGTGAGAAAGAGACCGAAAGGTAGGGCGAGAGGGTGACTTGAATTAATACAATCACCACTCGCAACCCAGAAATGCGGGGGTGGCGACTGGCGCAAGATAAGCACCCTTGGTTAGTTTGTTATACAAATTATACAAACAAATTAAATATTTCATTTTTGAAACAAGTGTTTGAAAAAATTGTGTTACAATTGCTTCTGACCTATAAATGTTTAATTCAAACGTATTTTTGATGGTTGCTTTTTCAGTAGAAAATTAATCTTCTTAGTTTAAAAATTACCCTTTTTCTATTAAAAATTGATGATTCTGGTTGAAAATTCATTTGCTCGGTGAAAAATTAAAATATTATGTTGACATTTTTTTTGTAATTGAAAAATAATTTTTGAACGAAAATGAATGAATTGTTTTTAGTAGAAAATTAATCGTCCTGGTTAAAAGATTAACTTTTTAATTGAAAATTCATCGATCTAGTTGAAAACTCATTTCCTCGGTTTAAAATTGAACTATTATGTTAAAAATTTTTGTTTTTAATTAAAAAATAATTTTTTTACACAGAAGAATTAACGCTTCCAGTTTTTATTGAAAAAACATGCATTTTTTTAAATTAATCATTTTTGGCAGAAAATTAATCTGTTTTGTGGAAAATTTAACTAATTTGTTGAATATTCATTTTTATAGTTGGAAATTAATGTTTCTAACTAAAAATCTCACTACTCCATTTTAAGATAGAAATTAATCTTTGTTAGTTAAAAACTCAACCAATTTTCTCATTTAGAGTTCGAATAATTGTTAAAAATTCATTTTTTCGCCTAATTTATATTTTTTTATTGAAAATTCAAATATTTCTTGAAAATTTTATTTTTTTATTTCAAGATTAATTATTTTAGTCAAAAAAAACTTCTTTCGTTGATAATTGAACTATTTGGTTGAAAATTTGTGTCTTTTTTGTTAAAAATTAATTTGTTCATCGAAAAATTTAAATATTAAATTTTTGTTGGAAATCTTTTTTTTTAGTTGAAATTTCTTTTAGTTGAATGTTCTTAACTAAACTTTGAATTACTTTATTCTTGGCTAAAAATTATTCTTTGTTAGTTGGAATTTTAACTATTTGATTTAAAATTAATGCATTTATTAAAAAATTTGTCTATTTTAGAAGAAAGTTAATCTTCTAGGCTTAAATTTTCCTTTTATTGAAAATTCGACTATTGGCTGACCAATTTCTTTTTTCAGTTGAAGATTCATCATTCTAGTTGAAAATCAATTTCTTTGGTTTAAAATTTAAATCTGTTGTCTAAAATACAAATAATTGGTTGGAAATTCAATTTTTGCTTTAACAACTTTTTTGGTTAAAGATTAATTATTCTATTAGAAAATTTAATTCTTTGATTAAAAATTTAACTGCTTCGTTGACAATTAATATTTTTGTGTTAAAAATTAATGTTTTTAACCGAAAAATTTGATATAAAATTAATCTTCATGGTTTAAAATTATTTTTTCCGTTGACAATTCAACCACCTGTTAAATCTTTTGTTGAAGATTAATCGTTCTAGTTGAAGATTGATTTATTTAGTTGAAATTTTTTTTTTAGTTGTAAATCAAATTTTAAGAGAAAATGTTATTCTTGCATTTTTGATTGAAACTTAATTTTTTTTTAATTCATCTTTTTTGGTAGAAAATTAATCTTTTCGGCTGAAAATTAAACTATTTTGTTTTAACTTAATGTGTTATTTTTTACAGTGCTCTATTTTAGTATAAAAAAATCTTATTTATTTAAAATTAATTTTTTTCCGTTAAAAATTTCATCTAATACTTGAGAATTCATCTTTTCGGATGAAGATTCACCTTTTTAGTTGAAAATTAATTTCTTTAGTCGTAAATTTAACTATGAGGTAGAAAATAAATGATTTTTAAATACAAAAATTAATTTTTTTAACTGAAAATGTAAGTTTTCTCTGTTTGGTTGAAAATGTATTGTTTTTCATTAAAAATTTATTCATTTAGTTACAAATTGAAAAGTTAGGTAGAAAATTAATTTTTTTATGTTCAAAATTTAATTTTTTAACTGCTAAAGAAACTATTCAATTTTAGTTTGCAAACTTATGTTTATTAGTTAAAAACTTATATCTTTCGTTAAAAATTCAAATATTAGGTTGAAAATTAAGGTCTTTAAACAAAATTAATTTCTCCGGTTAGATGATTCATCTTTTTAGTTGAAAACTCATTCATTTGGTTAAAAATTTAACTATTTTGTTGAAAATTATTTTTTTAGATGGAAATAAATTTTTCTAACTCAAAATTTGACTACTCTATTTTTACCAGACAATTTTTTTATTTTTTTAAATATTTAACTATTTATTTGAAAATTCATATAGTTTTTTGAAGTTTTGTTTTTTCAATAGAAAATTTAACCATTTGTTAAAAATTTTAATTTACTGGTTGAAAATACATTTTAGTTAAAAATGTATTTCTTTTGGTAAAAAATAAACTATGTGGTTAAGATATTACCTTTTTGGTTAAAAAATAATTAATTTCTCTAAAAATTGAACTATTTTGTTGAAAATCAGACTATTTTTAAAAAATTAATTTTGTTGAGAGAAAATTAATTTTTTTACTGAAAAATTAACTATCCCAGTTATTGTTCGAATTTTGAATTTTATATTCAGAAGTTCAAGTATTTGTTTGAATTTTTTTTAATCCATCATTTTAGTTGAAAATTTAATTCTTTGGTTGAAAATTAATCTTCATGGATGAAAAAATCAACTTTTGGGCTTAAAATGACTTAATTTTGCTGAAAATCGAACTATTTTGTTCAAAATTGCTTTTCTTTTTTTCTGTAGAAATTAAATCTTTTTGGTTGAAAATTCATCTTTTTTAGTTGAAAATTCGACTACTTCTGGCCGATCTCTAACTTGTAATATCTCTGGATTTATTTTTTTTTTTTAGTAAAAGTGTATCTTCCGTAAGTTCTTCCACCCCCACCCCCTCATAAAAAACAGTAAGATTTTACCAAACCCTCTCCCCCAAATTGTCTCACCCTATTTTCTGGTTGACCCCTCACTACCCCTAATATCACTACCCCTAAGCACTTTTAACAGTTTCTTGACGGGGACCTCTACCCCCGAAAAAAATGATACCCCATATTTCTTTCGGAACATATTTGATATTTCAAAGTCCACGCACCCCTCCCACCAGTAGATAAAAAATCGATCCAATCGTGGGAGAGTGAAGGAGAGTGGAAGGGGGTGAAAAGGGGGTAGAAGGGTGTGCAAAAGCCATTTAGCGATATTTCACGGGGTTCTCTCGTAAGAGGTTCCACGTCGCAGTATTACCGAAGGCAGTCTTGCAGAGTCGAGATAAGAGAGTCTGGTTGCCTCTTGGTGTCCCTGTGAACGGGAGCTAAGCTAAGGAGCTCCTTCGCGATTTTGAGGAGGGAAAGCCGCGAGCAAGCCATCCCTTCTGGATTCCATACAGCACCTGTCGTTGGCATGAGCTCGGCTAATATCTGCTTATCCGGATTTCGCATCCTTCTTAACCCCACCCCTAGACTCTCATCCCTACCCCTTACCCCTACCCTTTATTCCTTAACACTTACCCCTTACCCCTACGACTACCGTGCTCTGTCAAAGCAACCCTTCGATCAACACCGTCAAAAATCACTTCCCTCTCGATATTTTATATTTTTATAATCCCCAATAACAGGGGATGTGTTTTAAAAGAAGAAATACTTTATAAACAGGGGCTTTTAAAATAAAAAGGATTCTTAAGTAGAATTTAACTTTGTATAAAAGGGGATGATATTTGATAAGGTCTTTCGTGAGGGAACTTCCACATTAGGGTGGTCCAAAAATTCATTGCAAATTTGTTGTCATTCTAGAGTGCAAGACACCCCCCCCCCCTCACACATTTTTCATTTCCGTATAAAGAAAATCCTAAATGTTTTATTTTTCGAAATGCGAATATCTACACATTGAGCCAGAGATGTCCACTTTTTTCAAATTGGCATCCTATGCCACTTTTTGTTGAATAATTACATAATTTTGAGACATTTCTTCTAATGTTTACCAAATTTCTATTTGTTTAAACAATTTTTATTTGCTTGAACAGATATTCTTCGATAACTGAAAAAAATGAAATAAAATAGAAAATATACAATTAATTACGATTTTAAAAGTATTTTTAGCAAACTAATTATTCAAACAAACTATATTTGTTTAAACTATTAAAAAGTGGTGAATTTATTCTTTTCATACAATATACAGTCAGAAACATAATTTTATTTGTTCTATTTTATTTCATTTTTTGGCTATCGAAAAAAACTGTTTGAGCAAATAAAGATTATTTAAACCAAAAGTTGATATCTCTGGCTAAATTTATAGCAATTTTGAAAATAGACAATAAATAATTACTTAAATAATTACATAATGTTTTTAGAAAAATTTACTACTCCAAACAATGACAAACAATTACAATTCAATCAGAAAATGCGATTATTTTTTTTAATTTTTTGCGAATAAATAATTGTTTAAAATTATATATTTGTTTAAGCAATTAAAAATTTTCTAAAAAGTCATGGTAAATATCTTAAATCGCCCATTAGTAATTAGTAATTATCCCTAAAAAAAACTTAGCACGTTTCGATGAAACCCGGGAACATGAATTCAGTTTTTCGAAAATTCAAAATTTTTCTCTGTTAAATAAATGGAACCTTGAAGTGCCCGGTGGTACGTGTTAATATTCGAATTTCGAAAAATAAAAAGTTAATGATTTTCTTTCTCCGGAAGTGGAAACTTTTTGGGGGGGGAGGGGGTTGTCTCGCCCTGCAGCTCGAAAAGCGTTTTTTTGTCATAAAGGTTTCTAAATAAAAAATGAATTTTGCAGGCGAATTTTTTTAAACAAAGATAAACAGCTAAGAGAGGTGAATTTTCAAATAAGAAAGATGACTGCGATAAAAGATGAATTTTCTATCCACAAGAACAAATTTTTAATAAAATAATTGAATTTTCAACGAATTAATTAATAAAACTATCAACAAAATAGTTAAATTTTTTACGAAATAGCTGCATTTTAACCTAATATGAATATTCTTGACAAAAAGACTTTTCAATAAAAAATTGAATTTTGTAGTGAAGAAAAATGTTAATAAAGAAAATTGATTCTCAACCAACAGAAAAATAAGTCAATTTTCAACCAAGGAGATGGATTTTCAACTTAAATTATGAGTCATAAAAAATGAACTTTCGGAAAAGTGTTGAATTTTCTATCAAAAAATTGATTTTTCAAGCAAGAAGAATAATTAAAAAAAAAAGATAAATGTTCAACATCGTAGATAAATTTTCTACCAAGTACTTAATTTTTCATCTAGAAAAGATGAAAGTTTAACCAAAAATAAAATAGTTAAATTTTCAGTTAAAAAAATTGATTCTCAACCAAAAATGATGGTTAAACTTTCAACCAAATTAATGAATCATCAACTATAAAAATTAATAAATTTTAAACCATTTAAGTCAAGTTTTAATCAAGCAGTTGATTTTTGGGCAATAATATGACTTTTTAACAAAATAGTTGAATTTTTAAATTAGCAATTGAATTTTTTAATAGATTTTTACGACTTCAAACCAAGAATAGTTGGATTTTCTTATTTGGGTTCTATTAATTGAGTTCAAATTTAAGAGGAAAAAAATAATGAGTTACATTTTTCAACAAAAAGGTGAATTTCAAAATAAAATCATACGTGTCCAAACGAAGAATAATTTTCTTTTGAAGTAATTCTTTTTTCTACCAAATACATGAATATTCTACTTAACAAATTGATTTTCTACCAAAAAACAAACAAATTTATAAGAAAATGAATAAATTTTTAACAAAATAGCTAAATTTTTATATAAAAAGATAAATTTGAAATATAAAATCGAATAGTTTAATTTTCAGTTGAACAGATTAATTTTGAACCCAAACAAAATTAATTTTCGACTAATTAGTGCATTACTTTTGATTACCCCAGATTACAAGTGGATTACTCCTCATTAGAACTGGATCATTACATAGTAGAACTGGATTACTGTGGATTACAACTGGATTGGATTACTCTGGATTACAAGTGGATTACGCCCGAATAAAGGGGAAGCAATAATGATTATAACAGGATTACTCTGGATTATAAGTGAATTACTCTAAATATAGCTGCATCAATCCAGAATAGAATGGGATTACCCAGAATTACAAGTGGATTATTATAGATTACCTGGGATTGTAAATGAATGATCACGAATTTAAACTTGATCATTACGAATTACAATTATTTTACTCTGGATTACAAGTTGATTACTCTACATCAAAACTGGATCACACCAGATTAGTACTGGATTACATTGAATAACGAGTGGATTACTTTCGATTAAGTTAGATTAGAAGTGGACAAGCGCTTTTTATAACTGGATCACTGCAGAATATACCCCAATAATTCATGATAAGAACTGCATTTCAATTGATTAAAAGTGGATTACTCTGTTTCACCCTGCATTTGAAGTGGATTACTCTGGTTTACCTGGATTTAAAGTAGATTAGCTTGGATTAGAACTAGATTACTCTAGATGGAAAGTGGATTACCCTGGATTACTCTGGATGACAAGTAAATCACCCTGAATTAAAACCGGATCACTACAGATTTTAACTGGATTACCCTAGTGCATAACTGGGTTCCTCTTAAATAATCTGGATCAAAGTGGATTACCTCGATCTTAACCTGTATTACTACAGATTAGATCTGGATTACTCTAGATTACAAGTGAACTACTCAAGGTTGTAACTGGAACAATCCACATTAGAACTGGATTATCCTGGGTCACAAGTAGATTACTCTTGAATACAGTGGATTACAAGTAGATTACTCCTGATTGCATTAGATTAAAAATAGTTTGCTATTGATTACTCTTGATTACAAGTGTATTAATTTTCATTAGGCTGGATAAAAATTGGATTACGACGAATTGGAACTTAATTAGTACAGATTAGAACGGGATTACCCTGCATTACAAGTGGATTTCGGTGGGTGAGAACTGGACCAATACAAGTTACAACTGGGTAACACTGGATAACAAGTATACTACTTAATGTTTGAACTGGATCAATCTAGATTATAACTATATTTTCTAGATTACAAGTAGACTGATCTTGACTACCTTGGATTGCAAGTAGATTGCTTGCGAGTACAGTGGATTACAAGTAGATCACTATTGGTTACAGTAAATTGCAAATATATTACTCTTGATTGAAGTGAATTAAAAGTAGATTGCTATTGATTACTGATGATCGCACGTGGATGACTTTTTATTACCCAGGATTACAAGTGGACTACAGCAGATTAGAACTTCATCACTACCGATTAGAACTGGATTACTCTAGATTACAAGTAGACTAATCCAGATTCTAACTTGAAAGATCCATATAAGAACTGGATTATCCTGCATTACAAGTAGCTTACTCCTTATTATAATGGATTAAAAATATATTGCTATTGATTACTCTTGATTACAAGTGGATTACTTTTTATTAGCCTAGATTATAAATGGATTACTATGGATTGAAACTTAATTATGACGGATTAGAATGGGATTATCCTGCTTAGTGGATTTCGGCAGATGAGGCTGTATCAATACAAGTTACAACTGGGTAATACTGGATTACAAGTATACTGCCCAGAATTACAAGTGGATTACGGCAAATTCGGACTTCATCACTACCGATTAGAACTGGATTACTCTAGATTACAAGTAGATTACTCTATAGGTTGTTACTAGAACAATACAGATTAGAAGTGAATTATGCTAGATTACAGTAGATTACTCTTCATTAAATTCGATTGAAAGTACATTGCTATTGATTATTCTGGATTAAAAGTAGATTACTTTTGATTATCCTGGATTACACGTGGATTACGCCGCATTAAAACTTAGTCACTACATATTAGAACTGAATTACCGTAGATTACAAGTGGATTACTGTGAATAAGAAAATGATCAATATGGGTTACAATGGGGTAACACTGGATTAAAAGTATACTACTCCATGCTGTAACTGAATCAATCCAGATTGGAACTAGATTTTGTAGTTTACAAGTAGACTGCTCTTGATTACCTTGGATTGCAAGTAGATTGCTCTTGAATACAGTGGATTACAAGTAGCTTGCTATTGATTACAGTAGATTGCAAATAGATTACTTTATTAATTATTTACCTCGATTACCAGAGGATTACACTGCATTAAAACTTAATCACTACATATTATGACTGAATTACCCCAGATTACAAGTGGATTACTGTCAATGAGAACTAGAACAGTACAGATTACTACTGTGTTACCCTAAATTACCAGTATACTACTCCAGGTTTTAACTCTTTCAATCCACTGTAGAACTGGGTTTTCTTGATTACAATTAGATTGCTCTTGATGAATTTGATTACAAGTAAATTACTATTGACTAATCTCGATTGCAAATGAATCACCCTGGATTACAACTGGATTACCTTGGATTAGAACTAAATAAATGATTTGGACTGGATTATTTGGATTACAAGCAAATTATTTTACATTGTAACTGGATCATTCCAGACGAGAACTGGATTAGCCTGCATAACACGTGGATTACGCTTGATAAACAGTGGATCACTACATTTTAGAACTGGATTACGCTGATTTACAAGTGGATTACTCTAAATCTCAAATAGATTATTCCAAATCGCAAGTGGATTGCTTTGTATCACAAGTGGATTACTTCGAGTTGCAAGTGGATTACTTCGAGTTACAAGTAGATTACTTCGTATTACAAGTGGAATACTCTGTAATAATCAAATTACTCGGGTACCACGGAATTGCTGATTGTTATGTTTATTAAAAAGTTTATTGGTAGATGCAATAAGGATTAATTAACTCCAGAAATAACAATCGGAATTAATTTTCCGTATTTCAAAAAAAAGGAAGAAAAAAAAGTGGAGTTCTGCAATTAGTTGCCGTTTAAGTGCACGTGCCTCCAACTAGAAGCTAATCCTCCACAAAGTGGGGTGCGCATCTTCCAATTAGGAAATAAGCCCCAGACTTGTTACTTACCCCTCTGGCACCGAAAAGAACACGTGCACAAATGACAATTACTCTCTACAGGTGGAAATTAAATTCTACCTAAAAACCCCTACAGGGTGACGATTCATGTAACAACTTATAATTCCAGCTCATTTTCACGTTTTTCCAGGTCACGTTTGGTTAATTTTCTAGGTCAAAGTCCAGTGGAGATGGATTACTCCTGATTAAATCGGATTATCCTGGATTACTTCTTCATACAGAATTACTCAATTATTGTGGATAACTCCGCCTGAAGTAAACTCATGCGGATTTTCAACCAAAATGAATTACTTTTTAATAAAACTGTTAATTTTTCACCAAAATAGGTGAACTTTTAAGTAAGGAGTTAAGTTTTTAAGCAAAAAATTAATTTTCCAGCATCAAAAATGAATTTTTAAACAAAGGTATGAATTTTTATCTAAAAAATATTAATTTTTCACAGAAACTGGAACAGTTACATTTTCAATTTCAAAAATTAAATGTTTACAAAAAATTAATTTTTAACAAAAGAATTAAATTTTAAAGCAAAGATATGGATGATCAAATTAAATGATGCATCTCCAATCAAAAAATTGTGTTTAACTAAATAGGACTATGGATTTTCTATAAAAAAAGTTGATTTGCAACCTGGTAGTTAACTTTTCAAATATTTTAATTTGTAACAAAATAGTTGAATGTTTTACATACAAAATTTTTTTTACAAAAATGAAATAGTTGCATTTTCAATAAAAAAAGCGCATATTTTGTAAGTTTAACTTAATAAAAAAAGACGAGTTAATAACAAAATAGTCGTATCCGTAGCAAATAAGATTAATTTTCAAGAAAGAAGATTAACTTTCTGCCCAAAAAGACGAATGTCTACCAAAATAGTTAAATTTGTAACCAAACAGTTGAATTTTCAAAACAAAAAAATTAATTTTCAACAGTAAATAAAATAGTTATTTACAGTTTGAATTCAAATAATGAATATCCAATAAAAAAAAATAATTTAGAAATATTTGAGTTCAACTAAAAATTACGAATTTTGAACAAAATAGTTGAATCCTTAAAGTAAATGATGATTTTTCAAAAAATAAGATTAATTTTCTGCTTAAAAAGACGAATTAAAAAAAACATGAATTTCCCACAAAACAGTTTAAATTTAAATCTGACACAATTAATTTTCAAAAAAAAACTTAATTTTATATCAAAAATTAAATACTTACATTTTCCGTTTCAAAAAATAATATTCAACAAAAGAAACACTAATTTTTAACTAGTTGAATTCAACTAAAAATACGATTCATTTACAAAAATTGTTTTATCCACAGCCAATAAGATCAATTAAAAAAAAAAGTTTCAACAAAAAAATTAATTTCCTTCTCAAAATGGAATAGTTAAATTTATTTTAAAAAAATTAATATTCAAAAAACAAACAAATTTTCAACTAAGAAATACAATTTATTAGCAAAATAGTTTGATCTGCAGCCAATAAGATCAACTTAAAAAAGAAAATTAATTTTATACCTTAAAGGGAGAATATTCTACCAATATAGTAGAATTTTTAATCAAACAGTTAAATTTTCAACAACAAAAACAACACGAATTTTTGACTAAATAATTGAATCTTCAACGACAATGATAATTTCTTTAAAAAGAAGATTAATGTTCTGCACAAAAGGACTGATTTGAACAAAACACAGGAATTTTACACAACATCAAATTGAGTTTTCCATATGAAACTCTGGATTTTCAACAAAAAAATTAATTTTTCACGAAGTACTTAATTTTTTAAAAAGATAGTTTAATTTGTAACCAAATAGTTGAATAAAAATATGAATGTAAGAAAAATGGAATAGTTTCATTTTCAACAAAAAAGTTAATTTTTCACGAAGTACTTAATTTTTTAAAAAGATAGTTTAATTTGTAACCAAATAGTTGAATAAAAATATGAATGTAAGAAAAATGAAATAGTTTCATTTTCAACAAAAAAGCCCATTTTTAACCAGTTAAACTGAATAAAAAAAATGAGTTTTTAACAAAACGAGACCGAACGCGCGCTGTCACGTGCGCGTTTCCTTTTTTTTGAAAGTATTATATTTTATCATATTTTTTGTATTTCTTTACTACAAGATTGATTTAGTTTAAGCTTATCCTATATTTTTGTCTAAGAATATATGAATTTGTTTTTGTTGACTTTGCAATATTTAATTTATAATGAAACCTAATGCGTTTAAAATATTATTTGTAATTATTTTAAAATACACAATTATTTAAATTTTTCTGTATACACATAATTCTTTATAATATTATTTTGCCGCTGCTCTCCTAGGTAAATTTTTAGTGAAAGCCAAGATCGAACTCGGGAAAATGCCACGTACAAGTGTCCATGATTAAATACATCTTTACGAAGATCTAACCCGATAGAATCGAAAGTTTGTCTTTCACAAAACAATGTAATACGATGTATAAAGACAATGTCCCCTGCCTTATCACCTGTTAAAATAAGACATCACAGAAAATTATTTGCAAGTTCGATTATTTGCAAACGTGTACCATTACATAGACCTTCGTTAATAGAAATATTACGAATTAGCATAACAATAAAAATTTTTCTCACTCGTAATTCATGAGGAGGAAGGGTCGGTTGATTCAATGTGTTCAAGTATTTTGGAAGTATTGCATCATTTACATCTCCATTATCACAATTTCGTACTATCTACACTTGTATAAATTCGTTCTGTGGTTTTGTCCAATAGCTCCACGACTCTGTAATTTATTTCTTCAACATCAACATTTCGTGCTGATAATATCTTTGTTAGATCTCCAATTCTTCGATCCTTAATAAGTTTATTACTAAACATTGTCTATAATATATCATCGGTTCTATAGTAGCTACACATTTTTCTGGGGCTATTAAGTAATTCTCATTTTCATTTCAAGTACCATCTTCACAGACAATAAATACTTTTGAATTCTGTTTCTTGTGGTAAAGTATCGCATATTTTCTGTTAGTGAAAATACAGAGAAATGTTGTCAAAGTGAACTGAATTTAATGAATAAATTTACTAATTCGCTGCGAGCAGCATGAGTTTTCACAGGCATTAATTACCTAAAATCTCCGCCAAGAATTATAATTTTTCCACCAAGTGGTGAATCAACGTTCATGAAGTCACGTAATGTTCGATCTACTAATTCGAAAGCATACCTTAGCGCCATTGGAGCTTCGTCCCAAATAAAAATATCTACTTCTCGTAAGTATTAAGCATCTTTAGATTCAGTTTGTATACGGGAGACGGAATCTAAAAATAAAAGAACTGGCATACCGAAACTTTAATGTACAGTCTTTCCTTGTGGAAGTAATATTTCTGCAATACCTGTAAATTCCATTTTTTCCCTTATCTTTTAACAAATGATATGTAGTTGTATAAATGTATGTCTATCCTGAGCCACCAGGTCCATCAATACAAAAACATGATGTAAAAGGCCTTTTTTTGTTCGAGAAAGCAACATTAAGGATTGTGTCCACAATATATTTTTGTTTTCCATTTAATTTGTGGTACTGAGTCTGACGATAACTAATATCAGATCTTTCGTAAGAAAGATAGGTATTTATCTGAATATATGATCTTATGTATGCTTCTTTTATACTATAGTATCTCTGAAAATCTGGTGACATAGCATATTTAAATTTATCCCATAGTTCCTCAGGATTGATAGATTGACAGTATATTAAAATAAGAACAAATAAACGTCTTAATCTTTGGGGCATTATCCAAACTTCTCCTTCGGCCATAGCACGATCCTGCTCTGCATCATCTTCGATGAGACCTAATGCTAAACATGTTCTTTGAAAAATATCATTAGTTTATTTATTAGGAGTTCTGCGGTCTTGGAAATTTAAAGCCCCTTTGATTGTTATTAGTAATAGTCTCAGATAGAATAGTTATATTGTAGTCTTTAGACCGACTAAATTTTATTTTTCGTTTTTTTAAATTGATAATTTTGATCCACTATGTTTTTTAAATATGTAGTGAGATGGAATTTCAGAATACGCATATCGTTTGGAATCAGTATCACGTCCATTTAATTCAAAATAATTGATTAGCATAGTTTCTTTTACCAATGCGTTTCTTATAGCATGTTCACTTTCAGGATCGTCAATAGTAACACTTTGCTGATTAGACAAATGTAATGGCAACCTAATAACAGCATGACTTTTATTTTGCAACGATCTACCGTATATACACTGAAAAAACGAACCGTTAACCGAGCTAGATAAATAGCTCGGTTAAAGACATATTATTTAAAAAGAACAAAGTAATGGTTGTAAGTAATCATGTGCTTGTTGCTATCACAGCCGAGCTAAAACGGTTAAAGTCAAATGGTAAAACATAACACATTACTTGATTGTCAGAACCGAGTTTGACTCTACAAAATTTGAATGAGTAGTTCTTTGCTAAAATAAAACGATTTTTTCGGTTAAAAGCAAACAAATGCTTCATGATAAATTTCAACCAAGCTGCACCTAGTAGTTATATTTTCACAAGCAAACTAGTCACATTTACATAATCAATATGCTTGTTATTTTTTCTCAAGGATATTGTCTGCTTTTAATCAATCAAATTTACTGGGTTCTTTTTTAACATTCTTAGTAGCTGAATCTAACAAATTGATGTTGATAAGTTTTAACCAAGTGCTTTTGAACTTGGTAAAAGTGAACCAAGTTGAGTTGTGAGTTTTTAACCAAGTAGAGATATAATTTTAGCAGAATTGCGCAGGTGTCGCAGTAAGGACAGTCAAAGGGGCCGATGTCTGCGCAGTTAAGAAAGGAGCCATCGCTAGCATCGTTATTAGCGTTATTTCGCTTCGACTCCATTCTTTTTTGGTTGTGATTGGTAGGATTCAGTTGCGCGTCAAAAAATAGTTATGTGAAATGTGTTTTGTTACAATTCTCTCCCATAATTATCCTCGAGTGCTTACTGACAACATCCGTACGACAGAGATGCACATTATCAGAATGAGGGAGAGCTGAAAAACGTCCCTAAACTCAAAATAATGAACATGCATAACATTTTTATTTAACACAATAAACTCTGATTGTTATTATTCCTCAAAAACAGTCGAGGGACTTCCGTTATAATATTTTTTTAATTGTATCTCCAGATTCTTTTTTTTACTGAAATGTACCCGATTGACCACACGACAAAGTATCACATGCCCCTAAATCGAAAAATTATTATTTCTGACACGAAAATTTTTGAATAAATAAGTTGATGTTTGTGGTGCATAATTAATTATTTTTTAACAATAAACATTATTATTAGGTAGAGAATTATTTTTAGATTGTTATCATACAATATTATTACAATGAATGCAGTGAGAATGCAGTCGATTGCGACAGCCAAGTACATTGCTTATTGTAACCGATTAGGTTAGTTGGCGTAGCAGAGACACTCGGTTGCTACATCCAAGTACATTGGTCACAGTAACCGAGCAGGTTAGCTACCGCAACAGAATGAGGTTAGCTAACGTAAGAAAGTAGGTTGCTAATTTTAATCAAAAAATTGTAGCCAATACAACTTTGGTTAAATTTTACAACGAAGTTTGCAGGTGCTATATTAGCAGTCTTACTTGGCTACTTTCAGCAGAATTTAGGTTATTTTCATCAAGTATGTTTTCTCAGTGTACGATCACATGCTTTAAAAGGACTCACGTATCCGAGTATCTATGAAATTTTTTATTTCATCATGATGAATAACATTTTCACTGTTATTGGCATGAGCAACTACGATGGAAAAGCATAATTTCCTTGTGGATATATTTGTATGGGGGCCATCCATATACCACGTGACATACATACATTTCCCTAAATCTGTGGAAAATATAATGAAATGAGACAAGGTATACTCTATGTATACTCGAACTTTTACATTGTGATCACGCACAATATAATTTTTATTTTTATTTTTATTTTAATTTTCTTCACGACAGATCTTTTTAAATTCAAATAATGTTTAAGCTCACGTTCCTGAGCTAATCGGAATTTTTTCAGCCAATTCATCCCTCCTTTTGGACTTCTTGTATTCCGGGAGCTCGCGAAAATTCTGTGCACATTATTTTAGTACTCACTAAAATTTTAGATTCTTTTGTTTTCGTAGTCAACAGTTTGAAATTCGTTGACTGACTAAGAGCTGTTGTTGCATTTTGCAACAATTTATCGTTAAACTGGTCAAAAAATTCGATTGAAAAAACGTCATTTTAGTAATCTTGAAACCCATGGGGGATAATTGTTTAAATATGCTAAGAACTAACAATAAGTTTGACTGGAAGCTTCTCACTAGTCCCAAAGTTGACTGGTAGTCTGTCAAACATGTGAAAAATTTGCGTGAAAAAACGTCATTTTATTACTCTTCAAACCCACCTGGAATGATTGTTTGAATGCTAAAAACTAACAAGAAGTTTGACTAACAGCTCCTCGGTTGTGCCAAAGTTGACTGGCAGGCTGTCAAACATGTCAAAAATTCAAGTGAAAAAACGCCAATTTAGTACTCTTGAAACCCTTTAGGGGTGGTTTTTTAGGTGCAAAGAACTAACAAAAACTTTTAACGGCAGCTCCTGAGTGGTGCCAAACTTGACTGGTAGGCTGTCAAACATATAAAAAAATGACAGGATGACCATTAGAATCTTCATTTTAGTACTCTTAAAACCCATATGGGATGATTGTTTTGGTGCAAACAACTAACAAGAAGATTGACCGACAGCTCCTGAGTGGTGCTAAAGTTTACTGGCAGGCTGTCAAGCATGCCAAAAATTCTAGAGAAGAAAGGTCATTTTAATACTCTTGAAACCCATTGGGAATGATTGTTTGAATGCTGAAAACTAACAAAAAATTTGACTGGCAGCTTCTCGGTGATGCCAAAGTTGACGAGCAGACTGTCAAGCATATACAAAATGACAGGATAAAAATCAGAACAGTTATTTTAGTACTCCTGAAATGCATTGGGGATGATCCTTTAGGTACCGGTATCTGTTAGGTACCTGTATCTGTACCGGTATCTGTTCTACGATAAGTTGGATATCCGTTTTCATCTAGGCTTGTTTTGTCTTGAAACTTTTTTGGAAAATGCTTACTACATTCACCTTTATCATCTTTACCCGGTAACAAGCGTTGAATAGAGAAAAATTAATATTTTCAGATTTCAGCGTAAAAGTGAAGATTATTCTATTTTTTTTTTAATGCGCGATTTTTCCATCTGTCTAAAATGTCATTATAAGAATAGGATATCTCAGAAACTAATTTATTTCTATATCCATAGCGGCCGCCGCATAGTTTCCTATTCCCCAAAAGAATACGTGTTCTCAATATATTTAATTCCTTGTAATTGCACTGACAGATACGACTCACAGAGATGTCTTGTATTCCCCAAAAGTGTTCTTATTTTGAGATTATTTAATTCCTGCTAATAAGTTCAAAAAATATGTGTGATAAATTGTTTTAACTTTTTCATGTGGAATATATGTTTTGAAATTTTAATTTTAATCAATTGAAGTCTGCCTCTCTAGAGTTAAAATTATTTTAATTGACATATTTGAATGGATTTCTGTAATGCATTTTTGAACACTTTTGAATAAATAATTAAAATATGAATAAATATAAATACGAATATTTTTCGAATTTAAAAGTTATAAAAAGATTTAATAATAAAAAATAGGTTAAATAAATGCTTCCATTACATTTTACTAAGTCGATTTAGAGGGATAGGATTTGCACTTTTTCTATTCCGGTTGTGGGATTTTTAGACGGAGGATCATGTTTTTCATAACAATATTATGAATGCCATATTCTGTATCTGGATTTGGAATTTCTGCCGAAATATATTCATATCTAAAATAAATGGTATATGATGCAGATGGAATACTAGAGGCTTTCAGAGACTATTTTAGGAGACAATTCGGAGATGAAGCTATAGGACACCACAACTGCGATGTTGAA
>NC_046661.1:82580843-82585740 GCF_010883055.1 Belonocnema kinseyi | reverse complement strand
TCCCATCCACACACTACTCCTTTCCCCTGCTGAGTGAGTCACGCCTACCCCGAAAGGGAAATGGCTTAATGGTGTAATAATAATAATAATAATAATAATAATGTAATCCACGTTTGTGATACTCGACAACATAAACGTATGCTTGTACTTCGCCGAACAATTGTTATTTTACTATAATGTCGATTAATTCATCTTTCTTTGCATTAAAAACTCGTGAAACAATGTCTGGTCCATCATATGCTGTCTGACTATGTAATGAATTATCTTTCACTCCAGCCTAGTTTGGATTACATGTCATAGTTATAAACAAATCTGTCTTACCGAATTTTCTTACAATTGCCATTGCATCTTGATAGTGCTGAAGCATTTTACGGGGAGATCCTGATAATGATGATGGGAGGATGATCATTCTTCCAACAGTAGTATGTAAATAATTTGATCTCTGTTGTAAATTATTAACTAATCTCTAATAAGTATCAGCACGAAGTGTCTTTTTATTCAATTTGCAGTCATGCATCCTATCCTTTTCGATTTTCACATACTAGTTATTGACAGCCCACTGTTAAAATAATCGTCCACCCATACAAAGTATATTATTATCTCTAGTTACCATTCTATATTTAATATATGCAGATCGTGAAACTTGGTCTCGTCTATTAACACATGATATGCTATCATTCCAACCTTATGTGCCATAAGAATAAAATAATGGATAAATCCAAGGTTCAACGTTTGGATCCATAGAGCTGACAAATTGAAAAAAAATTATTAGAAAATTTCTATTATTACAATTGCAAAAATTTAGGACCAGACAAACGTTTGAAATTGCTTCATATGTAATTTCAAAAATTTTAAATTCGATTTCGCCTTTCTTCTG
This sequence comes from Belonocnema kinseyi, assembly GCF_010883055.1. NCBI lineage: Eukaryota > Metazoa > Arthropoda > Insecta > Hymenoptera > Cynipidae > Belonocnema > Belonocnema kinseyi. The sequence goes on along the minus strand of NC_046661.1, from coordinate 82,584,863 downwards.
AACGTAATTTGTGTTTCAAACAAATGTAAAAGAAATTTTTGTAGGTTATGGTCACATGGCCTCAATATTCGCGCTTTTTGAGCCCTATTAAAGTTAAGTCTTAAATGAGGTATGCTTACATATTTCGTCGTCCTTAACCCTTATTGACCCAATTTGTCCATTTTTGTCCGTCAACTTAAGCATGGACAACTTTGTTAATTATGCTGGGAAAAATCTGAAAATTTATAAGCGAGTATTTTCAAGTGTGCTCTTTCAGAATCTGACCCGCAAATTTCGGAAAAACCACCCTTTGTCATCCTATTTTTCAATTTAAAAAAAGAAACGTGATTTTTCAAGGTAATTTTTTAAAATTGTATTTTCGATGCGAAAGAGGTCTTGACAATAGTTGAAATCACAAGAACGCCGGCTCAAAATGTCCAAACAATAAATTTATTCTCACAGAAAATTCATTTTTTCATCATTAAGGGGTGTTAAGGCCACCCCTAAAATAATATATTTCCGAAAAACCGCTATTATACGGATTTTTCTCAAAATAAAAAAAATAAAAATTTTAAATAAAAAAAAATAAAAAAGGAATATAAGATAACAAAAAAAAAAAAAAAACTTCTTTATAAACGTCTACCTCCACGCGGTAAGAACTGAAAACATTTTTATTAAAGAAATCACTAAAGACGTTCCATACGCAATCACATACACAAATTTCCAGCATATTCATCAAAAAATCATTCAAATAAAATTCTACGTGAAGAACTACGCGAGGAACGTCTAAATGCTAAGATTGTGAAAAAATTTGTCATAATTACAATGGTTATAACAACATTAGAAAAGTTCTATTTGAATAAAACATAAATTTCTTTAGTATAAAATAATTTTAACATCATTTGGTATCAAGATAAGTAGTATTAAGGACGATAAAGTTTGTAAGCACATCTCATATCACTTTTAATGAAAGAAAATAGATTAAGAAACTGCGATGAAGTTATTATTAGTTATTAGTTATTAGATCTGAGCTAACAAATGAAAACAGCGCGTTAAAATGATAGACCAATTGAAACCATGGCTCTTTCAATAATTACTTGGCTTGTTGACAATTTTGTAAAAATAGATATACAGATAGACTTTCGAGATTAACCCTCTCTTTCTATGCCCTATTCCAATTTTGACGGACGTATAGTTAGCTCGATACCAACCCTGAACATACATGTCAGTGTCGGTCACATAAACAATTTACCTAATATAATAAAATAAAAACATTATAAAAATGTACAACGACAATAAAAACATCAAAAAGATGTACAACGATCAAATTTTAATGTTTTCATCAAATAATTACTTGGATCATTGATAATTTTGTACAATATCGATTTTCAAAGTTCCCGCTTAGTGTGTCATTCAAACAAAAATGAGAAGTCAATCAGGAATCAGGAGAAGGCGTTATGACTTTCGATATATTTCGACTTCGACTCATTCATCTTCTTTTTATAATAGGATAGTTGTATTATCAACCAAATAGTTAAATTTTTCACCAAATAGTAGAATTTAACAAAAAACCCTTCCCCCCACAATCGGTTACCAACCGTAGTTCTTAACGTGCCCCCCCCCCCCCTCAAATTAGTAACTTAACTTGCGGACGAACCGTAAGGGGAGAATAAAGCAATAACAACATTTGCAAATAGTTTCCTGGAATTCTTCGTTTCTGGATCGCGTTTGAAACGAACAAAAATTTTGAATGTGGTCATGGGCGGCAGTGAACTGCAAAAGGTTGTGTTTTATTATAACAATGCAATTCATTTCTTTTTTCAGAGGTTAAATGATCTTAGCGTGAAAAAGATTCTAAATTTTCACGAGAATCTTTGCAATTAAATAGATACAAGATACTGCCATCATCTGCCTTATAAATTAACTTCTAAAAAAGGTACATCAGAACCGCAAAAAAGGTACATCAGGACCACAGGGGCTAGCAGCAGCTGCGTAAATTAATAAATAATCCAAATTTCAATCGAATCGCGAGTCCGCTGTTTACCTTAAATGTCGCGCTCTTGGCTAGAAAAATTGAGTTTTCAAATATGGAAAATATTTATTTAAAAAAGGTGGAAAGAAGGGCTGTGTAAGACTGCAAGCCCTGTAAGGGAAGCCTCGAACCCCGTTAATGAACGCAACCACCTTGAACTGGCAAAACGGATGAACGCGCGGGCAGGCAGACACGAGGGGCAGGAGGGGGAGAAAGAGGTGGTGGTAGAGGGGGAGGAAAAGGAGGCAGTAGCCACTAAAAGGGGGTGTCCGCTCTGTGATGAAAGCACCCTTCCCACTCAACCTTTTTTTCTCACCCCATCGTCGGCGCGGCACGGCGTCTGCTTTGGTTCCTTTTCCCTCGCCACTAAAGGGCCTCTATCTCTCTGTGTGCGTGATAAGCTTGCAGCTATTGACGCCTCGATGATCTGACGCGATTATATACCTACGTTATGTACCTTCTCTACTCTCCTCTCCGCTCCTCTTTGCGCTTATTTCATACCTTTTTTCGCGGTTTTTGTACGGTGGTTAAGTGTCCCATGCTAGCGCGACCAAAACGACAGAAAAGAAAGGGCGCCACTGTTTGCAACTGATGCGCCACGGTGTGTACAGTGTAGTTGACTCTACATTCTACCATGTCCACGTAATTTTTTCAGATTAAAAATAATACTGAGATTAAAAATATAATGAGGGGGTTTAGGTGGTTTAACTCACTGCAGTAGCTACGAAGTGAATCTCGACTCAGGAAAAGTGGAGATGTCAAGCGAATACTTATTATATACTTTGCCTAGGCAATATATATATAATCCCTAGACATTATATATAATGCCTGGTCACTTCGGGCAAAGTGTATAATCGAATACTTATTATACACTTTGCCTAGGCAATATATATAATCCCTAGGCATTATATATAATGTCTGGTCACTTCGGGCAAAGTGTATGTTCGAATACTTATTATATACTTTGCCTAGGCAATATATATAATCCCTAGACATTATATATAATGCCTGGTCATTTCGGGCAAAGTGTATAATCGAATACTTATTATATACTTTGCCTAGGCAATATATATAATCCCTAGGCATTTCATATAATGCCTGGTCACGTTAGGCAAAGTGTATAATCGAATACTTATTATATACTTTTCCTAGACAATATATATAATCCCTAGGCATCACATATAATGCCTGGTCACGTTAGGCAAAGTGTATAATCAAATACTTATTATATACTTTGTCTAGGCAATATATATAATCCCTAGGCATTTCATATAATGCCTGGTCACGTTAGGCAAAGTGTATAATCGAATACTTATTATATACTTTTCCTAGACAATATATATAATCCCTAGGCATCACATATAATGCCTGGTCACGTTAGGCAAAGTGTATAATCGAATACTTATTATATACTTTTCCTTGGCAATATATATAATCCCTAGACATTATATATAATGTCTGGTCACTTCGGGCAAAGTGTATAATCGAATACTTATTATATACTTTGCCTAGGCAATATATATAATCCCTAGACATTATATATAATGCCTGGTCACTTCGGGCAAAGTGTATAATCGAATACTTATTATATACTTTGCCTAGGTATTATATATAATCCCTAGGCATTATGTATAATGCCTGGTCACGTCAGGCAAATTGTATAATCGAATACTTATTATATACTTTGCCTGGGCAATATATATAATCCCTAGGCATTACATATAATGCCTGGTCACGTCAGGCAAAGTGTATAATCGAATACTTATTATATACTTTTCCTAGACAATATATATAATCCCTAGGCATCACATATAATGCCTGGTCACGTTAGGCAAAGTGTATAATCGAATACTTATTATATACTTTTCCTTGGCAATATATATAATCCGTAGACATTATATATAATGTCTGGACACTTCGGGCAAAGTGTATAATCGAATACTTATTATATACTTTTCCTAGGCAATATATATATATATATATAATCCCTAGACATTATATATAATGCC
>NC_046661.1:82542329-82580743 GCF_010883055.1 Belonocnema kinseyi | reverse complement strand
CAAAGTGCATAATCGAATACTTATTATATACTTTTCCTAGGCAATATATATATATATATATAATCCCTAGACATTATATATAATGCCTGGTCACTTCGGGCAAAGTGTATAATCGAATACTTATTATATACTTTGCCTAGGCAATATATATAATCTCTAGGCATTATATATAATGCCTGGTTACTTCGGGCAAAGTGTATGTTCGAATACTTATTATATACTTTGCCTAGGTATTATATATAATCCCTAGGCATTATGTATAATGCCCGGCACGAGATAGGCAAAGTACATAACCTTTAATTTGAATATAATGATGCAGTTAAAGAAGGTCGTGAGAAATTGATGAACAGTAATAGAATTCAACACTAATGTACTCACTATTTATTACAACATGGCATTTTGATTGGATGGTAAAGAATTACTGCGTAGCCACTGTCCTCACTGAAATCACTTTTTTTTACTCAATTCCATGAACGGTCAAAAGATTTGGTTTACATATAGCAAACTGCGATCTGAAAAGGGCTCATTTTATTACAAAAATATTGAATAGTATAATCAATTTTTAATTTACAATTGTCATCAGATTTTGAGTTTTCACGAAAATTAAAATTTAATACAATTTTTAAGAGATGCATGACGAACGACTTCTCAAACACCATTCTAACAATTTTTTATTTACCAAAGTTATTTTTTTTTGTACTTTTACGAAATGCAATTTTTTAAAGGTTGGCCCCCTTTAAAATGGCATTAAATCAGTGCAAGAATAGTGTGTCCACATTTATACCTGTAAAAATGTTACTTTCGATTTTTGGCGGTCCATATCTTCTTTCAAAATATGTTTGTTTTAGGGAAAAACAAATTCCATGTTTTTTTCAAATAGTTCAATATTAACTATAGTGCCCCCAAGCTTTTGACATTATGATGGGGTCTTTAATGAAAAAAGCTCGGTTTTCGAAAAAATTAAAGAAAATAATTACATTTTAATAATTTTTTTGCAAATTAAATCTTGACCGCCTGTTAGTCAATTTTCAAGGAATAATTCACACTCGATTACTTTTAATGTTGACGCCTCCAACCCCCTTTTATTGTGTCCAGAAATGCTTCACAAAATGCAAAATATTAATTTTATGTAAATAATGTTGATTAATTTCATTAATAATATTTCTAACTTAACTTAAAATATATCACGATTTACAGGATGCAAAAAATGTTAAAATGAAAAATGCAGTAATTATACCGAAATGATGACTTTTTACTTTTTACAGATAAGAAAAAAATTGTTTAAGAAAACAGTAATTGTATAAAAAATAATAATTAGTGAAAAAATTATTGTACATTTAAGACTTTTTGTGACTTATCGAAATAGTTTCCAGTTGTTTTTTCTTTGTTAAAAATTCATCTCCTTGGTTTCAAATTCAAATATTTTGTGAAATATTCGTATTTTTAATTGCATTTAACTGTTTCTTATTTTTTATGAAATAATTTGCCGTTAAAATATTAGGTATTAGAGGCTTTGTTGAGAATTCGTCTTTTGGGTTTGCGAATTGAACTGCTTTGTAGAAAATTCTTTTTTTTTTTGGAAATTCAACTATTTGGTAGAAAATTAAATGATATAGTTGAAAAATAATCTTTTTAATGAAAATTCTTACTTTCTTGTAGAAAATTCAATTGTTCTTTGAAAATACGTCTTTTTGTTGGAAAATTATAATTTTTATATGTGCCATCTTTTTTTGTTAAAAACTGCAACAATTTGGTTTAAATTTTTTATTTTTGATGAAAATGCAGCTATTTCTGTAGAAATTTCAACTATATGAATAAAAATTATAATTTTTGTTTGAAAAAATATTTCCTTAGAAGAAAATTATATTGTAAAAAACTCTAACTGTAGGTTTAAAAATGTAAGGGTTTTGTGGAAAATTCATGAATTCTATTACATTTTCATCTTTTTGAATAGAAAAATAATCTTCTTTCTTGAAAAATGCATTTTTTTGCTGTGGACTCCACTATTTTGATCAAAAAAATTTTTGTTCAATTTAACTAGAACAAAATTTATCTTTCTTAAAAATTAAACTATTTGTTTGAAAAACTAACTACTTGGAAAATTTACTTTTTTGTTAAAAATCCATAGTACCGGGTGGAAAATTCAACTGCTTTGCGAAAAATTCATGCGTTTTGTTACAAATTCGTCCTATTCAGCAGAAAATTAATCTTATTTTTAAAAGAATTGTAATTTCGGTTAAGGATTAAACTATTTTGTTAAAAATTCGTGAATTTTTGTTAAATTTTACCACTGGAAATTAGTTTCCTATTAAAAATAAACTATTACTGTTTAACTATTTTGTTTAAAATTCAGGGTTTTTATTCGCTATGCACCAGTTAAAAATCCGTTTTTTAAAATTAAGTTTTCAAGCTGAAAATTTAACTATTCCATTGTTGGCTAAAAACTTTTTTTTCATGGAATTTCAAATGTTTTGTTAAAAATGCAATTATTTCCTTCTATTTAAAACATACAACTGCTTTACAGAAAATTCATGTATTTTGTTGAAAATTTGTCTTTTTAGGTAGAAAATTAATCTCCTTTCAAAATTGATCTTGTCGGCTGTGGGTACAACTATTTCGTTTATACTTCGTCTTTTTCAATTAATTAAACTGATAGAAAATTAGCTTTTTTGGTGAAAATGTAAGTTTTCCTTTTTTTTTAAATTATTTTGAAAATCAAATATTTGGTTGAAAATTAAACCCTCTTTGTAAAAATTTTTACTATTTGGTTAAAAATAAACTATTAGAAAATTTACTAATTGGTAGAAAATTCACTTTTTTAATAAAAATTCAGGTTTCAGATGGAAAATTAAACTATTTTGTTAAATATTCGTGTTTTTTAGTCGCAATGATTCAGTTAATATTTTTTTGAAATTAATTTTTTTAACTGAAAATATAACTTCCATTTTCGTGAAAAAACTTAAATTTTTTAGTTGAAAATTCTTCTCTCATCATTAAAAATTACATTTTTGGTAAAAATTCATCATTGTCGGTTTAAAATTCAACTATTTTATTGACTCATCTTTTTGAGACAAAAATTTAACTATTTTGTTAATAATTTAATTATTTTGTAAGAAATTTAACTATTTTGTTAACAATTTAACTATTCTGTTACAAATTCAACTATTTTGTTAACAATTTAAGTATTTTGTTACAAATTTAACTAATTTGTCAACAATTTAATTATTCTGTTAAAAATTTAACTATTTTGTTGAAAATTTTGTATAGTCAACGGCTAGGTTACTTGGGGGGGGGGGATATATAGTCGTTAGTGATGGAAGGGGGTATGGTTGTTAGTGAGGGGGTGGGGAAGGTAAAAAATATCCTAAAATTGGAAAGTTAGGGTTGAATTTCTGCCTTCAAACTCGACTCTCGTAAAACCGACTGAACTCGATATGTGGTTTTCTGCAGTTTTGCTCGCCCCTGGCCAAATTTTCTGGCAAATGCGAGTTTTTTCAATAAATTTGGGACACATCCGCGGATTATCAATATTTGTGACCAAATATATACAATGATAATACTTTAGCAGTGAGGGTCACTCATGTATAGGCCAGCCTTACAAGACAATAAATCAATAATCAGTTGAAGAATTTTTTATATTTTATTGGAGAACAAATTTGTACAAGAGATGTGGAATTGTTGAGATGGTATCCTTTTTTTTAGGAAGTGATGAGGGTCTTCGTTTTGTCGTCGGTGCTATTCACTGGAAAGAAGTTATGAATTTTAGTTTTTTCAAACACTGAAATTTATACAAACTATTTTATCCAACCTACTTCAGAGATTAAAAATAGGGTCGATAATGTTCTAAAATTCCAAAATAGTGGACGAAATTTTTAAATAATAAATTATGTGCAATATGATACATAAATTGTGAAAAATTAACTATTTTGTTGAAAATTCTTTTTTTTTAATTCAACTGTTTTTTATTTCAAATTGAATTCTTTTTATTTAAAATTCAACTATTTGGTTGAAGGTTGAACTACCATTGTTTTGGTTAAAAAATAATTTTCTCAATGAAAATTTAACTATTACAGTTGAAAATTCGTCCCTTGTTTAAAAATTTAACTTTTTTTCTTAAATTTTTTTTACTTTGGTTTAAAATTAGTTTTGCATTTTTATTCGAAAATTGATTGCTCATAGTTTGAAATCTGTCTATTTCGTTTAGGAAATTCGACATTTTTTCAATATCAACTATCAAATTTTGTTAAAGCTATTCTCTGTAGGTTGAAAATCTTTTAGTTGACAATTCGTCTTTTCTTGGTAGAAAACTAAAATTCCTAGTTTAAATTTTTTTTATTTTTTGGTTAAAATACAACTTTTTGGTTAAAAAATGTAACTGTTTTGCAAAAAATTCTTGTTTTTGCTGAAAATCTAACAATATGGATTATGCTTTTTCTTACTGAAAAATTTTTATTGATTGAAAATTCGTCTCGTTGGTTAGAAAATTTACAATTTTAGTTGAAAACTTCTGTATGTTCTTCAAAATCCTTTTTTTTTTGTTAATGAAAATTAATTTTTGTAATGCCAATTTCATGCTTCAATTTTTGTTTTAAAATTCATCTCGTTTACTTGAAAATTACACTATGTTTGTGAAAATTTATGTATTTTTGTTCAAAATTCATCTTTTTTAGCAGAAAATTAATCTTTTTCGTTGAAAACTCGTCTTTTTAGTTTGGAATATTAACTATTAATTTTATTCAAATTTACTTTATATATTCTACGTTTATGTTGTTGTTATATGTTGTATATGTTGTATTGTGTTGTATTATCGTCAAAATAAATTATTTCTAAATATATCATTTAATTTTTAACTAAAAAGATGAATCGTCCACAAAGCAGACGAATTTTAAATTAAAAAATAAACATTTTTAATCAATAAAATTAACTTTTAGCAAGGAAGTTCCATTTTCAACCGAACATTAAAATTTTGAAACCGAATATATATAGGATTAATTATTAATAAAAAATGTAACAGTTAAATTTCCGCCTAAGAAAATTAATATTTAACAAAAAATGGAATGGTTAAATTTTCAGTAAAAAAATAAATTCTTAACTAAAACAACGACCTTTTAACAAGAAAGTTAAACCTGCAAACAATAAAATAAAATTTGTAATAAAATAATCAATTTTTAACCAATTAGTTAAATGCTCAACTAAATACTAAATAGTTCAGTTTTCGTCCAAAACATTAAATTTTCATCCACAGCCTTCCATTTTCAGAAGGAATTTTATTTTTCTAAAAAAAAAAAAGAAATTTGAACAAAATACATTAGTTTTTAACTAAGAATACTTAAACTTTCGAAGAAAAAATCAATTTTTTACCAAAAACATTAAATTTTTTATCCAAAAAGATAAAGATTCAAGCAAAAGACGAATTGAAAAAAAATTTGAACAACACTGCAATAGTTTCAATTTCAGTTAGGAAAATTAATTTTGAAGCAAAAATATGCAATAAATTTTCAACAAAATAATTGAAGAAATATTTGGATTACCCATGGAAATTTCTTCGAATTAGCTGAATTACTCTGTATTTAAAGTTAATTACTCTGGATTACAAATAGATTATCACAAATAGCCACGGATTACATTACCGATTACGTTACTATCGAGCATGTGTGATCAATTTTTGTCATAATTTTTTATGTTAGTATATAATCCACCAAAGGGAAGAAGAGGGACTTTATTGTCGAGTGTATGTTTCTAGTACGAGTTTCAGGCGAATGGGATAGCCAGAGATGCGTTCGGGAGCCAAAACTTTGTGAGAGCTAAAGATGCGTGTGCGAGCCAAATACGAGTTCCGGAGCCGAATATGAGTGCGCGAGCCAATAATGAGTTCGCGAGCCAAAGACGAATGCGCAAGATAAAAATGAGTGCACGAGCCAAAGAAAAGTTCTCGAGCCAAATATGAGTGCAGGAATTAAATATGAGTTCGCGAGCTAATCGTGAGTGCGCGAGCTACAGATGAGTGCGCAAGCTAAAGAAAAGTACACGAGCCAAATACGAGTGCGGGTTTCGAATTTGAGTGTGCGAGCCAATAATGAGTTCGCGGGTCAAAGAAAAGTGCACGAGCTAGAAATGAATGCGCGAGCCGAAGAAAAGTACACGAGCCAAATACGAGTGCAGGAGCCGAATATGAGTTCGCGAGCGAAAGACGAGTGCGCGAGCTAAAAATGAGTTCGTGAGCCAAGGAAAAGTACTCGAGCCAAATACGAGTGCCAGAGTCAAATTTGAGTGCGCGAGCCAATAATGAGTTCGCGAGCCAAAGACGAATGCGCGAACTAAAAATGAGTTTGCGAGAAAAAGAAAATTGCACGAACCAAACACGATTAAAGGTGTCAAATATGAGTTCGCGAGCAAAAAATGAGTTCGCGAGTCACAGAAAAATGCACGAGGCAAATAAGAGTGCGGGTTTCGAATTTGAGTGTGCGAGCCAATAATGAGTTCGCGAGCCAAAGACGAATGCGCGAACTAAAAATGATTTCGCGAGTCAAAGAAAAGTGCACGAGCCAAATAAAAGTGAGGGAATCGAATATGAGTGCGCGAGGCAAAGAAGCATGTGCGAGCCAAAGATGACTTCGCTGTCCAAAAATGAGTGCGCGAGCCAAAAAAGATGTGTAAGAAAAATACGTGTGCGGGAACCAAGTATGAGTGCGCGAGCCAAAGACACGTTTGCGAGGCAAAGATTCGTGTGCGAGCTAAAGACGCCTGCGCGAGCCAAATACGGGTGTTTGCGAGCCGAAAGCGAGCACTGAAAATATATATAAAAGTAAAAAAAATCCCTCTCCCTCATCATTTATACTACATTTTATATAACAAATGCATCGTTAAGTTCCCAAACTATAATGGACCTACCCGGTGGCAAGGAAATTGTAGAGCTCGATCGTATAAGTAACAGTGGCACAAAGCGTACAAACTACTCCAGTAAACAACAAAAAGCTTGATGCAATCAATCTCCATTTGTAATATCCATAATCACCATGATGAATAACAATGTAAAGAATGAACGGTATAATCGCTCCCAAAATTCCCAAGCAAATTGCTCCAACGAGTCCAGTAAAAATGTCCAGTCTCGGTACTGCTGCACCTAATGCGCCTTCAGGAAAATAATTTCATTAAAATTACCAATGTCTAATATTTTCATTTTTATTATTTATGTATCTCAACTCCCGGCATAAGACCCCCCCCCCCCCGTTTATGATATTCCTGACACTGATGATATCCGCAGTTTCGTAATGAAAGAAGTCGCAAGACCAAAAGAGAGGATGTGCTCAGTCAGGCGTGATAAATAGCTCGAGGACCAAACTCTCAGCGCGTTAGTTGCATCAGGTTGCGTCATGCGTCCAAACACAAGGAATATTCACGCGCCCTTGTTAAATGAATGTCTTATATCAGAAGTTGAGTATAATTTGAAAAATCTAATTACACGTGATTACTGTGACACCTAGCCGGAGCAGGACAAACCAAAGAATCTCAGTTCTCTTTTTTGTAGTCGAACGTTCAATCGAAGCGATCGCATATTTTTCGTGTATAATTAATACAGGTAAGTAGCACATGAGTCCATACGTGAAATATATAGACAGAATTTGAAATACTAATGCAATAACGGTCGCTCTGAAAAAAGAAAATTATTTCATATCAATAAAATATCTTATAATAATGGCGCCTAATTCAAATTCAGCATCTGTGACAAGGATTTTAAAACTTTCAAAAATCAGACTTCAAAACCCAAAATAATAACTCTCAAAACGGGGAAAATCTGTTTATTTTTCACGAAATTTGATTTAAAACACTGTAAATTGATCAAATTATCTAAACAATTTTAAAATTGTTAACAAGCATTTTCAACAAAATTTCAACGGATTTTCTCTTCAAATAGTTAAAAGCCTAACAAACAAGTTAAATTTTCCAATAAAAAAGATGTATTTTTAATAAAGTACTTTAAATTTTAACGAAATTGTTGAGTTTTTACCGAAATAATTAAATTTTCTACACACGAAAATGCACTTTCAACCAACAAATCGAATTTTAAAACAAAAAATCATTCAGATTCAACAAAAGACAGTTGATATTACAACAAATACAAAATTTCTTTTGAACAAAAAAGTTAAATTTTCACAAAATAATTTAACTTTAACAAAATAGTCGAATTTTCGATCAAAAAGATTAGAATTTAATCAAAAATACTTATCTTTTCATTTATACCAATACCAATTTTTCATAAAAAAACTTTTAATCCCCAAGCTAAACACATTAATTTTAAAGTAAAAAGTTGTAATTTCAAAAAAAAAGTTAAATTTCCAACCAAAAAGTTTAATTTTCTACTAAAAAAGACGAATTTTTTACAAAATACATGAATTTTCAACGAAAAATGAAAGCAAACATTTTTTATTTGAAAAATTGATTCTCAAACAAAGAAAAAAAATAGAACTAAATTTTAAGCAAGATTAATTAATTAAGATTAAATTAATTTAAGCAAGATAAGTTAGATTTTTAGGCACATTATAATTTTTAAATTAAAAATGTTTACTTCATATTAAAAAGTCAAATTTTCAACAAAACAGTTAAATTTTTTACGCGCAAAGATAATTTTTTTAATAAAAATATAAATTAAGAACCAAAAATGGACTATTTATATTTTTGGTTCAACAAATTAAATTTCAAAGAAAGATAAATGAATTTTCGACAATGTAGTTACATTTGCAATCAAATAAGGAAAGAATTGTTAACTAACATGATTGATTTCCTACAAAAAACAACGATTTTCGAAAAACATATTAAATAAATAAATTTTTATCATAGTTTAACTCTCAACAAAATAGTTTAATTTTTACTAAAAAGATGAATTTTTAACAAAATAGTGGAATTTTCAACAAAACAATTACATTTTCATCCAAATAGTAGAATTTAACGAAATGAGATGAATTACGACCCAAAAATAAAATCGTAAATTTTTCTTATTGGCTTGTATTAATTCAGTTCGCATTTAATCGAAAAAAAAAATAAGAAAAAAGGAAAGTTTCTTAAAAACAAGGAAAAAAAGAATTTTTTAAGAATGGAAAAAATTATATTTTTTGGACAAAAATCGTTCGACAGTACAATTAGTATCGGGTTTTTATTTATTTTTTAATGATAAAACCAAGAATTGTTATTCAACAAAAAATTTTTAACATAAGGCCGAAACCCGACCGGCAATCGGTAGACCTGTGGTTCGATTCCCAGCGGACCAAATCGGAGTGATTTTTTTCAGAGATAAAATTTATTTTTAAAATTTTAGAAAAATCAATAATTCTGAATTTGAGCGTTATCTTGGATCGATAATGTAGGTTTCTATTTTCACGCAATGTGATTAGTATCTTCATCTGATCAGTCATTACTAGCTCGGATGATAATACAGATTTCTTAAATTTTAAACTTATTTTTGTTTAATTTTTCAGTGATACCATTTCTTTTAAGACTCTTACGCATCTCGATCTGGATGATTTCGTATAAAATTCCCGAGTGAATTGTCGCCCCATTTTGAGTAGACAATCCCACTAACACAGATGTAAAAAAACATCACAAAAGACATGCCAGAGTCTAGAACACCACAAGGTTTTTCAAAATTCCAAGGAGTTTTCATGTTACGTTCAATTTCCAGTATCTAGACAAAAATTATTAAATTATTATTTATGTGAGTGCGCGAGCAGTTCAAAGATGCGTATACTGATCAAAGATGTGTATGTGGGTTCAAAATGTGTGTGCAGGTCAAATATATGTGTGCAGTTCAAATATGAATGCGCAGTTCAAACATGTGTGTGCAGGTCAATAATGCGTGTGCAGGTCGAAAATGCGATATGGTTGTATTCAAGCAAGTGTTATAGGAAATTAGTTAATTACCAATCCTGGAGAGCAGAGACTAAAAAATATTGTGCCAATAACTTTCGGGTATTTTTTCACATTCGGTTGAATTGCGACCCAAGTTTCTCCGGGACCATCTTTCAGGGCATACGCGACACCAATTAAAGCTGATATAATGACGAAAATATTTCCCACAATGGACAGAGGTGTTATATCTCTTAGATTTCTTATCGAATTCACGAGGAGTAAAAAGGGAAACGTCATCAGTGTATAAACACCCTGGCTGATATTTTTTTCGGGATCAGCCAGTTCTTGAATTATACCGGCAATAAAAATCACATAGACTGATGAAATTCCTATATAGGATACGAAAAGCGTGAAGTTGACGAGATACCTATTTTTAAGAAAAAAATAAAATTATTATTTATTATTTCGAATTATTATCTATTTTAATCAGGAGCTGTTCAGAAACTACGTCACACTATTTTGAAAACTGTTTCCACTAAAAAGGGTGACTTTTTATCAAAAAGCAAGACTTTTTAATGAAGAAGCTTAACTTTAAACCAAGAAGTTTAATTTTTAATAAAAAATATTAATATTTTTAAAAAAATGAATAATAAATATATTAACCAATAAAAGAATTAATTTTAAATAAAAAAAAATCAACCTCAACTAAAAAGTAGAATTTTCAAAAAAAAAAAGATAATTTTCAAGAAGTTAGTTGAATTTTAATCTAAAAAGATCAATTCTTTTTCCAACAACGAAATAGTTAAATGTGTTTTATGAAAGGAATAAAACAATATAATAATAATTGAATTTTTTAAAAATTTAATAAAATAATTATACTAAAGCAATAATTAAATAATGGATAAATACTAATTAATAAATATATTTTTATAAATTTTCTGTTCAATTTTCACTTAAATAAATAAATTTTCACCCTAACTAGATGAATTATCAATAAAAAGGATGCATTTTTTAAAAGTGTTGAATTTCCAGATAATAGAATTTTTAACCGATCTGGCGAAATTAAAAAAATATATTAACTTTAAATAAAAAATGGAATAGTTAAGTTTTTTGTTCCCAAAATTTATTAAAAAAAAAATAATTTTCAACAAAATAGTTAAGTTTTTAAGAAAAGCGATGGATTGTAAACTAATAAATTGATTGTTTAACAAAGTAGGTCAACTTTTCACCAAGTGTTTCAATTTTATACCCGAAAATATGATTTTTTTTATAAAAAAAAGATATTTTCAACCCAATATCTAAATGTTCAACCAAACAGTTCAAATTTTAAACAAAAGGCGATTAATTGTCAAACAAAAATGAAATAGGTAAATTTGCAGTTCAAAAAATGTATTTACAAAAAAAAAATAATTTTTAATAAACTAGATAATTTGTAACTAAAGAAATGAGTCTTGAATACGGTGATTCAAAATTTTTGTTTGACGCTAATTATGATTTTTTTGCAGTTTTTAACATTTAAAATGGTTTCTAATACATGAAATACTACTTTACACTGATAATTATATTTGTCCAAAAATTGTTTAAACATTTTATTATTAGTATTCTTAATATAATAATTTTTTAGATTAATGCTAGAAAATTGTATTTTTTCAACAAAATTTCACTTTTTGTCCAATTTTTAACTAGTGTTAGGTGAATAATTAATTTAACAATATTATTTAATCAAACAATTGATTAATATTGTTAATAATTTTAGTTTGAATAATGCCAGAATGTTACGGTTTTTCTTCTGAAATTTTGAAATGTCCACCTTTCACTTGGAGAGAGGTAATAATTAATCCGAATTAGAAAAAATAATTTAAACAAATTTTTATTGTTTGTGACTATCTTGTTCTTATTATTGCTAAATAGTTGCAGCTCCTTCTGAAATTTTCAATTTTTTTGCCCACTTTTTACTTAATAAACTAATTCAGAACTCAGGTTAACAATCATAGTCGTTTAAATAATTTAATATTGTTCATAACTATTTTCTCTTAGATAAAGGCTAAAAAGTTGTAGTTTTTTAAAAACTC
The DNA here is from genome assembly GCF_010883055.1 of Belonocnema kinseyi. NCBI lineage: Eukaryota > Metazoa > Arthropoda > Insecta > Hymenoptera > Cynipidae > Belonocnema > Belonocnema kinseyi. The sequence continues at coordinate 82,568,828 of NC_046661.1, read as the reverse complement.
TTGAACTTTTGGTGACTTTTCTCTTAGTGAGATAATATTTAATACAAGTTAACAAACCTGCTTATTTAAACAATCGATTATTGTTTAGAACTATCTTCTCTCAGATAAGTGCTAGAAAGTTGCGGTTTTTTCTGAAATGTTAAGCTTTACTTTATAAACAAATGATAAATAAACATAGCGAATTTTAAAAATTGATATTTGACATTAATTCAAATTTTACTAGAGACGAAATTAAAAAAAAAATTAAATTTCTAAAAATGATTCCTGTTGAACTTCAATGAGTGTTTGTCTATAACTAAAACATTAAAGCAAAACTAAAAATTTTGGAAAAAAGGCAACTTACGAGAATTACTTTATTAGAAGATAGTTAAAAACAATAATCAATTTTTTATATATGCATGTTTGTTAACTTTCAGAATTTATTACCTTACTAAGTGAAGAGTGGAGTAAAAGTTAGAGAGTTCATAAAAAACTACAACTTTTTAGCACGTAGCTAAGACAAGATAGTTCTCAAAGTAAATAATTATTTAAATGAGCATGTTCCTAAATTTGCATTATTTATTACATTAGTAAGTAAAAAGTGAGTTAAAAATTAAAAATGTAAGAAAAAACGTAAACTATGTAGCATTAATAAAGAAGAAGGTTGTTGTGAACAATTATAATTTGTTTAAATAATTATTTTTGCTAATAATAAAATTAATAATTAACTTACCCTAAGGAAAAAGTAAACGATTAATTATAAATTTCAGAAAAAAACCGCAACTTCCTGGCATTATTTAAATTGAATATTAATAATAATAATAATAATAATAATAATAATAATAATAAATTATTGAAACTATTAATTTCATAACCTTATTCAATTATTTACCTCACTCTAATTGAAAATTGGACAAAAATGGACATTTTTTCAAAAGACTGCTATTTTCTGGCATTCACCAAAGAGAATATCATTAGCAATAATAGTGAATTGTTTCAAAAATTATTTTTGTAGAAATTAATTACTACCTTAGTCTAATTGTAAGCTTGACAAAAAGTGGAACATTTTTGAAAAAGCCGCAAATGTCTAACTTTATTCTAAGATAAAATTGCTGAAAAGAATAATAAATTGTTTTGCAAAAGTATTCAAACATATGATTATCAATTAATGTTTCATGTTCTTAATTATGAACAATTTGCATTTTTAAAAAACGCAAAAATCATAATTAGCGTCAAAAATACGCCAAACCAATTTTTCCACTTATGGGGTTTTTTGGTTTTTTTTGGTAGTTTACCCCTCGGACGTAGTTTTTGAATGTCTCCTAAACCTTTATAAGAATTAAGTCCCAGTTAATAAAAATTTATAATCGTAATTTTTTATTTAATCGAGAAAGAAAAAATTTGTTGTAGATACTGGAATAAATATAGGGGAAGCCTACCTACAGCAAAAAAATTAGAAAAAACTATAACTTTTTAGCATTATTCTAAGAGAACATTACGCTCAACTCTCGATATAAGCACACTTTCGGGCATTGCTTCCAGTAGCCTTCAGCATAAATTGGGGGAATCCAAACATTAACAGTCAGGTCCTCCTGAATCATTTCTGTTGGATTTGGACGTACAGCCGGGAAATATTGGACGATTAGGACCAATTTTTTTTTTATTGAAGCTGGTCTTTTAAAGAAAATTGTCGAGTCTGATTTTTGATTAATTAACAAACTTTTTTTATAAATAAACAAATATGACGAAAAAAACGGTAATTTTGTTTCTATTTGACGACTCCGGTGCTCGTCAATAATAGGAGAAGTGTTGTAATCACTCACATTTCACAGATTCACATTACCTCAAGATATTTCATCATGAAACAATAAACAAAAAAATTTTTATAAATAAATTATTTATTGAAAAAGTGTGTTCTATCATTTTTAATCATTTTACATTTTTAAGTTATGTTGCAAGAAAATTTGATGCAAACAATATAATACTCACGAATTTTTCTCTTAATATTATTCTTGTTATTATTATAAACAAATTTAATAAACAAATGCATTATTCAGGTACTTTTCAAGAGAATGATTCGTTAATTTTTTATATTAGTTTTCTTTTCAATTAGGAATCTCACAAAAATTTCATCAAAATTCATAATTTGTTAATAAGCTTGATAATTTTTTTTTTTTTAATTTAATAAACAAATGCATTATTCGGGCATTTTTCGAGAAAAAGTTTGTTTTTCCAATCTTATTGCTTTAATTTTACCTTCTTGTTACTTTCTTTCTTTTAAAAAGTCCAAAATAATATATCTGTTTATTGAATTTATTTTTAAAATTTCCCAATCAAAAGGACTAATAGAAAAAAAAACATTTTTCCGTTGACAAACGCCCGAAATAATGCATTTTTAAATTAAATTCGTTTTAAAAAAAATATGCAAATTTATCAAAAAATTATGAATTTTACTGAACTTATCATTAAGTTCGTAATTCAAAAAACGGACATCGAAGAAAACAAATTTTTTTGTCTACAAAAGTCTAAATAATGCATTTGTTTATTAAATTTGTTTATTATATTGATAAGAACAATTGTAGGAGAAATTTTCTTAACTATTATATTTTTCCCATCCGGATTTTCTTGTAATCTAACTTGAAAAAAGTAAAATTATTGACAATTATAGAAAAGACACTTTTAACTAATAATTTGTTATAAGAATTTGGTTTTTTTATTCTATAATAATGTGATTTTTTTATCTGATGTAATTATACAAAACGTAGGCTATTACAAAAATTTTCCTATTATTTACGAGCCCCGGGGACATCAAGTGTAAAACAAGGCCATTTTGTTCGTCAAATTTGTTTATTTATAAAAAAATTGAAAAAACTAAATAAAAAATAAGGCCTTAGAGTTTGAAAAAAAAAATTAATTCATATTTTTTTCAAATTTTTTTGCGTCTAATCGTTCAATGTTTGTGGACATTACGTTATTTTAAAAATTATTATTATTATTATCATTTTAAAACTTTAGAATTGAGATTCTAGGATTAAAATTCTAGACTTATAAAATAAAAAAGTAAAATAGAAAAAATTGCCATTTTTTCGTCATATTTGTTTATTTATAAAAAAAAACTAATTGAAAAATTAAGTTTCACATTTTTCTTTGAAATTTAATCAGCTTTTTTCAATTTTTTAAAAATCTAAATCGGTCAATCTTTTTCTAAACATCAAGCTTATTTCCCGGGACTTAATTCATAAGTATTAAATTTATAGTATTGACGTTACTCTGTCAACCAGGATAATTAATGAATTAATTTCTGATTTTAAATTTCAAAACAAGAAAAAATCTGCTTTCGGCTAGAGTTGAACCCGGGACGCCGCTATTCAAGAGCAGAGCGTTTAATCAATCAAGCCACCGGGGCCACAGCAAACTGTTTCTTCTTTTTTCACAGGATGACGCAAGTTTTCATCTTTATAACTTCTGAAATTTGAATTATTAATTCCAATCTGAATAAATTCATCAGTAATAAATTTAAATAATAAATAAATAAAATAAATTCGTTGGTCCTGGTGGCCTAAATGGTTCGAATCCGGTCCAAAGAAATTTTTTTCGTTCCAAAATTTAACATCAGAAATTAATTAATTAATTGTCCTGGTCGACAAAATAACATCAAGACTCAAAATTATGTTCAGATTCAGTGAATTTATTCATATTGGAATTAATCACTAAAATTGTTATCCAGTGTAAAAAAGAGAAACAAAAAACGATCTATTATATCCCCGGTGGCGTAATTGCTTAAACGCTCGACTCATGTATGGTGACGTTCCTGGTTCGAATCCGGACCAAGGCAAATTTTTTTTTTCGTTTCTCCACAAATTACTTGACCAGTAATCGGCAAAATTTAACGTGAGAAATGTATAAATTTATTTTTACATTAATATTAAATGTACCTACAGTAATAATCGAGCACATAAAGTTCCCTTCAAAGGACCAGTCGCAAGAACACTCAAACAAAGTTCCTCGTAAGTTAAATTCGGTTTTTTGTCAATAACACACATTTTGTAATGAGCCCTGACAAGCATATGAAGCGCAATTGTCAAAGTGAGTCCCAAAAAAATTGTCCAACCAATTCCCGCGTACATTCCAACTGCTGCGAATGCATTTGGTAAAGTAAATATTCCTGTTCCTGCTGCACTTTTTACCATGTTGGCCCACGAACCGAAATCTCTAGAAAAACATGATTTTTTAAATTATTCAAATAACCTAAAAAAATCAAAATTTTTTTGTAAATTTTAAGTGGAAAAAGTACGAGACGCAAGCGTCGCCTTTTCTGTGTTTGTATGGATTGTATTCTTCCCCTGCTTCTGGCTGATTGGGTCGTTCCTCCGCTTCTGTCCTAAAATTATTGTTACATTATTTATTTATTGATACGAATATTTTTTTTCTAATTTTTACTATTTTTTGCGTACATTTTTTAGGGTTTTTAATGGCATTCACTAATTTTTTAAATCAATATTCAGCAAGCACTTTTTGATAATGGAGCTTTTACCCATGTAAAATGATTTAATGTAAAATGCTTGATAACAAATAGGGAGAAAATTTACATTTGTGTCAAAAAATCAAAATCGATTTGACGTATGAAATATGAATAATTTCACACTGCTTCAATTTGATTGCAAACAATTTCGTAGGATTGTAGATTTTATATTGGTTAATTGAAAAATATCGATTTTATATTTGTTTACAAAAGTTGAAAGAAAAAAAACCTTCATAAAAAGTAATTTAGAAACGAAAAAGTATTAAAATTTGTTAAGAATTTGTTTTTAATTTTAAAAGTTCACTTCCGTGAATTGTTTAACCTCAAATATTTTTTTAATATCTGTCAATAAATACTAATTAATTAAAATATTGTTACCAATTTTATGTTCAATTTTTATTAAAATAAATTAATCGTCATCCAAACCAGATAAATTATCTACAAAAATTTGTTTTTCAATAAAAATGGAATACTACAGTTTTCAGTGAAAAATTAATACATTTCTGAAAATGTTTCAATTTTAAAATTAGGAAATGAATTGTCAACTATAATAATTAATTTTCAAACAAAAAATTAGTTTACAACAGAAAAACTAATTCTCAACCAAATAGTTAAATTTTCAACCAAAATAACGAACTTTCAATCAAAAAGATGAATTTTCAAATGGGAAAATTAAATTTCTAACGAAGAACATTGATTTTCTACCAAAAAATACGAATTTTCATGAAAAATATACGAATTTTCATCTCTAAAAATAATTTTTAAACCAAATTGTTGAAGTATCAACCATAAAAGAACATTTTTTCAACCAAAGTAACGCAATTATAAAGAAAACGATAAATTTTCTGATAATAAAATTAATTTTATATCGAGAAGATTAATTTTCTATCAAAGAAGACGAATTTTCATGAAAATACACTATTTTAAACTAAAAAAAAATTAAATTAAAAATCAAAACTGAACTTTAGCGCCATAAATCTGTCATTTTTTTTCTCCAAAAACAATACTTCATGAATGATTTACTGTATTATAGTTCAATTTTCAGTAAAAAAAGTAATTTTCAATGTATGAAATTAATTTTCTACTGAAATAATGCATTTTAAACCAAAATAATGAACTTTTAATCAAAAAGATCTATTTTCAACCAGGATGATTAATTCCCTACCAAAAATATCAATTTTCAATGAAAAAATAATGTTTAAAATAAGATCGGCGTAGTTCAACTTTCATTTAGAAAAACAATAATTCTTTTAAAATAGTTCAATTTTCTACCCAGAAAATAAATCTTTAACTAAATTAATTAATTTTCAAAAAAAAGAAAGAATTTTCAAAATTAGTTAGATTTTCAACCGAGATTATAAATCTTCAACCAAACAAATTAATTTTGAATCTAACAGTGTAATCTTCAACCAAAAAAGGAAAATTTGCAACCAAAGAAATGATTTTTTGACCAAAAGAAGATCAAAAAGAATAAATTCTAATTAAAACTGTCAATGGGTGAAATTCAAACTGAATAGATCAGTTCTCAAATACAATATAAGTGGAGTATGTAAATTTTGAGTTAGAAAAATTAATTTTCAACCAAAAAAGATGAATTTACCACAAAAATATTATTTTTATAAAAAAAAAAAAACAAGAATTTTCAAGTACATGGTTGCATTTTTAACAGATTTCTTAAATTTTCGAAAACAAGCTGTAAATTGTTAATGAAATACTTGAATTTCTAAGCGAAAAATATTATTTTCAATCAAAAATGGGAAAGTTAAATTTTTAGTCAAAAGAATTGATGTAAAAAAGGTAATTTTCAATATAAAAGTTAAATTTTCAACCTAAGAGATGAATTTTCAATTAGAATGATGAATTGTTCAATCAAGCAAAATAGTTCAACTTTAAACCAAAAAGGTTAATTTTCAACTAAACTCGTGAATCTTCACTAGGAAACGTAAATTTTCAGTTGAAAAAATGATTTTTCAAAACAAAAAAAAACGAACTTTTAATCAAAAAGATGCATTTTTAATTAAAATGATTAATCTTCAATTAAATAACAATTTTTCATCAAAGTTATTCAACCGTCAACGAAGGAGATCAAGTTTGATTTTCGTTTGTACCCTCCTGCTTACGAAATTAGGGGCGAAATTCATTTCGAAGGGGCGAACTTCATGCAACCCCCCCCCTCGAAATTCAAATTTCTCAAAATTTATTTTTGCATTCGCTTGTACGTCGTTTGTACTGTTTGTAATTTTAATATTTTCGTATGTACCCTCTTTGTTTCCCGGCTAGGGGGAAATTGAAATTTCGTGCCATCCCGCTGGAATTCAAATTTCTCAAACTTTCCTTAAAAACGAAAATATTAAATGTATAAGCAGTATAAACGACGTACAAATGTGTGCAAAAAGAAAATTTAAGAAATTTGAATTCCGGGGGGATGGCACGAAATTTTGATTTCTCCCTAGCCGGGCAAAAAAAGAGTGTGCAAACGGAAATATTGAATGTACAAACAGTACAAACAACGTACAAACGTATGCAAAAAGAAATTTTAAGAAATTTGAATTTCGGCTGGATGGCACGAAATTTTGAGTTCCCCGTAGCCGGGCAACAAAGAGGGTACAAACGGAAATATTGAATGTACAAACAGTAGAAAATTAATCTTCTTGGTTGAAAATTCATGATTTTGATTTACAGTCCATTTCATTGTTTACATTTTTGTCTTTTAGTTGAAAATTTAAATTTTATTTTCAAAAATCATTTTTTGTTAGAAAATTCGTTTTATTGTTTTCAAATTCTTTTCCTAAATTAAAGATTTCAATATTTTCTTGAATTAACTTTTTTTAGCAAAAATTTAACTTCATTTTTGGTTAAAAATGATTGTTCAGTTGAAAATTCGGTTTGTTTATTATTTTTTTTTTTAATTCAATCTTCTTAGGTAAATTGATTTTTCAGTTAAAGAATCTACTATTTGGTTACCAAATTAATTATTTTATTTAAAATTCAACAGTTTTGTTAAAAAGACATGCTTTTCTTATTAACAATTATTCTTTTTTGGCTGATAATTAATTTTTTTAAATGGAAGTTGAACTGTTCAATTTTGTTTTAAAATGCATCTGTTTGATTTGTTCATTTCTTTAGTTAACACAATTCACCTTTTTTAGTTGAAAATTTATTTCTGAAGTTAATAATGTAGTCATTTTTCGAAAATTAAAATTTTTTAACTGAAAATAGAACCTTTCTAGTTTTGGTATAAAGATATTTTTTTAGTTGAAAAGTCATCTTTTCGTTGAAAATTCTACTATTTGGTTACAAATTAAATTATTTTGTTAAAAATTCAGCAATTTTGTTAAACAGCCTTTTTTTTGTTGATAATTCATCTTTTTTGGTTGCTTTGTTTGTGCTGTCTAAAAATTTTAATAAATCCATTTTTTGTTAAAAATTAACATTGTTTATTGAAACTGATATTTTTAATTTTTGAAAATTGATTAGTTGAGATTAAAATTCAACTATTTGTCTGCAAATATCATGTATTTTTTAAAAATTATTTCTTTTGAAGAAAAAGAGTTAAAAATTCCTCTTTTTGATTGACGGTCCATTTCTCTGTTAAAAAATGTTTTCTTTTAGTTGAAAATTCAACCGTTTATTCGAAGTTCATTTTTTTTTTTGGTTTGGAGATTCTTTTTTTTTTAATTCAGTTCCTAAGTTGAAAATTCGTTTTTTTTTTGTTAGAAACTTAATTTTCTTGGTTAGAAATGGATTTTTTTTATTTACAATTTTAATATTTTGTTTAAAATTCAACAATTTTGTTAAAAAGATATTCTTATCTTATTGAGAATTATTATTCTTTTTTGGTTGATAATTATTTTCTTTTACTGAAAATCAAACTATTATATTTTCAGTTGAAAATGTATATTTTTAATCGAAAATTGGCATATTAAGCTTAATATGGATAAAAATTTATTTCTAAGGTGGAAAATTTAACTATTTAAAAAGAAATTATATTCTTTCTTTCAAGCCTCAGTTAGAGACGATACTAGAAACTAATGTCTCGAAAGCAACCGGAAAATCATAAAAATTAAGGTATAACACTTGCGCTTACATAACTCCCAAAATTTAAATGCGCCTTACTCGAAAAGTGCTCTTCAACTAGAAAATTAATCTCCTTGGTTAAAAAATCACCCTTTTTTGTTTAAAAAGATTTTTTATTACAAACTCGCTTAATAAATCTGTTGAAATGTATGAAAAGAGAGGAGTAACGACTGTTGGGAAAGAGAATGAGGAAAGGGAGCGGACAGCATTACGAGGATATAAATTGGAAAAAAAAGTAGAGAGAGAGAGATAAAGAGATTTGTACCATTTGGTACGTTCGACGTACGGCGGTTACCACAGCGGGGTTACCACGGACGCATCGACGGACACATTGAGGGCGCCCGTTCGACTTGATAATCGCTTGCCATTCATACACTTTTCATTGGATTGCGATTGAGCATTAAGAAACCAGAACCGAGGGCATTAGTGCGACCTATTAGCATTAGGAGGCATCATCTCGAGTGTAAACACTGCATGGGCACCGTGGATTTAGTCACAGTCTCGCGCCACGGGACGTCCACGGTGCCCCTTTTCCTTTTACTCTTCATCTTCTTGTTTCGCTACCTGCGCCCCCTCCCTCTCTCCCTGAACGATTAATAGACTCGAGCGCTACCAAAAACCGTCCAGATGTCTCCGGGACCAGAACTAGTCAATCAGGCTTCAAATATATATCTGGAATCCACTTCCACTATTTTTTTTAAATCATTGTAAAAAGTTGGGGCAATTGCTACAGATTGCGATTTTCTAACAAATTTCGCAAAAGTTAGGGTCTTAAGTAAATCCTCAAGAGCCCCAAGTTTTTATATCAGCCATGGACAATGACAAGTGCCTTTTGAGTTAAAGATATTGAGTTGAAGATCTTAAATTGTAAAACGATATTTGAAACCTCTAGATATGTATTGTATTGATAGAACTATGTGATTGAACCAATGACTTGTTTAACAAATTCTAGATAAACAAAGACGTAATAATTTCAGCTAAAGCCGAAGAGCTACTCACTGAGAAATCTAGAAAATTTTAAACCATGAATGCGGCAGTCTCAATCGACTTCGCATAGAGAGTGCCGGGAGTGCCGAGATTTCCCAAACTTCTCGCGGGCGGGACTCTCCAGGAGAAACCAGTCTCGGCTAAGCTCGGCGGCGTTCGGATATAGTCGGGCGTTATTTCGACACACCGATGCAGTATGTACAATGCGCATCACGAACGCGTGAATGCTCAGTGGTGGGAATGCTCTACACTTGGCGAAAGATTTTAAAGATTTCTAAGAGTTCCAAGAGTTCCTCAATAGTTTTCCTAAGACATCGAGCGCCGCAATCTCAAATTTCTTAAGTGACTAGACCCTCAGCTAAAACAAATAAATGAGCAAAACTTCAGGTGATTAAATCCTTAACTGATTATTGGTTTCAGCGATTTCAACTGAACTTATTCAATTAACCTTTGGCTGATTTAACCCTTTTTGTTTGTTTGGCATCTGCTAAACGAATTGGTTGATGCACCCAGCATTATGAACTGAGGTAAAATTTAGCTTTGGATCATAAGGTTTCAGTGACCTTCTTCCTGATGGTCTAATGCGACAAGTGTTTGGCAGAAACAATTTTTGGGCCTTTTTGAGCTCTCCCACAAACCCACAAGCCCACAAAACCGAAATCCACAAGCTGCAAACCCACAAACTACAAATACACAAGATCCATACCCACAAACCCACAAAATCCAAATCCACAAGCTCCAACCCACAAACTACAAACCCACAAACTCCAAATGCACAAGCTCCATATCCACAAACCTACAAACTGACAAACTTCAAACCGACAAACACCTAAGCCACAAGCTCTATATCCACAATCGTACAAACCTCAAACCAACAATCCCAAGCCCACGAACCCCAAACCCACAAACCCTAAAACCACAAGCTGCATATCCACAAACGTACACACCCCAAACCAACAATCCAAAACCTACGAACCCCAAACCCACAAACACAAACTTAGAAGCCACAAACCCACAAACCCTAAACTAACAAACCCCAAGCCCACCAACTCCAAATTATACCAATTTCTCCATTGGTATTATAAGAGGTGAAGTATTTGGGTTTATGGATTTGAGGTTGGTAGGTTTGAGGTTTGTGGGTTTGAGATTTGTGGGTTTAAGATTTGTAGGTTTGCGGATATGGAGCTTGTGTATTTAAAGTTTCTGGGTTTGAATCTTGTGGGTTTGGAACTTGTTGGTTTGGGGTTTGTGGGTTTGTTTATATAGAGCTTGTGGGTTTTGGGCTTATTGGTTTGGGGTTTGGAGTTTGTGGGTTTGGAGATTGTTAGTTTGTGGGTTTGAGGCTTATTAATTTGGGTTTTGTAGGTTTGGGAACGAATTTTATGCAAAAATTCCAGGTTTTTAGCCATTTTTTAAATTTTACTGCGAATCCTGACGTCCTGGCTCAATTCGGCGAATGGATTCGTTTTCAGCGATCCCAAAAACATTAAGTATGCCAATTAGAATCCCAGAAGACTCCTAAACCCATTTTGTGGTCCTGTGTTATTAATTTATTCTACTCTTATAACAGACGTTTGTTCTGATGAAGGCCCACAGCTGAGGTCGGAACTCTAATAAAAGGGAATTTCATCTCGATTTCTTTTTAAAATTTTTTCTAAATTGATCATAAGACCAAAATAGAAAAAGTGGAAAAATATTTTTTTTTTCTCATATTTTCGAATACAGAAAAACGATCGAAGAAAGATTCACTTCATGATCTGCTTGATTTCTTTAGGTTTTATTTAATTACCCAGATTATTTAGACACTACATAATTGATTAGGTTGAAAACTTAATTATTTTAGTAGAAGATAATTCTTGTTTATTGAAAAGACATCTTTTTGGTCAAGGATTTAACTATCTGGTTAAAAATGTAATAATTTGGATGAAATTATCAAATTTTCAAATTAAATTTTTTTCTGAAAAAAGAACGAGAAAAAATTAATTAAACTTCAAATTTTAATTATATTTATATTTTTCCGAAGAAAGAAAATCTAATTTAAATTTTGCTAAGGCACAGCTCCATCTGGTTTGATAAGTAGTTAATAATTGCTGTTATTCTCTGATGATAATGCAGATTCCTTGGAAAAATTTGCATACGTAACACCTGGCAAAATAATGTGTTTATTTATGAAAAAGGATTGTTCTTCTAAAAGATTAAAATGCTGGCATTTGAATATTAATGATGAAGGAAATTGAAAAATTAGTTTAAAAAATCAGGGAATTTTGAAAATGAAATTCTCGGACACCCTGCCGAACAGTTTGTTAAAGAGGAAGGAGGGGCCTTAGAGAGGGCATATCATCCATTACGTAATTTAAATACGATCCCTTATGCCAAACTAAGTAGTCCAATGATGCTTAACCTCCCTGATCACAAGAGCTTAAAATTGACAAGTTTGCAAATCACAACATTAATTCATAGTCGACATTAGGCTCCTAATAAAATTGATGGCCCGGATCAAGTAACCGGTTAAGAGTTACTAGGATTCAGGAGCCGCATAGAATTGTCAGGAAGAGAAAAAAGGTCTCGATCTACGAGGCGTTAAAGCCCTAGGGAATCCCGTGGCGCGTTTGTGCTAAGTCGGTCAGCTTCACGTATGGACCAACCGAGCGAGAAGATCACAATACCATTAGGATCGATGTAAACGAATCTACAGAAATTAGCCGCCCTCTATGCTAATAACGGTTAATCGACCATAGCTGAACACGAGCCGTAGAGCCCGATTTACGAAGAATGAACGCGATCTGTCGTAACAAAATCTCCCACACAAAAATAGTTTTAGCTTCTTTTTGTCGCTCGATTTCACTCTTTTTTACTTTAGCTGCAAACTTTTTATAAGGCATTTTTTCCCTTGGCTGTAAACTCTAAGTTTCTGGAGTTGTAATCTCGCGAGAGTGAAATGGAGACTGGTGGTGAAATTTTGAAAACTATTGAGTAAGACCAATTCTATTCCACATGGTGTAATATTTTAAGAAAAGTCTAGGGCATGGTGTTAAAATTATTTACTATTTAGATATTTCATTCTAGAGTTGAAATAAAGGGATATTTACTTCACTGATTAACCAAAATTATTATTTTTATACAATTATTTTGATATTAGGGTAAACAGGGTTTTGTTACCGTGAAAAATAGTGATGTTGAACTACTTTCTTAAAAATGATACATTTTATTCTTTCTTATAAATTCAAGTTTTTGGTTGAGAATTCTTGAATTTTAATGAAAATTCTTCTTTTTTGTTCTCATTTAATCCTTTTTTTTATAAATTGATCTTTTTTAGTTGAAAATTGAACTATTTGCTTGAGAATTCTTTAATTTTGTAAAAAAAATAGTTTTTCTCGATAAAAAAACTAATCTTTTTGTTTAAAAATTCATATACTTGGTTAGAAACTATACAACTAGGTTTTAAATTCGAAATACTTTCTTAAAAATTAGAAACTTTTTTTCTTTTTTTATCTTTTTTAAAAATTTAACATTTTGGTTAAGAATTCTTAAAATTTATTGAAAAATTCGTGTTTTTTGGTAGTAAACTAACCTTGTTGTTTAAAAATTAATATTTTGTTCATAAATAGTCTTTTACATTGCCATCTACAAGAGGACAAGTTGTTACCATGAAAATTAGTGATGTTCATTTGAAAGACTCGGGAAACTTAAAAGAAAAGGTATTTCTTAGCTCGCAGTTCTTCCAGAGATTAATTGAAAATGCGTGATAATATAATTGAATAAACGTACATAATGAAAAAATTGATAAGTTACAAAAAGGCGGAAGTAATTTCAAAGCTACTGCAACTGTGTTTCCTCGAAAACAACACTTCGTAACATTTTCTTTTTTTAAGATGATTGGTATTATGTACTACACTATATTCCCTGAAAAAATTAATATTTTTGTTGAAATTTTAACAACTAGGTTTCAAACTCGAACTACTTTCTTAAAAATTAGAATTTTTTTCTTTTTCTTTCTTTCTTAAAAATGTAACTTTTTGGTTGAGAACTCTTAAATTTTATTAAAAATTCGTCTTTTTTGGTAGTAAACTAATCTTTTTGTTTGAAAATGCATATTTTTTTCATCCATAATATTTTCCCTAGAAACCTACTTAGAAACAAGTTGTTACCGTGAAAATTAGTGATGTTAAATTGAAAGACACGTGAAATTCAGAAGAAAAGGTATTACTTACCTTTTATCAAAAAATTTAACAATATTGTTGAAAATGCGGTTTTTTGTTGTTGGAAATTAAATTTTTTCGCTAGAAATTCAATTATTTAATTTTCGGTTTAAAATTAATCCTTTTCAGATAAAAATTCAACTATTTGGTAGGAAAATCGTTAGGTTGAAAATTAAATTATTTTCTTGAAAACTCGTCTTTTCTTAGTTAAAAATTAAGCTTTTCCATTTTTGGTTGAGATTTGTCCCTAAAATGAAAATGGAACTAATCAACTTTTGTTGAAAGCTGATCTTAGTTAAAAAATCTACTTTTTAGTTAAAAATTCGTCGTTTATTGTAGAAAATTATTCTTCTTGGTTTGAAATTTATCTTCTTCATTGCAAATATATTTCTTAACTTGATAATTTATTTTCTATTTTATTTATTTTCATGCTGGAAAATTCAACTGTTTCATTTTTGGTCGAAAATTTTTTTTTCTTAGAAAATTCATGCATTTTGCTAAAAGCTCGTCCTGTTGGTAGAAAATTTAATTATTTCGTTGAATATTCAAAAAATATATTAATATTATTATTAAAAGTTAAAATTTTATTATTTACTTTATGTTTTGTTAAAAATTTATATTTTTCCGTTTAAAATTGATTTTCTTTGTTGAAAATTCATCGGTTAGTGAAAATTTAAACTGTTCGATTAAAATATTATCAATTTTGTTAAAACTTGAATTAATGAGTTGAAAATTCATTTCTTGAGTTGACAATTTATTTATTTTGTAGAAAATTAATTTGTTGATAACTGAAAATTAAACTATTCCACTTTTAGTTGAAAAATCAACTGTTACATTGTAAGCTGAGAATTAATTTTTTTCAATTTAAAATTAGAGTTTTTAGTAGAAAATTCATTCAGTTAGTTGAAAACTTATCTTTTTGGTTGATGACTTAGCTGCTTCATTCAAAATTCATCTGTCGAATTTTTAAATTAAATTTCTTTTTTAAAATTCATGTATCAAACAAAAAATTCCTGTATTTTTTTAAATTGATCTAGAGATAGCGAATACAAACAGTATAAAAATACAAACAGTAAAAAAAAATAATTAAAAAAAAACTCGAAGCTCCAGCGGCGCCACTAGCGAGTTCCATTTTTTTCGACTATTTTCAATCTTTCCAGCAAAAAAGCTGCTGATATTTCTTTCGTTTCGCTATAATCAAGAAAGACTGAAAATAGTCGAAAAAAATGGAACTCGCTAGTGGCGCCGCTGGGGCTTCGAATTTTTTATTATTATTATTTTTTTATAAAAATCATCACCACTTCTGTTACTGACATTCTCTTTCGGATTCAAACGAATTCGAATCGGAAGCCTGGGGGCAGGGTCGATATCCGCGAAGCACGACCTGTGCCTACGGGCTTTATTCGTTCCACCGACCGATTCTGTTTACCGACACGGTCGCATTCATTGCATTCTGAAGGATCGTTTCGAAGTCACTGAATCGCGACGCGACGTCCTTTCTTGTTTAGCAGATGTTTCTGAACTCTGAAACCTCTTTTTTATTTTACACTCTCCTTCCCATACATTTATTACCAATCCAGTATTTGGAGTTTTCCATTGTTTATAAAGTTTTGACCGGTTTGCCCGGCTGACCACTTAAGACACACTGAAGCAGTCCTCCCAATTCTGATATCTTTTCGTATTGCGCATGCGTCGTATCAACAACTGGATTGGTTGCAGTTGGCGCGCTTATTTAAAATGATTGAATGTGCAAGAAAATTTCTTGCAACTAATAATACTTTTAAAATTATTAGATGTAATTCTTTGCTCACAATATGAACTTAATAATTAAAACGTAAAATAATTATTTGATTTTTATTCTTCGAGAATAAATAATTAATTCTAAATTTAATGAAACCAATTTCTATTTTATCACAAATATGAATTTAAAATCAGTTTTAATATCCTTATGCAATTTGAAATTATTATTTTTTGTACGCAATTACGAACAAAAAGAAAACAAAATTAATCATTTTAAATAAGCGCGCCAACGGAAAGAACCCAAAATTAAGAGAATAGTTATCAATTTTATTTTATTTTATTTTATTTGAATTTCTGAGATCTGGAGTCGAAATATATTGCATTTCCAACCAAACATTTGAATTATCAGGAAAAAAAATTTTCGCCAAAAGACGAGAATTTTCAGAAAAAAAGACATTTAAAAAAATAAAATTATATTTTAAATTAACTGTTGCATTAATAATCACAAAGTTACATTTTTAAGTAAAAGAGACGAACTTTCAGCAAAATAGTTAAACTTTTGAGCAAAATGTCACTAAAATGAATTTTTTCAGAAGAAAGTTAAATTTTCAACCAAGAAAGATGAATTTTTCTCGAAATTTTCAATTTTCAAACCAAAAGAACGAATTTTTAACAAAATAATTAGACAAATAACCAAATAAATACATTTTTACGCAATAGTTGAATTTTCAACAAAATATATGAGGTCTCAAGAACAATCTTGAATTTTTAACTGATAAATATAAATTTTCAACTATCAATTTACCAAAAAAATGGAAGAATTAAATTTTCACTAAATAAAGTATATTTCTACTGAGAAAATAAAATTTAAAATTAAATAGTTAAATTTTCAATCAAAGCGATACATTTTCAACTAATGTTATGAATCATTAACTAAAATAGTTATATTTATAGTAAGAAAATAAATTTTCATTCAAAGAACATCGATTTTTGAACAAGAGAAACTGATTTTCTAGAATAAGTTCAATTTTAAACTTATAAAAATTAAATTTTTGAACAAAATTTAATAGTTAAATTTGCAAAAAAAATGTTTTATCAAATAGTTGCAGTTTTCATTAAATAGTGACACTTACAACATACAAAGATTAATGTTCAACCTATGCAAGTATTTTTTAGAAAAACATTAATTTTCAACAAGAAAGTTCATTTTTAATAAAAAAGATGGATTTTTTACCAAATAGTTACATTTTCAACTAAAAATAGAATAATTTAAATTTCAGTTCGAAAAAAATTAATTTTCAACAAAATTCATAAATTTTCTAAAAAATAGTTTAATTTTTAACTTATAAAGAATAAACTTTTAACCAATAATGTTTAGGTTGAATTTTTAAGAAAATAATTAAACTTTTAACAAAATAGTTCAAGTTTTAACAAATACATTCATTTTTTTGATAAATGGATATTTTACAAGAAAGTTAATATGATATCAAGGAAGATAATTTTTAACTATTATAAATAGATAAATGATTAACCAAAAAGATGAATTTTCAACAAACAAAATTAATTTTCTAAACAAAATACGAATTTTTACCAAAATTAATGAATTTCTGACCAAACAGTTAAATTGCCAACTAAACAAAAATTCAACTTTAAAGGGAATAATTCAATTTTTAGTTAAGAAAAAATTGTAAAGTTTAACCAGCAATTAAATATTCAGTTTAAAAAATTGATTTTCACTCAAGTTATAAATCTTTAAGCAATCAAATTATTTTTCTAAGCAAACAGTTAAATTTTCAAATAAAAATGTAATAGTTCAATTTCCAGTTTAAAAAATTAATTAAAAATGGCTAAATTTTCCATTCAAGAAATCAATTTAAATAAATTCATTAATCACCAACCAATAATAGTATATTGCCTGCGTTACATAACATTACTTTTTAACAAAATAGTTCAATTTTCAACTAAAAATAGAAAAATTTTCAACTAAAGAAATCGACTTTAAATGAGAAAGATAAATTTCCAATAAAAAATATGACATTTTTAACAGAAAAGATTAATCAAATAGTTAAATCTTGTAACAAACTGGTAAGTTGTCAAATTTACCAGATTTAGAATCTAAAATTTCAAAATTGATACGTATTCCCTTATTTTGTAAATTATACATTTGCTAAGTCGTCCAAAAATAAATTTCAAAATTACCGCATTTGCCAAATTTGCAATTCTGAAATTTTGAAACTGTCGCACGCTTCCTTTTTTTAACTTTTACATTTATCGCGTCACCAAAAAATAAATTTGAAAATGGACTAAATGTGCAATTCTAATACGTCAAAACTGGGCCTTCTGAAAATTTATTCAAATTTTCTAAGTTTAATCAGTCATCAAACATTAAATTTTAAAATTCCATTTGTATACGAAATACACTGACACGTATTTCCCTTTTTTTTTTGATTATATACTTATGGAGACGCCAAATAATAAATTACAAAATGGACAAAATTTTTACTTCTGAAACTTCAAAACTGGGTCATCTGACAATCTATTATTTACATTTTTTAAGTTTGATCAGACGACAAGAAATAAACTTTCAAATAGCTAAATTTATCACATTTTACATTTCTGACTTTTCAAAATTGGCGAGCTTACTTTTTTTTGTGCAAATTGTCCATTTTTCAAGTAACCAAACTATAAATTTCAAAATTATTAAATGATCTATATAGCAATTCTGAAATTTAAAAACTTGGTCCTCTGAAAATATATTTATTTTTTTTTCTAGGTTTATTCAGTCACCAATCAAATTTTTAAAATTTACTCATATTTTCTAAGTTTATTTATTCGGCAAAAAATAAACTTATAAATTGCCAAATTTACCAAATTTTATATTTAAATTTTCAAAACTCACGCATATTTTTTCAAATTTTATATTTATCGAGACGCCGAAAATAAATTTAAAAAATTACTAAATTGAACGAATTTGCTATTCTGAAATTTGAAATTAGGTCCTCTGTGAATATTCTTATAAATTCTATGTTTCACAAGTCGGCAAAAAATTAACTTCCAAATTGCCAATTTTACCACATTTGCTATTACTTATATTTACTAAGTTTATTCAGTCATCAAACAATAAATTTCAAAATTGCTAAACTTACCACATTGACAATTTAAATTTTCAAAATTGGCGCATTTTCGTCTTTTTGTAAATTATAAATTTGTCACATGGCTAAACAATAATTTTCAGAATCACTAAATATAACATTTGTGATTCTCATTTTTGTATACATTTTTCTCCATTAGTTTGTTGTACCGTTAAATTTTTGTTCTATTTTAAAGAAATCCGAACAGACCACTGCATACTTTGATATAATTTCAAATTCAAAAAGTCAGAAATTCTTATTTCAAATTCGGAAGAAAGTTCAAAGTTTTTGTCTTCATAAAGAAAAATAGTTTATAAAATTGAAAATTTTATACAATACATCATTTTAGGCTCTATATTTCCCCTATTAAAAAAAACATATAAAATAAATTCCTTAAATCCAGAGATTAAAAAGATTCTTGACGCTTAATTGTTCAGAGAAACGTGCGTATTGCTGGCGATGCACTGTTTCAAGATGCACGCTGCGGAATAATTTAATGACTCTACCCTCGTTCGCGTCAACCAAGGGTAGTTTTTGCTGAATGCTTCATACAATTAAACAGTAAGATGAAAGACGATCGCACTTGCCTTGCATTTTATTCCAGTTCTTACTTTTTTGTGTGCAAAAATTCTATTTTAAAATTTTTTCAGTAAAAATTACAGGTAATGTATCACATTGATGTAAATCTAACGATCAAATTGGGACAACCATCATAAAATGTTCCTATTGGAATTTAAAAAAAGATTTTTGAAATCATGAAAAAAAAGAAAAAAATTTCTTTTTTGCACTAAAATTAAAAAAAAGAAAAGAAAAATGAGAAGGCAACCAACTCGGGTGTCAGGAAGAGAGCATCGTGGTTTCGTTGTTGTTCCTTGGCTGCTCAAAATTGGTTCTGCCTTGATAAGGGTGCAGTATGTGTTCCGAAACGATCATGATTATTTTTGATGAATGTTTTTTATTGTGATTTAATAATAATAAAAAGGACGAGAGAAATAAAAAGAGAAGGAATTTATTTTTATAATCCATCACAATTAAAAAACATTTGTAGAAAATAATCATCAACGTTTCGTCACTCTGAAAGCAACCTTATCGAGGAAAAAAATTTTTCGAGCAGACAGGAACAGCAACGAAACCACGATGCTCTTTCCCTAACACTCCAGTTGGTTGCCTTCTCATTTTTCTTTCCCCTTTTTATTTTTGACCAAAAGAAAATTTCTTTTCTTTTTTAGAAATTTCTTATCTTTTTTCAATTTGCAATGAGAAAATTGTGTGGTGATTATTGGCTGTTAAATAGGATTTTAAATTTGATTTAAATTTCTTAAATTTTAAAGTATCACAATTTAAAATGAATTATTATCTCTAGACAGACACTGCAATTTTTATATGTATCGAACGAGAGTAAAGTAGACTATTTTTTCTCTCGTTTTTTATTTTTTTTTATCCAACGCACACTGCGCTGGTGCGTTTTATGTTGCTTACATCACACATAGTGCGTCCCGGCGTTGATGCGTAACAGCCAAGCCTTTGAGATTACAAGAAGGAAAAAGTAGGATAGTGTAGAGGCACATTATGTTCTATTCTCTGAAAAGTTATTTCAAGAAATAGTTTCTAAAGAAATTTGAAACTGCAGGGAATATTCATAATATTATGTCTACCTATCTACTTTCTAAATAAACACTAATAATTCACTAAATCTCTTAAACAAATGTAAAATAAATATTTATATTCAGGGTTTTGTAGTCTCGAGGTACGAACGTACTTTTTCCATGAGACTCGAGACACAAGACGAGATTCGAGACTTAATTGTCAACAAAACAGTTAAATTTTTCTACCAGAGTAGTTGAGTAAAAAAATAGGTTTTCCACGAAATGATTAGATTTTTAAAATAATTTTTTAACAAAATACATTCATTTTGAACAAGCAGTTGATTTTTTAACTAAAAATCAATTTTAAACCAAATAGTTGAATTTCAACTTAAAAGGATAAATTTCAAGCCAAGAATACAATGATTATATTTTTAAATTAAACAATTAAATTCTAATGGAAGAGAAAAATAATTTTTCACGAAAGATATAAATTTCCAACTAAAGTGACGAATCTTCACCAAAAAAAATGGATTTTCACTAAAGAATTTGACTTTCAACCAAATAGCTGAATAAAAAAAGTATTTTTTAGCAAAAAGATTAATTACCTACCAAAATCGAGTAATTTTCAACAAAATATGTTACATTTCAACTAAATAGTCGAATTTTTCAACTAAAGAAGGTTGAATTGTACTAAAAAATGAAGAAGTTGAATTTTTACTTGAAGAAAATAATTTTTAAGTAAAAAAGACGAATTTAAAACCAAAACCCTAAATAAATTTACAATAAAAAATGAAATGGTAAGGTGTTTATTAAAAAAAATTCATTTTCAATAAAAAAAACGAAAATGCACCGAAAATTAAATTTTGTGTATAAAAATAATTCAATTCTCTATAAGTTTTTATAGAGATGATTTTTTAATAAAAAACATGAAGTTTTAACTAGTAGTTAAGTAAATATTTTCTTTTATTTCAACGAAATTTACGACGTAAAATACGACGTATTTTTCGTCAATTCCCATCACTTGTTCTACTTCCGCTGCTACTATTTTCCATATTTCTTCTACCTTTACTTCTCCTTTATCCCTTCCCCTCCTATAGCCTACTTCCCCTCTACTCGATTTTGCTTATTTCCCCTCATCCACCTCTCCTTATTTCCTTCTCACTCCTCCTACCAACCTTTCCCTAATGTTCCCTCAGCTTTCTTACACTCATAACCTTTTTCCCTCAATTTCCTTTATTTCGTACCTCTTCCTCTGCACCACCTTCACACATTTACCCTACATGTACTCCTCTCATATGCCCTACTTCCCTTGTACTCATTTTTCTTAATTGCCCCTGCTATTCATTTCCTTAGTTCCTCTCACTTCCCCTACTGACCTTTCCCTCACTTTCCCTCTAATTTCATCCACTCATAATCTCTTACTTCCACTCGTTTCCCTTTTTCTCATTTCCCTTCATTTTCCATCTATTTCTTTACTTTATTTACCCAATTTTTCCCTTAAATCCAATGACTTTCTCTATTTCCGCTTTCACCATTTCCGTAATTTCAGCATCCGTAATTTCCCTTGCTTTGCCTCTGTTCATATGTTCTACTTCCCCTCTACTCACTTTTCCTAATTTCCCCTGTTTCTCCACTGCTTATTTCCTCTCACTTCTCCTACAGATCTTTCCCTCACTTTCTCTCTCTTGTCCTCCACTCGTAACCTCTTACTTCCTATACTTTCCCTTCCCTGATTTCCCTTCATTTCCAATTTCTTTCTTTACATTTTATTTTCACATTTCCCCTCAATTCCTATCACTTTCTTTACTTACGCTTTCGCGATTTCCGCTATTTCAGCACCCGTAATTTCCCTTGCACAATTTTCATTGTAATTTCCCGTAATTTCTCGCCTCATATGCTCTACTCTCCCTTCAATAATTTTCCCTTATTTTCCTTGCTCCATCACGCCTCATTTTCCCTCCTTTCTCCTTTATGCATAGCTCCTCACTTCCACTACTTTCCCTTCCCTCATTTCCCCTCATTTCCCAATTCTTCTTCTGCTTTCCATTTCTACATTTGCCATCAATTCCTAAAATTTCCTCTACTTCTGCTTTTACTATTTCCGCTATTTCGGCACCCGTGATTTCCCCTGCATACCCTCCCATCATATGCTCTACTTTCCCTTTACTCACTTTTTCTTTTTTTCCTTGATCCCCCTTCCTTCATTTATTCTCACTTCTCTAGATGACCTTCCCCTCATTTTGATTCCTCTCTCTTCCACTCATAACCCGTCATTTCCACTATTTTTCCTTCCTTTATTTCCCATCTCTTCCTCCACTCTCTATTGCCATATTTCTTCTCAATTACCCTCACTTCCTCTACTAAATCTGCTACAATTTGCCACATTTTTACTTCTCTAATTTCCCATACATCCTATCCCCTCATATTCCCTACTCCACATCTACTCACTTTGCTCATTTTCTCCTGCCCTACCTCTCCTCATTTCTTCTCACTCCTACTACTAAACTTCCCCTTATTTTCCCTTTCTTCTGCTCCTCTTATAACCCCTCACTTCCACTACTTTCCCTTTTATTGTTTTTCCTTTAATTCCCATCACTTTTCCTAATACCTCTCCCTTCATTTCCCCTACTTCCTTTCCCGTGATTTCTCCCAATTCTCCTCTCCTCATTTCCCCTAATTTCTTACCCTTATTTTCCATTACTTCCACTACACTTACTTTCCCTCATTTCTCCTGTTTCTGTTTCTCTTATCTCCTCTCGTTTTCCCTACTTTTTTTACCTTTTGTTTCCCTTTACTTGTTAATTCTCTCTTCCACTACTTTCCTGTCCACATTTCTGCTCAGTTCCCATCACTTCCTCTATTTCCGCTTCCTAAATTTCTCATACTTCACTCCCATCATTCCTAATTTGTAGCCCTACTTCCCTTCATTTACTCTCCCTTTCTCTACTGTTTTTTTCTCATTCCTTCTACTTTCTTTACACTCATTACCTCATATTCCCTTCACTTCCCTCCACTTCCCTTCATCCTCCTCCTTCCCCTCCACTTATTTCCTCTTACGTCCCAAATTCTCATTCTCTCATTTCCCCTCACTTCCCTAAATCCGGATCCCTTATTTTTCCTCAATTTTTTTTCCCTCCTCTCACTTCCCCAACCATCATTTTTCCCACTTGGAAAAAATTAGGTCACCCGACCTAAACTATAAGGGTTTCCGTTCGTGGTTACAAAACGTTTAAAATGATGACATTCTATAAATTGATATTATTATTACTTGGCTGCTGAGTGAGCCAGTCACAGGTGAAACAGAGTGAGTGAGACAGAAAGCGCGAGAGCAGATTCCAGAGCGAGCCACCGGAATCACAAGAGTGTGAAAATGTTTGGCAATTTTGAAATCAGGCGTGCCCACCGCGGATAAAGCGCGTTACCGGAAACCGCTACTGTACCGCGGACTGTGGCATAGCCGCAAAAGCGGATCATGGTGTGTAGGACGTATAATAAAATAAAATAAAAAAGGAGCAAAAGAGAGACTGACAGAGACAATAACTGAACAACAAAACAAAGTAGTCAGGTATTCGCGGTTCTCTTTAATCGGGAAAATCCGCGGAAATAATGTTTTCCGGAAATCAAAAGAACAGATGAGTCGTTGCGCATTAAAAAAAATTGTTAGTTAAATTGAATGGTGCACTTTAGGGTCGTCCATATATTACGTAACGCTCTTTCGGGCGATTTTTATAATCGGCCGCCACCTTTGTAACTCTACCGGAACCCTACATTTTTTTAATTGTATCTGAACTTCTACATTTGTCAAATTTAAATTGTTTAAAAATAGTTATAAATAACGTTCTACTAAAAAATCGATGATTATTGAACAGTGTGATTAAAGAGTCAGGGAGACCTGTTATTTGTTTTGCTATAAATTTTACTTAGAACAATCGCTTCGAAATTAAATTTATCAAAATTCAAAAGCTTTCACTTTTAAATTATTGAATTTTTTTATTCTTTTAATAATCATACTAATTTAATTTCTCGAAATTTTAAATGACCTATTTTTTAAAAAATTAATCGGAAAATATTTCATTTGTAACGTTTTGAAATTGTTCTTTGACATTTCAATCTGAAATCATTTAATTTGGAGATTTTTGAATTCAAAATACAATTGTTCAATTCTGAACGCTTTGAATTAGAAAAGAGACAATCGTAATTTCTTTCAGTTCAAACATTTGTTGAATGTATTAATTATTCTTTAAATAGTTGCTCTTTAAATGTTTAAAATTTTGAGTTTGACTGATACTCCATACATTCAGAATTTATGTAAATTTTATAAATAAATGTGAATTACTTCTGCTAGAATTTCTTAATATTTATTATTCATAAAATTAAATAAAAATTAAAACATTCTTATATATATATATATATATTCGTTTTTTTCAAACAAAAGATCAACTTTTAACTGCATTTTACATTTTTTAATCATTAAAAAAAATTAAAGGATCATATGATATTAATGTGATATTAGTGATAATAATGATATTAATGATATTAATATTATCTCTTTCAATAAATTACAAGTAGATCATTTATTTAAAAAAAATGGATATATACATAAGAATTTTTTATACGTTTTATTTAATTTCATGAATAATAAATAATGTGAAATTCTAGCGGAAATAATTTACGTTTCTTTATTAAATTTATATAAATTCTGAGTCACATACTTGGATTATAATCATGTAATAAAATTTCATTTTATATTTATAAAAGAATTAAAAATCATCTGATACATTTGAAAAATATTATTTATAAAATAATTTAATTAATTTTAACATATTTAACTCAAGGCATGAGATCAGAAGCGTCGGTCTCGTGCAGATTACAAAGAGCAACAATTTAAATAATAAGTAATCAATTTTTAAAAATTTTTAACGGAAATAAATGTTAAAAATGGAATATTTTCCATAACAGTAAATTAAATATTTAAAATAAAAAGCTTCTGAAATTCGAGAAATATATTTTTTATTAAATCCAATTTAAATCTTTTAACATAAAAACTGATTAGAGAAGTTCTTCTAAAATCAAAATTTAATTTACCGTTATGATTGAACAATTTACAATTCTAAACCTTTAAAATTGAATTATTCTTAAAAAACTTTCGAACTTAAAAGTTGCTTGTAAATGGGAAATATAAAAAATGAATCTAAAAATAAAAAATTAAGTCGCAAAGTATTGTAGTATTAAAAATTTTTGTAATAAAACCCTTGAAAATTTCAATTATAAAAATAAATAAAAATAGATGAAAATTATGAATTCTAAAAATAAAACCATTCAAAATAAAAGAAATTATTCAATTGTACAATAGAAAAATGGTTTTTTTTTAACTGAGTTTAAATTGTCCATATTTTGGAACATTTTTCAAATAGAAGATCTTCAGTATGTGAATTTATTAGGGAGGCATTTCATTTAAAGTAGTTTAATTACAAATCCTTTAAACTGAAAAGTGTGCAACTATCAAATCTTTCATTTTGATACTGTGCTATTTCAAATAATTTAAAATCCAGAAACTTGTACGTTCAGAATTGAAACCAAACTAATCAGAATATTTAAGTCTAAAATTATTAAATCTGACACGAACTGAAATTTAATTGGTTGAATTTCGGAAAATATAATGGATAATTTGAAAATTGTTAATTTCTAAACGATTAAATTTACTGAAAGTAATTGAAATTTTGAAGGGTTTGAGTACAACAAATTTTTAATATCACAATTCTTCGATACTACATTTTTTTTAGACCTGAATGAAGTTTGGATTTGTTTAAGTTTCAAGTTTCAGCATACCATCTTTAATAAAACAAATTTGTTTAAAAATATTTCCCAATAAATATTTTTTTTTCAATTCTTAATATTTATTTAGTAAAAGATTTATCAACATTGATTGATTACTTTTGATTTTTCAACAAGTTCCATTTGTTTAAATTTTAAAAAAAAATTCAATAAAAATTATTAATTTTCGTTTAATGGAATACTTAACAACATTGGCTAATTATAATTTGTGATTATGTAACCAAATTTCATTTGTCTAAAAAATATATGTAAATGTATTTAAATTTATCAGAAAAAGTTACAAATTTGGTCGAATAATTATTGTTTATACAATTGGAAAACATTTTTCAACAAATTTATGTTGTTATTATTATTATTATTATTATTATTATTACACCATTAAGCCATTTCCCTTTCGGGGTAGGCGTGACTCACTCGGCAGGGGAAAGGAGTAGTGTGTGGAT
>NC_046661.1:82525787-82542229 GCF_010883055.1 Belonocnema kinseyi | reverse complement strand
AATGGACGTTAGTTTGGTCCGCCTGTAGATTATTTTCTCGGGCAACAGAGTATAGTAAATTGAACTACTCTGTCTCGTCGTTTGGTAAAAGGAACTACTCTGTCTCATCGTTTGGTAAAAGAAACTACTCTACCTCATCGTTTCATAAAAGAAACTATTCTGCCTCATTGGTTCGTAAAATCGATTATCTTGCCTCGTCACCGTTAAGTAAAAACAACTACTCTGTCCTATCGTTTATACTCGATTCCCCGAGTAAATTAGCGTCAGATGCGCATCTTTACGTATTTGGGCAGAGATACAGTCATAGAAGGGAGCGTGCGGGTCAAATTTCTATAAGAAAGGCTTTCATAGCTAAGTAGAATGGACGTTAGTTGGTCCGCCTGTAGGTTATTTTCTCAGGGAACAGAGTATAGTGAATTGAACTACTCTGCGTCGTTTGGTAAAAGGAACTACTCTGCGAGTAGTAATAAGGACTAAAAAAACGTTTAGTAAAGAAGTTACCAAACATAATTGTTGAAATGAGTATTTAACATTATTTTTATAATATTCTCTTCAAATAATTTATACTTTTTGTGCACTTTTGACATAGTGAGTTATTAATTAATGAATTCTAACAAACATCATTATTTCAACAATTTATAATTGTTCAAAGAAAGTATGAAATTTAGAAAAAAAATGCAGTTTTAAACATTTTCAGCAAAAATGAATAATTTTCAATTAAACACACAACAAATTGTCAACAAAGTAGTTTGATTTTCAACCATATAAATGAGTTTTTAACTATAATTGCTAATTAATTAACAAAGAAAATGATTTTAAAAAAAGTAGATTTATTTTCAATTCTTCAATTTCAAATCAAAAGTACACAATAATTTTCAACAAAATATATGAAATTTAAAGCAAATATTCACATTTTCTGCTGAAATAGGTCAATCTTGTACCAAAAATGGATTAGTTAAACTTTCAATTACAAAATTTAATTTTCCACAAATCAAAAATAGTAGCTAGTGCATTTTTGGTTGAAAATTTATTTTAAAAAAACTTTTAAAAATTTAAATTCTTATTAAAAGAGATTAATTTTCTATAAGACGGGATAAATTTTTTATCAAAAAAGGAATCGTTAATTTTTGAATCAATAAAATAAGTTTTTAATTAAAATCATCAGTGAAAAATTTTCAACTAAAAAAAAAAAAACAAGCAATCATTTGCAAAATAGTTTAATTGTTAACCACAGAAATAAGTTTTAAACTGAAATGACGATGTTTAAAAAAAAAAAAATTTTATTTTAACGAAAAACAGTTAAATTCAACTAAGAAAGACAAATTTTCAACAAAATAGTTCAATTATCAACCAAATACTTGAATATTTAACTAAAAAAGTCAATTATCAACAAGAAATGGCATAGTTAAATATTGGGGTA
This sequence comes from Belonocnema kinseyi, assembly GCF_010883055.1. Taxonomy (NCBI): domain Eukaryota; kingdom Metazoa; phylum Arthropoda; class Insecta; order Hymenoptera; family Cynipidae; genus Belonocnema; species Belonocnema kinseyi. The sequence continues at coordinate 82,540,809 of NC_046661.1, read as the reverse complement.
AAAAAATATTTTTAAACAAAAAAAAACAGCCAAATTTTCTCAAAATATTTGAATTTTCAACCACGCGATGAATTACCTACTAAAATGATATAATTTAATATTTGATGTTATTTTGTCGTCGACCAGGGTAATTAATTAATTCATTTCTGATCTTAAATATTGCCGATTATTGGTGAAATAATTTCTGGAGAAACCTGAAAAAATCTACTTTGGGGGCAGGATGAGGCGGGCCTGCATCTTGGTAATCTGTGCAATTTTAATGTTAATGATTTTCAGTTAAAACAAATTATTTTTAAACAAAAAAAACATTTTAAACAAAGTAATTTTTTCGAATAAAGTGAAATTTTCAACGCAAATGTTGAATCTTTAAACAAACTAACGATTTTTTAAGAAAGCAGTTTAACCTTCAAAAATATAATTTAGTTTTCAAACAAGTAGTTCAATTTTCACCCGAAAGCATGAATTTTAAATTAAAAATAGTTAAATTTAACTAAAAAGAAACCTTTTTATAACCAAGAAATTTACTTTCTCTCCAATCAAGACGAATCATCCAAATATGTAATTAAATTTTCAATTTGAAAAGATAATTTTTTAACAAAAATTAGATCAGCTACATTTTTTATTTGAAAACTTAATTTTATACTAAAAAATTATTATATTTAACAAAAATCAATTGACAGAAAAACACCAAAGTAATTAATTAATTTGATAATTTCTTTAATAGCCTTATTTAATGAATTTATTATTATTTCAACATTAAAATGAACACAAAAGAATATAAATTATAAAATTAACAAGAAATTAATTAAATTTTTAAGACAGAATTTCAAGAAAATACATGAATTTTCAAATAGAAACTATAATTTTTTAATAAAAACTGGAATAGTTAATTTTCCAGTTAAAAAAAAATAATTTTCAAACCACAGAAAATGAATTTTGAACAATAGTTAAATTATCAAACAAAAATATGAATTTGTAAGAAAGTACTTACAAGTAGCAACAAAGTGGAAAAATAGTAAGAACTTAAAAAAATCTGTTCCTTATTTAAATTCTACATTTTTAGTAAACAATAATTTGTGAGAAAAGGGAAAAGGATGTTTCTTTTAGTCCGATTTTCTCCGGGGATGGCTTAAATTAAAGTTTAGTATGTGGAATTGAGATAAAGAATCAAATTTGTATGTTATAGTTTTATTTTTTTATATCAGTGGTGAGAAGATATAAAACAAATCAAGAAAATGTAGTTAATTATATCCCTATGCTGGAAGCTTTTCTTTTAGGCTAATTTTCTTCAGAGATGGCTTGAATCAAATCATCTACAATATTGAGAAGATAAATCAAATTTGCTTTGTTACATTTTTTTATGTCAGTGGTTGACAAATAAGAAAAATTAGAATGATTTTTTGTTGATATTTTAAACATGTTAGAGAAAAAGAAAAATTCCCTGAAGTTGTACAAATTTGTTAGTTTGAAGGAATGATTTATTTTTATTGCAAATAAAATTTCTATCAAACAAATAAAAAAATTTACAAGTTGTATATTTTGGTTTGATGGTTGTATATTTTTAAAAATAATAACAGATCTAGTATTATCCATGAATATATGATAATATATCATCTAAAATACAAAAGTAACTAAAAAAGTAACAATAGTTCCTTTTCAAAAAGTAACCAAGAAAAAGTTACATTTTGAGATGGTAAAGAGAGACAATACTTGAAAAGTAACCATATCACTGCCGGCAGCTTATTTCTTTTGATACTAAAGATACAAATTGTTCTATTTGATCTATAATTTTACCCATCCTCAATATGAAAATCTTGAAAGCACAAGTTTTTATTAAACATTAATGATGCATATGTTGTAAAATGTCTGGCAAAGTCAAAGCCCGCATTGAATAGGGGCACACAAGTGTTCGATGGTAACAGTAACAAGCTTGGTTCCCTTTTTCGGACCTGACATACCATACCGAAAGACCTCGTGCTGAGGTATTGTCGGCACTCTTCCATTGTTAAAATTGTCGTCTTTGACGACAATGAGACATGGGAATGGGTCTAGTTATTTCTCAATCGTAAACATTCCTCTCGCAGATATAATTTTTTTTTATCCTAGTTAAAAAAACTGATTTCTATGATAACTACTACATCAGTCAATATTCGATTAAATATTCCTAAAGATTTATTTTCGTTCATGAAGAATCGTATTATTTATTTCGATTTAGTGAAGCAGGAAATTGAAAATAAAGATGCACCCCGTGAAGAAGTAGAAGGCCCATTGAAACTCGACCGAGCTGCAAAGTTGTGAATAAGGGGCCAGTCTGACCGCTCAGGCTCTAATATGGTCTAATATGGTCTAATGCTTCCTTAACGAAGTCCTTAATCCAATCCGGGGAAAGCAAGGAAGTTATGTAGGCAGTGTTTGACCGGAAGTTCTTCGGATTCGGTTTCTTCATGAGGGGACTATTCACCACTCTAACGGATGAACGGTTCTTTTTACCCCATACTTTGCGTCAGGGATAAGAGTCGGTCGAGTACCTGCAACCTATAGCCTCGCGTGCCATTACGACTGTGGTCAGGTTCAGGAAACTGTCATAATATTTTCCTAGTATGGTCAGTGTCAAACAAAAAATTTGTTGGGATGTTTGCAACACAGTAGATCTGAAGATATTATTTGTTAAAAGGGACTGGGAGAATCATGAGCAAGCACAAATGCAGTAATAAATTAAGGAACTCTTTTCAATCTTCATATAGTTGCTCAACGATCATTGTAGCTTTGTTCCCTGAATTTGATTTTGTTTTTTTACAGCAAAGATGTTATTAATGTTCTTAACATGTCTGTCAAACGTTTTTTTAAGTATTTTATAAACAGCGCCTCTCCGAGAGAATGTATATTTCATTCATTGAAGAAACGTTTTTTTTTGTCATTTTACGTGTTATTGGTGTTGGTAATAATGCTGATTTTTACACTTCGAAGTTTATGCCTATTGTAAATACATCACAGGTACGTATTACTCAATTGAAGAGTCTACAGTCTAAACCTGTTAACTGACATCTTTTTCGAAACAGATTTGTTTTTATTTTCTGGAACATTCTCTATATGAAATTAGTATTCCGCAAACGAATCGGCAAACTTCCTTTTAGTTTTTTCTTAATGGATTTTCAAAAATCGCGTTTTGGTATGTAGAGCATAGACCGTAGTAAGTGAGACACATGTCAGTTTGTGAACAGTCAAGTGTATGTATGTGTCGAAAGTTATTTGTTGCTAATGTAAAGGTGAAGGTGAGCGACGCATCTCGATTACTAACACTCAGAAAATTTTTGCAATCAACTATTCAAAATTTTAGCAAGCACATCTATGTTCGGCATGCGATTCCAACATTTTGGCATTACAGATAACAGTTAACAGATAACAGGTTTAGACAGCTGAACTCCTTGTAGATAACGTATGAATATCTTTCACTTGTTGTATAACGTTCAATTTTGATTCAAATGTTATGAAACTAAGGTATATTATTTTTTTCTAGTAAATTATGAAACAAAAATATTTCAGTTAAAAAGATATTGAAAATTGATAAAATAACAGCGATTTTTCTTCGTCGTATAAAATTTCGGAAATGTAGGTTAACAGGTTTATACCGCAGACCCTTCAACTGCATTTCTTGTATAATTTGTAGGCTGGTCGGTTATCAAAGTTTTTTCTAAATTATATTCAATATTGTCTGAATCATTTTGTAATGTTCAACATTTTTTTAGATACACTTAATGTAGATGAATAATCAAAATATTCTGCTTGGACAAACGTCAAGAATCAAGAAGGAAAAGATTTAAGGAAAATACATTCTTTTTAAAGTCGACTCAGAACATCCCAAAATTCAGAATGCAACTTCGATGATCTCCAAACCCGTTTCATAGTAGTATTTCGGAAAATTCTTAAAAATTTTAAAAAGCTAAATTTCATATTTAAAAATAGTTTATTACACACTGTTAAGTACAATTATACAAAATTAATGACTTCTTTGATTCCAGAGTATCACTCTAAAAAACTACAGATTTGCTCAAGTTCAAAAATGAGCAGTGTTAAAAATGATTAATAAAATCAGGGGAAATATTCTCGTAGTTAATTTTATTTAATTTAGGAAGAGAACTGAAGGCGAACTTTAGAAAAAATCCTTTAGATTCAAATTTGTTATTTAACAATAGCTATTTGCAGTTTTATGATTTTGCTTTCTCTTTAATTAGAAGTTTCATTTCTGATTTAATCCTAATGTTGGAAGCATAATTTTATTCCTTGAAAGATTCTGAAAAAATCTCTTTGTTATGTTTTTATTAAAAAGTTGTATTTAAGTAAGATATTTAGTCTTGAAGATAACGATTGTATCATTTCTAAATAATTAAAAAATAAATAAAAACGTACCAAAGTGGTATCTAGAGAACACTGCTAAGAATAAAATGAGTATCACAACATTAGGATTAAATAAGAATTGCAACTTTTTTTAAACTAAAGTGAAAACAACAACATAAAACTCTAAATAGCTATTTTTAAATAAACAATTTTAGCCTGAAATATTTTTTCTAAAGTTCGCATTCAGATTTCTTCCCTGACATATGCTTACTTTCCTTTTGAGTTTATGCACACTGAAATTATAGAAACGAATAAACACAATATGCCAGGGGGTGGCTTCTCCTATTAATATTATTATTTAAATGCATGGGCAAAATACAAATTTAATTTACTTCAATTATTAAAATTTTTTTTTTGCATATATTTATTTGGAGAAATATCTTGTAGCATATTAAATATCCAATAAATTAAAAAGTAGTAATGAGAAGTGAAGAAAATATAATTTAGTGATTAAGAAAAATGTATAAAATAATTTTGAGCTTAAACCGTTTGAATTACAAACTTTTTAGGCGGGCAAAATTTAAAATTTGACAATATTTCGAGTGGAATGAAAAGAAATTGAACTTGTATCATTTCTGAATGAAAGTGTTTAAAATTGGATAATTTGAAATTGAACAATGTTGTAAACAGAAGCTTCCAAAATTCAAAATCTTCAAATTAACAATTTCCAATTTAAGAAATGTCATTAAAAATTGATTGGATAAATTTTAACCATTCAAAATGAAGAAATTTCAAATTGTGAACTTTAAAAATTGAATAATTCTGAAAAAAATGTTCAAAATTAAAAAATTATAATGGGAAATATTAAAAAATAAAACAATGCATACTACTGAAACTTGAAACCGAAACAAATCCGAACTTCATTAAGAACAAAAAAATTAGTAGCAAAGAATTGTGATATTAAAACTTTTTTGTACTTAAATCCATAAAAATTTCTATTACTTTAAGTAAATTCAATCGTTTAGGAATTAACAATTTTCAAATTGTCAGTTATACTTTTTGAAATTCAACCAATTCAATTCTAATCAGTTTCCAATTTAATAATTTTATATTTAAATATTCTAAATAGTACGGTTTTGATTTTAAACGCACACAATTTTCTGGCTTTTAAATTCAAATACTGAAGTTTTTCCATTTGAACAATTTTCCGAAAAGATGGACATTTCAAAAACAGTAAAAAAAGAAAAAAGAAATTTTTCTATTATATAATTAAATAATATATTTAATTTTTAATGGTTTTCTTTTTAGTATTCTGAATTTTCTTCGCAAACACAAAACTTTCCATTTTTCCATATTATAAGTTTAATTTTTGCGATTAAAATTGAAATGTTTCAATTGAGAAAAGCATAATTGACAATTTAAAAATTGTTAAATTTTAAACTATTACATTTTTTTAAAGTAATAGAAATTTTTAAGGGTCTGAGTAAACCAAAGTTTAAAAATCTCAATATAATTCGCAAATTATTTACTTTTAGAAGATGTTTATATTTGTTTAAGTTTCAAGTTTCTGGAGTTTACATTTTTGTATTTTTGACATTTTTCATTTACAATAACTTTTCATTTCGAACTTTTTTTTTTAAATAATGCATTTCAAATGTTGAGAATTGAAAATTGTTTCATTATGATCAGTGAAAATAAAGATGAATTTGATTTTTGTTTATAGAATAATTTCTCAAATCAGTTTTTATGTTAGAACATTTTAATTTGATTTAATAAAAAAATACATTTCTAGAATTTTAGAAGCTTTTTCTTTAAAATATTTAATTTAATTTTAAATTTCAAATTGTCAAATATTGATGGGATTGAAATTAAATTGATAACAATCAAAAGTTTTCACTTTTAAATTAATTAATTTTGAATCTTTTTAATTAGAAATAATACCATTTCCATTCCTCTGAATTTTAAATGATCTATTTTTTAAAATTATAATTAGAAAATATTCCATTTTTAACGTTTTGAAATAGTTCTTCTTTGTCATTTTAATCTGAAATCATTCAATTCAGTTTAAAAATATGTTAAATGTATGTTTGGCTGTTACTCAATATATTCAGAATTTATGTCAATTTAATCAATAAACGTGAATTATTTCTGTTAGTATTTCGTATTAATTATTATTCAAGAAATCGAATAAAAAATTTTATATTCATGGAATTCACCGAATTCAAGGAATTAAACGAATCCAAAGAATTCATAATATTAATAAATTTAACGAAATTCATGATAGTCACGGAATCCAAGAAATGTACAGAATTCATCTTATTCATTGATTTCATGGAATTCATCGAATTCATTAAAACTAAGGAATTCTTGAAATTTGCGGGATTCATCAAACGCAAGGAATTAAACGAATTCAAGAAATTCATGGAATCCATGGAATTCACGGAATTCTTTGAATTTGAGAAATTAATAAAATTCTTTCAAGTTACGGATTTAAAAAAAATTTGCGGAATTCGTGAAATTTACGAAAGTCGCGGAATTCATTGAATTTGCCAAATTTAAGGAATAGATGGAATTAAATAAATTCTTCGAATTCGTGGAATTTTAGGAATTTACGAAATTTATGAAATTAATAAAATTAATGGAATACATGGTATTTAAGGAGTTAACGTAATTGATTGTAATCACGGAATTTATGGAATTCAAAGAATTTACGAACTTCGTGAAAGTCCATAAATTGCATGCATTCGGTTATTTCGTGAAATTCCATGAATTTCTGGAATTTCGTGAATTACACGAATTCACCGAATTCCTTAATTGTCAATAATTCGTCGAATGCCGTGAATTTCTTGAATTTTGTGAATTCTTCAAATTCCGTGACTTTCATGAATCTTGTCAATTCGGATAATCTTGGGAATTCCATGAATTCCGTGAATTCAATGAATACCTTAAATTATATAATTATTTTGAATTCCATGGATTCTGCGAATTCCGCCAATTCCCAGAATTCCGCGAATGCAATGGTATGTGTACGTTCCGCAAATTTTGTGAATTCCGCGAATTGCAAGAATTCTGCGAAATTTTTGAATTCTGTGAAATTCGTGAATTCTGTGAATTCCTTAAATTCTTTGAATTCCGTTAATTCCATAAATTCCTTAAATTCCACGAATTCTTTTAATGTCGTAAATTTCTTGAACTCCTGTATTGACTGAATTCCTTGAATTCCATGAAATCCGCGATTTCCGAGCGTTATATGAATTCTTTGAATACCGTAATTTCTGAGAATTTCTTGACTTCCATGCATCCATTCAAATCCATAAATATGGGCATTATATATTTTTTAAAGTTTTGGCTCCGTCAGAAAATTTCTTTCTTTGTATGCAAGTGAATGCATGGGGAGGGGTTTACCCCCCCCCCCCCAACTGAGAATTTTCATGTTTCATTTCACTTTTCCCCACTCTTTGCCTATATATTAGCCCGCAGCCCCATACGAAAAAAATGTAAGCCCCCCCCCCCCCGAAAAAAATCCTGGCTACGCCGCAGAGTGGAAGTTTCCAACATAAATTTTTAACAGTGTGGTAGTTAATAAAAAGAGTGTTAGTAGAGTCAATTGCGCCTGAAACAAATGACCTTGGATACTAATAGATCTAAGTGGGGAACCTCAAATTATGACTTTGCGAGGCTCTTCACATAGGGTCATTGCTAGAGAGAATGCTTAGCAGCCTGGTTCAGAGCAGTGTTGCGGAACGAACGTGTTATTAAAATAAATAACACAAGAATTCTAGATTAATGTGAAAAGTCTTTAAAAAAAATTGGAAACGGTTGAGGTGGCTTCTGGGTACCTTGGGAAAATTTTCTAGAATTGAAACGGCGCGAGTGGTTCTTGGACATTCTACAAACAATTCTTAACTGTTGGAAATGGTGTGGGTGTTTCTTGGGTGTCTCAGATTTTAAATTCAGAAGGTACTGAAGTGAAAGTTTCTCTGATGAAGGTGAGAGCTTGTATATGAGATAATGTGAGAATAGTCCTAGAGGAATGAGTATTTGAACAATCTAGATGTCAGCTGATCGTAGATCTACTTAACAGTCATGGGGGTCGCCATATGTTCCGGAGACGGCACCGAAGGGGATTATCATTGGGAGATCCGTTATCTCGGTGGCACGCGTTCGTTCATATGTGGCGACTTCTCTCCTATTTCTCTCAATGCGATGCGTCCTTTATGGTACATGTGTGATAATAGAGATGTCATCCTGTCGCCACTTTGACAACCCCATATAGCTTTCGTCCTATACATGCTACCGCCCGTCCGCATCGCACTCCCTGGAGATCATCGGAAATTTCGCTCTATCGAACTACCGACTTCCTATTACATTCTTTCTTTGATTATTTGCTGTCATACATGTCAGTGATGGCTAGGTTGCATTTTAAAAGAAACTAGGAACTATCGTTATTATTGTTAAGTCACGAAAGAAGTAACTAGTTATTTCTGATAGATTCTGAATCAATATATTTATATTATTACATTTTGCAAGTAGGAAAAGTAATAGTTAGAATTAGGATTTTATCGCAGATCATTCAGCAATTTCTGACGAAGCACCAGAAATTGCAGAAACGCCTTGCTAACTTTGGCTGATTCGCAAATTGATACTTTCGGATACTTTTGGATACTTTCCGGACAGACCTTGTAGTTACAGTAACAACTTAAAGAAATTAGTTGTTTCTCAGCAGGGCCGTACTTAAATTACGTATCAGATTAGAGGTCCCACTCTCTTACTGTACGTAATTTTTAGTTTTCAGAAATGATTTGCCAGAATTAATCAGGGTGTCCGAGAACTTCGCTTTCAAAATTCCCTGATTTTTCCTTGACTAATTTTTTCATTTTCCGTGATCAATAATATTCAAATACTAGCATTTTTATACTGTAATAATTTTTAAATATAATCTTTCATAGACGGAAGGAGACAGTATTTCAGATAGAAATTAAAATTTTTCAATTTTATTAATATTATTTAAATATAAAATGTATTTTCTTCTATTAAATATGACTTTTTAACGGAATACTTAAATTTTTAACGGAATAATTAAATTTTCAACACAATAGTTGAATTTTCAAAATAAAAACATAAATTCCCAACAAAGAAGCGTCATACTTTTTATTTCAATCGAAAAAGATGAAATTTATACAGTAGAAAAAGAATTTTAAATCTGGAAACAAAAAGAATTTTCAATAAATGAAGTTTTTTCAAGCACGAAAAAAATAAAAGTTTATCTAGATTGTTGAACCTTCAAAGCAAAAAACATATTTTCTTTACAAGAATCAAATTTCCAAACAAAAAATACGACTTTTTAGCACATAATTAATTTTCGACGAAACTGATGCATTTTTAATCGACAAAGATGAAATTTCAAACCAAGAAAATATTTTTTTAGCAAAAAGGAGAATTTTCAACTTTATAAGATCAATTAAAAAAAATTGAAAAGTAACATTTTGAGTTGATAAATTACTTTCTAAACCAAGAAAAGGTTTGTCGACTAAACAGCTACATTTGCAACAAAAGGCATAAGAAAAATTTTTTTAACAATGTAGTTTAACTTTTACCCAAGTAGTTGAATTTTTAATTGCAAATATCATTTTTTAACAAAATAATTAAACTTTCAATTAAATAGATGAATTTTCAACTAAAAATATCAATCTTTAAAAAAATTATTTCTTAGCAAAGTTTTTGAATCCAATCTTTAAAAAAAATAGTTGAATACTCAAGTAAAAAAGAATATTTTTAAATTCAAAAATTGCATTTTCATTAAAAAATTTAATTTGGACTAAAACAGATGAATTATCGAATAAAAAAGACAAATTTTCAAAAGTAATTGAATTTTCTGTTAAACAAGATTTCAGTTGACTTTTTGTTATCAAAATATGTATTTTTAGACACAAAATAAGTTTTTACGAACAAAATTGAATTGTCTATCCATAAAGTCGAATTTTTAAGCAAAAAGGAAGTATTTAACAAAATTTTTGAATTCTCTACCGAATAGTTGCATTTTTATTTGAAAAAAATTTCTCTTGAAGCAGATGAATTTTTATTTAGAAAAAAATTGACAAAAATAGTTGAATTTTTATCCAAAAAAGATTCCAGTTGACTTTTTAAGATCAAAATACAAATTTTTTAACAAAAAATAAGTTTCCACAAAAAAAATTGAACTGTTAACCAAAAAGGATGAATTAAAAAAAAAGTTGAATTCTTTACTAAACAGCTGAAATTTTATCCAAGAAAGTTTAAATTTGCACTAAAACAGACGAATTTTCAATAAAAAACGACCAATTTTTTCAAGTTCAACTTTCATTTAGAAAAAATTTCAGTTTATGGTATCAACAACAAAATATAAATTTTTAATAAAAAGTAAATTTGCTACGAAATACTTCAATTTTCAATAAAACAATGGAGTTTTCAAGCAAAAAGTATGACTTAAAAGAAAATAGTTTAATTTTCAACCAAACTGTGGCATTCGTGACAAAGAAAGATGAATCTTCTCTCAAAACAGATGAATTTTCAATAAAAAAAATATAAAAAAATAGTAGAATTTTCATCCAGAAAGTATTATAGTTCTCTTTTTAAGACGAAAATATTAAATTTAAACACAAAGTAAATTTTCTACGAAATAGTTGAATTTTACTGCAAAACCGATTTCAGTTGACTTTTCAAGATCAAAGTATAAATTTTGTAACAAAAAATAAGTTTCTACGAAAAAAATCGAATTTTCAGTCGAAAAAGACGAATTTTTTTCAATCAAACTAGATGAATTTTTAACATAATAATTAGATTCTCTAACAAATAAATTCATTTCTAAATTGATCCAAGAAAGATGAAATTTGGACTCAAACCAACGAACTTTTAAAAAAAATACAACATTTTTTTAAACTTTCATTCAGAAAAGATTTCAGTTCATTTCTCAACAAGAAAATATAAATTTTTAACCGGAAGTAAACTTTCTACAAAATAGTTGAAAATTGAGATTTTTTTTCATTTTTAAGGAAGTAGTTCAACTTTAAACCTAGTTAATAAATTTTTAACCCAAAACATATATAATCCAAAACATATAAATTTAAAACAGAAAGGAAATTTTCTACAAAAATGTTAAATTTCCAATGAAACAATAGAATTTTCAACCAAAAAGTATTACTCCAGAAAATATTATACTTTTCTTTTTAACACCAAAATATTAAATTTAAATATAAATTGAATTTTCTACGAAACAGTTAAATTTCAGTTGACTTTTCAAGATTAAAATATAAATTTTTTAACGAAAAATAAGTTTCTATGACAAAAATTTACTTTTTAATCCAAAAAGACGAATTTTTTCAACCAAAAAAAAGATGAATTTTCAGCAATTAAATTAATGAAATTAAATTTAAATAGAGAAATTTAAAAAAATGAGTTGGATTTTCAACCAAAGAGTTGCATTTTTATTTCAAAAAAATTTCTTCTTAAATAGATGAATTAAAAAAAAGCCTTAAAATAAATAGTTAAATTTTTATCGAAAACAGACTTTCCAAAACCAAGATAATAATTGTAAACAGTAAGTTAATTTTCTGCTAAGTAGTCGAATTTTTAACCAAAAAGTACGACTTTTTAACAAGATTGTTAAATTTAAAAAAAATTCATTTTTAAATCGAAGATGAATTAACATTCTACTAAAGAAGGTAAATTTTTTAATCAAAAAGACAAATTTAAAAAAAGACTTGAATTTTCATCCAAAAAGATTTAAATTGACTTTTTAACCCAAAAATACGAATTTTAAACAAAAAGTAAATTTGTTAGGAAATACGTAAATTAGCAACAAAACAGTAGCACTTTCATCCAAGAAGGATGCAATATATCTACCAAAAAAGCTTTTATATAAAAAAGACAAATTTTCAGAAAAAAAAGTTTTATTCAAAAAAGGTTTCATTTGACTTATCAAAAAATAAAAAAAATAAAATACAAAGTTTAAACAAAAAGGCTGACGTTCCACTAAAATATCTGAATGTTTAAACCCAAAAAGATGAATTTTTAACAAAACACTTGAATTTTCAACCAAAAAGTATGTCTTTATGAAAATTATTAATTTTTCAATCAAATAATAAAAGTTGTAACTAAAAAGATTATCTTTAGGAGAAAGTTTTTGCGAATTTGCAAAAATTATGTACATGAGTGAATTCTCCCCTCAACTGTAACAAATCATGACAAAATGTAACCCCCCCCCCCTTCAGCTGTTACGTAATTTAAGTAACACTGATATATATTTATCGAGAGAACAAAAGGAAAAGGAGAATTAATAAAATAATAGGGCCTGTCTTATAAAATTTGTAAATGTTCTGATTTTTGGGAAAAAGAGAAAATGAAAGGATTTCAATTCGGGGTCATTTGCGAGAGTCAATGTGCTTAGAATGCGACACGCGTTCGCAAGTATTTAAGATCGGAGGATAAGAGTCACGTGCTGTTGAGATTCATAGCAAGGGTACACCCTCTTATTGCTTTTTAAAGGACTTTAAAATCCCCTCTTTCGAATTTTTAAGTACTTTCCACATTTGAATCAGTGAGAAATAGGTCACTGAATCAAATCAGTAAGAATTTTTACTGACTCACAGAACAATCTTATACGGATTTTCGAAGAAAATAATAATTAGTAACATTCTTAATTTAAAAAAGACCAATTATCAACCAATAGTTGAATTTTCAACCCAAAAGATCACTTTTTATCCAAAAATAAACAAGTTAAATTTTCAATTACAAAAAAATTTCCATAAAAAATTAATTTTCAAATAAATAATTAGATTTTCAACAAAATAGTTGAATTTTCATCCGAACTTACGAATCTTTGACTAGAATAAGTCAATTTTCAAACAACCAAAACTAATAAAATATTCGAATATTTAAGTAAAGAAGTTAATTTTTTTAAAATAAAATGGAAGTAGTTTCATTTTATATTAGTAGGGTCTCATTAAATCTACGGTTCGTAGAAAATTAATCTTTACAGAACTTCCGATTGCCAGTCGGGTGCCGTTCCGTTAAGCTATCAGAGATCGAAAGAAAAATCTTTTTCTAAAATACACGCTATTGCAAGCCAGGTGTTACACTTATGATACTAGTAGTTTAAAGGAATCTTTGTTATCATCAGATATGATTAGTATCAATCAGTGTAGACATCATTCCACAATCTATGAAATTAGAAATCAACACTATCGACCAAGTTGACTCTGTGGTTTGATTCCTAGTCGTGCAAAGGGAGTAGATCTTTTTTTTATAACAAAATAATTATAAGGAAAAATATTCCTTCAAACAAAACCCTAGGATATTCCTGGAACATGATATATCAACTTCTTGATTTTTACTTATATAGATAGCATTTCATCAAATAGAAGTTAATTAACAATTTATAGGAATCTGTATTATCGTCAGAGCTAGTTACTATTGATCAGTGTAGATGTCATTCCACAATCTGTGAAAATATAAATCAAAACTATCGATCAAGTTAACTCCTTAAATAATAGAAAATACCTAAACTCATTTGTCAATAAATGAAAAATACATTTATGAAATTGAATTTTTCTGAAAAAAGATCTTCTCATTTCGCTCCAATGGAACTTCAACCACACAACTTCCGCTTTCTTTAAATTACTCATATCATAAATGTAACACTATCTTGTTTAATGGAAAAGCATTCGACCGGTAATCAGAAGTTCTGTGGTTTGATTCCCAGTGGAGAGAAGAGAGTAGATATTTTTTCAGAAAAAATTAATTATAAGGGAAAAAATTCCTCAAAATACAACCCTGGAACATGTTATATTGACATGTTATATTATCATCAGAGCTTGTTACTGTCGATCAGTGTAAATGTGATTCAACAATCTGGGAAAATAGAAATCAAAACTCTTGATCAAATTAACTCTTCAAATAACAGAAAATAATTAGCCTCATTTCTGACTGGATAGAAAATGAATAAAAAAAATTTGTTAATTAAATTTTTCTGAAAAAAAGATCTTCTCACTTCGCAAAAAGATTATTCTTTCGGTCTCTCTAATAGCTTAATGAGGAAGCGCCCGATCGATAATCGGAAGTTCTGTTGTTCGGATCCCAGTAGAGCGAAATGAGAAGATCTTTTTTCAGCAAAATTTAATATCAAGTTAAACAACAAATTGAAATATCTTTTTCAGCGATGCTGTGTTATTCCATTTACGATCAATTTTGCCGATGAAGTGAAAGCTATTAACTAATGTTACTAAATTATCGCCCTTTATGTCAATGTTATCGGACTTGCAGTCGCGCAGCGAGCATAGATACACGATGCGATAGGAGCCTGCAGCATAATAGAACTGGCTGGCTACCCCATGAAATGCAACTTCCCCATTGAACAGTTTCCCTCTGTGGGCCTCCGTTGTCCAAACCGATAATGCGATAAAGGCCTACTGTTGTTTGTTGCCTTCACCACCAGATTGCTATTGCTTTCGTTCTCACGCCAAACGTTAATTTAAAATTTTCCATAAATTGCACATAAATGCATGGCGGTTTTCAAATTTAAAGTCCACACAGGAAAATGCCGATTCTCAAAAGTACGCCTATTCTGTGATGTTTTTAGCTGCAACGGAAATGAGACATCGGAGAATGAGAACATTTGTTTATTGGTAAGGCATGGCCGTAGCCAGCCGTA
>NC_046661.1:82517936-82525687 GCF_010883055.1 Belonocnema kinseyi | reverse complement strand
TAATCATTTCTACGTCTACTTATTTCCTCATTGCTAAGACCTGCGATGTTCAAAGTTCTCTTGTACGCTTCTCTTTTTTCTTTTTGGGCAGCCTGAATTTCAGCATTCCACCACGCATCACCAGACATTCTTCCTACAACTGCGGTACTACATACTTCGATTGTGCATCTAACAAGGATATCCCGTAACATTGTCCCAGGCGCCCTCTAAATCTTTGTTTTTTATACGGTCCTCCCATGTTGCCCTATCTATGCTTTCGATTATCTTATTTTGGAAATCTATGCGCACATCCGGTTTAACGATAATAAACTGTTAGTTCGACGACTTATTAGGAAAAAAAACACCTTTTTTAAACATCTGGAATTTATTTAAATAATTTAACAATAATTAAACAATATTGACAAATATTCAATCAGACCAATAGTAATAATTTTTATTTATAAAAAATTCATAAAAGATTTTAAAAAATTATTTAACCAATTTTGATAAACATTCCACTAAAGAAATCGCAATAATTTTGTTTAAAAAATAAAATTTAAACTAAAATTATTATTCAAACAATTCCATTTGTTTAAATAAATGAGAATTAATGAAACAATGTCAATAAAAATTTTACTAGCCGAATAATGATAATTTTTAGGGAAAAAAGAGAATTTTGGAAAAAAATTCTTTAATCAAATTCCATTTGCTTAAACAATTGAATATTAATTAACCAATGATAATAAATATTTTACTAGAACAATTTAAATAATTTCAAGTAAAAAATATGAGAATACAGTGCTCAAATGGTCGATTTTATGAAGAAATTATATTTTTGGTATTAAGGGTAGTTTTCACGGACTACTGGGGATGTGTTCGGGGTGTCAAACCAATATGTCTCATACATGCAATTCTTCGTTAAATAATTCTCTACAAGCTTCTACATTTTCTCGTCATATTTTCCCAAACACTAAAAAATTATTCCAAAAACTAAAAAAAGAATATTTTCCCATACATTTTACATGGGAAACTTCGAAAACTTATTAAAATAAAAAAATATAAAATAGGGAATTTCTTTTTTTAGGATTGTAATGAAAGGGGAGATCGTTTCCCTCCAAAAAATAGTGTTTTTGAGTCACCCTAATGCTCAACCTTTATGTGCTTTGAGAATTTAATGAATTAGGATTTAAAAACTCGTCTTTTTTATCTTTATTAATTGATTAACTGCAGGTGCGTCGCACTCGGCATATAATTGGTTGCTTTTCACGTGCAGTTTAAAATGCTAAAAAACATTTTTTTGTTTATCATAAATAATAGAGTTTCAACTTCTGAAAGTGTGCATTAGATAAAAATTAATGAATTCTAATAAAAATAAAGAATAATTAAATGCATATTCTGTAAATAATATGTTAAATAAACAGAAATATATTATTTTAAAACTTTCATTTCTTGTAAAAATATTTTTGTCTATATTGCTTCTCAGCAAATTAAAAAAAATAAAACGATCCTAATAAATGTTAGCTCAGTTTTTTGGCAAAAAGATTAGATACAACTACATTTTCGAATTTATCAAGAAGTAAAGCAATTGACAGAAAATTCAATTTGTTTATAAAGAAATGTTGATAAATCGTAAATTATACATCATTTTCTGATCATTTTCGTTCAAGTCACAAATGAAATTTTGTTGGAAACCTTCGAAAAGGTCAAGTTGTGGGGCATCCTTTTGCCAAAAAATTAAGCTATAATTGAATCAGATTATTTTCTTAAATTTGCCAAGAAGTACTATGACAAAAAAATGTTTGCAAAATAATAAAATTGTTAAATGAAATATTTCTGGTTCCCGAGTGGAAATACTGGCAGCTGGCGGGGAAGCCCGACTTTAAGTCGGGCTGTGGCCGGGGTTTCTATTCGAAATCCGGTCAGCATCGTCACGCTGCGCTGGCCAGCGTCCGGCCATGAAGCTGGCTGTGGTATGGCCGGGCTGCCCGACCGTGGCCCGGCCGAGATCAATTGGTGTTGTACAACTTTTATATTAATTGAGTTTCAATTTCAAAACATTATAATAATTATCATAAAATGTTCTTTTTACACCATTTGTTTACCTAGTTTCGAGAATCATTTGCAAAATTCATAAATGGATTATAATGAGACTGATCGGGTACCGACCGGGTTTCCCAATCGGAAGTCTCGATCCGGCCCCGATCTGGACGTGTATTTCATCCGCTATCTGGCCCCGATCGGGATTTCCGATCTGACCCGATCTGACCGCAGTCGGGGCCAGATCGAAATTTCTTCACGGGATAACGTCCGATAACTTGGTAAATTCCGTAACTGCCCGACTCGCCAAATTTTGCACTTAACGACGCTTTCCCAAAATTAGCAATAATTATCGAAAAATTTATTAACAATTTGGAAAAGTTATTTCAATAATCAGGTGTATAATTTCTGCACCATTCCAATAAAATAAAAACCCATTTTTCGATTTTTTGCAGTTAAGGGTGTTTTCTCAAGTGAGGGCAGAAGCCCTCCTCGAGGTAGTGCCAAGATTGCTACCCAGGATTGGGTGGTCGCGTCGATAAGATCATCAAGTGAAGTGGAACATCTATTCTATGCGAAAGGCGAAAAGAAAGAAAACTAAAGAAAACTAGTGTATTTACAGGAGTGAAAGGGATTGAGGAGGAAGGACAAATAAAGCCAGTCTCGAGGCAGCAGGGGGGTGTCTTAGCTAAATTCGTGGGACCCCCTCGGGGGGTGCCCACTGGGGGCACGTTGCGGAGCCTGTAATTTGAAATCTTCTCAGGATGCGATTCAAGGTGCATGCACGTAGCGAAAAACCCCCGTGGCCGCAGCAACTCCCTCCCCATTCTGGCGCAACAATGCTGCAAACTCAGGAGAAATTCACCCTGCAATCAGACCGAAAGTCAAACGTTCTCAGGACGCGACAATAGGGGAGGCGTCACGTCCCATTCCGGTACCGGCCGTACAACAATCACATCATTACAACGAGACTCAATTATAACTCAACATAAGCGTGTTACATCTTCTTAGTTATCCAGAAGACGCTAATAATGCCACAAATTCTTGCGTTCGATTAAATAATTGCGTTATTAACGAGCATTTTTCCAAAACGTCTTATACCCATGATGAAATATTTTTTTCCACACATAACTATTTTCGTATTAAGCCACACTTACAATTTAGGGTGTGTGTAGAAATCTTGGAAATCTTTGCCTAAGTGCTCTCTAAATTTGAATCAGTTAAACGTCTGACTGATTTCAATTAGTGGCTCAATTTAAGCTATGAATTAGTATATTTTTACTGATAATTTAGTAATTGTTACTGATAAATTAGTGAAAAATAACTGTTTAAATAGCTAGAATTGAGCCACTGATTGAAATTAGTAAAAAATTTACTTTTTCAAATTTAAAGAGTATAGATAGAAATGAGGTGGTGTAGAACATTCCTCAACACGCTCTCAGACGTTGAGCGAACAGCCGAGTGAATCCGAAAGCCGCCGAGTTTAGCCGGTCCGAGGAGAATCCCACGTGAGTTCCGATAGTTAGCAGGGTTGGAAATCTCGGAACTCCCGGCAATCTTAACGAAATCTTGGAAATCTCTTTCTCTAGACCTCACCTCCCCCTATTAACAAACTGTAACAAAAGACTTCTATCCCCTCTCCTCCAACCACCTCTTATTGTACGTAATTTTTAGTTTTCAGAAATTTTTTGCTAGTTATTACTAGTAGAATTAGTCAGGGTTTTCGAGAACTTCATTTTCAAATGTCCTGCTTTTTCCTTAACCCATTTTTCATTTCTATTGATCATTAAAATTCAAATACCAACAGATACAAATTAAAAACTTCCTCATTTTTTTAAAGCCAAAAATGTCTTTTCTCCTATGAAAGATGACTTTTTACAAAATACTTGCATTTTTAACAAAATATTTAAATTTTGAACATAATGGTTGAATTTTCAGCCTAAAGAGATAAATTCCCAACAAAAAGGTGTCATAATTTGGATTTCAATCGAAAAAAATGAAATCTGTACGCAAGAGGAAGAATTTTAAAACAAAAAAAAAAAATTTCAACAAATAAAGATTTTCATTCAAGAAATAAATAAAAGTTTATCAAGATTGTTAAATCTTCAAGCCAAAAAACGAATTTTCTCTACAAAAATTGAATTTTCAAACGAAAAATATGACTTTTCAGCAAAAAATTAAGTTTCCACGAAACTGATGCATTTTTACTCAACAAACATGAAATTTGAAACCAAATTTATTTTTTTACCAAAAAAGGAGAATTTTCAATTAAATAAGATAAATTTTTAAAAAATGGAAAAATTACATTTTTATTTGACAAATTAATATTAAACAAAAAAAGGCTTGTAGACTGAACAGTTACATTCTCAACCAAAGACATAAGGCTTCAATCAAAAAAATAAATTTTTAACAATGTAATTTAGCTTTTACCCAAGTATGTCAATTTTAAATTCAAAAAGTTTATTTTTCAACAAAATAATTCAACTTTTAACCAAATAGATTCATTTTTAACTAAAAATATAAATATTTAAAAAATGGTTTCCTGACCAAGTGATTCAACAAAATGTTTCAAACAAAATAGTTGAATACTCAAGCAAAGAAGAATCATTTTTAACCAAAAAATTGCAATTTCCTAAAACAATTAAATTTCTACTAAAACAGATGAATATTTAAATAAAAAAGATGAATTTTCAAAAAATGGTTGAATTGTCGATTAAAAAAGATTTTAGTTGACTCTTTACGATCAAAATATAAATTTTCAACCCAAAAAGTCGAATTTTTGATTAAAAATAGGATGATTTTAACCAAAGTGTTGAATTCTCTACAAATAGTCGCATTTGTATCCAAAAAAGATTAAATTTCTTTTAAAACAGATGAATTTTTATTTCGAAACAAAAATAAAGTAAATAGTTGAATTTTCATTAAAAAAAAGAATCCAGTTGACTTTTCAAGATCAAAATATACATTTCTTAACAAGAAATAAGTTTCTACAAAATAAAATTTAATTTTCTCTTAAAAAACGATTTTTTTAACTAAAAAGGAAGAGTTTTTACCAAAATGGTTGAATTTTCTAACAAATAGTTGCACTTTCATCGAAGAAAGATGAAGTTTGTACTAAAACAGATGAATTCTTAATAAAAAACGACAAATTTGTTTTTTAAGTTGAACTTTCATCAAGAAAAGATTTCAGCTCATTTTTCTACACCAAAATATAAATTTTAAACAACAAAATAAATATTCTACAAAATAGTTAAATTTTCAATTAAAAAAATAAAATTTTCATCGAAAAAGTATGACTTTCAACAAAGTAGTTTAATTTTCAACCAAACAGTCGCATTTTTGCACCATAAAATTTTCAAAAAAATAATTTAATATTTATCCAGAAAAGATTTCAGTTCTCTTTTTAACATCAAAATATTAAATTTTTAAAGAAATAGTTGAGTTTTCATTATAACAGCAGAATTTTCAAACAAAAAGTATGACTTTTTAACAAAATTGTCGAATTTTCAACCAAATAGTTGGATTTTTATTTAAGAAAACTGTAGTTTCTGCTAAGGCAGGTGAATTTTAAAATCCAAAAGACAAACTTTTAACAATGAGTTACATTTTCAACAGATCAGTAACATTTTCATTCAAGAAAGATGAAATTTATTCTAAAAAAGATGAAACAAAGAAAAAGCCTTAAAATAAATAATTAAATTTTTTCTCAATGAAGATTCAGTTTAATTATCAACACCAACATAAGAATTGTAAAAAATAAGTTTATTTTTTGCTATAAAGTGGAATTTTTAACTGAAAAGTATGACTTCTTGACAAGATTTTTAAATTTTCAGCCAAACAGATGCATTTTCGTCCAAGAAAAATGAAAATTCTACTAAAGCAGGTAAATTTTTATATCAAAAATACAAAAGTTGAATTTTCAAGTTTCAACTAAGCTAGATTAATTTTCAACAAAAAAACCTAATTTTCATCAAAATAGTTCAAATTTAACAAAAAGTTGAATTTTCAACAACAAAAGATAAATTTCTAAACAAAAAGAATAATTTACTACAAAAAAAGACAAGTTTTCAAAAAAATTCAAGTATTTCTAACCAAGAAGTTAAGTTTTTAAGAATGAAAGCGAATTATTTTCTAATTTTTATAAATTTATATTTTTTTCTATTTTTAAATAGAAGGATTAACTTTTTACCCGAAAAAATAGCGAATTTTCAACAAAATTCAAGAATTCTCAACCAAAAAGTTGAATTTATAACTAAAACAGATGAATTTTTAAGCAAAAATATTTATGAACAAAAAGATTAATTTACTACCAAAAGAAACGAATTTTCAATCAAATTCGAGAATTCTCAGCCAATAACTTCAATTTTCATCGAAAAAAGATTAATTTTAAAATAAAAAAATATTTATTCCCTATTAAAAAAGACGAATTTTAAATAAAATCCAAGACTTCTCAACCGAAAAGTTGAATTTTCAACTAAAAAAGAGAAATTAAAAAAAAAAGATTAATTTACTACCAAAACAAACGAGTTTCCAATAAAACGCAAGCATTTTCAATACAAAAAATGCATTTTTAAGAAATATAGAAAAAGAGAAAAGTTATATTTTTTAAGAAATTTTTTCAACTTTAAAACCGAGTTTTCACACTTTTTAACCAAGAATATGAATTTTGTAAAAAAAAAACAAATTTTCAACCAAATTCAAGAATCCTCAACCAAAAAGTTGAATTTTCAACTACAAAAGATGAAATTCTAAACAAAAAGATTACTTTACTACCAAAAAAGACGAATTTCTAATAAAATTCAAGAATTCTCAACCAAGAAGTTGAGTTTTTAAGAAAGAAAGCGAATTATTTGCTCATTTTTATGAATTTATTTACTTTTTTATTTTTAAATAGAAGTATTAATTTTTTACAAAACAAAACGAATTTTTAATAAAATTCAAGAATTCTTAACCAAAAAGTTAAGTTTCTAAATAACAGATTAATTTTTAAACAAAAAGATTAATTTACTACAAAAAAGACGAATTTTCAATGAAGCGAAAGCATTTTCAATGAAAAAAATTGAATTTTTAAAAAATATAGAAAAAGAAAAAAGTTCTAATTTGTAAAAAAGTGTTTGAATTTTAAAACCGAGTTTTTACACTTTTTAACCAAGAATATGAATTTTGTACCGGAAAAAAACAATTTTCAACCAAATTCAAGAATTCTCAACCAAAAAGTTGAATTTTCAACTACCAAATATAAATTTCAAAATAAAAAGTTAAATTTACTACCAAAAAAGACGAATATTAATTTTTTTACCGAAAAACACGTTTTTTTCACAACATTCAACAATTCTCAACCAAAAAGTTGAATTTCTAACTAAAACAGATAAATTTTTTAACAAGAATATCTATGTACTACCTAAAAAGATGCATTTTTAACTAAATTCAGGAATTATTCTCAACCAGAAAGTTGAATATTATCTAAAAAAAAAAAAAGAATAATTTACTACCAAAAAAGACAAATTTTCAATAAAATCCAAGAATTCTCAACCAAAAACTTCAATTTTCATCCAAAAAAGATGAATTTTTAAACAATGAGATTAATTTACTACCAAAAAAGACAAATTTTAAATAAAATTCAAGACTTCTCAACCAAACATTTGAAGTTTCAACTAAAAAAAAGTGCATTTTTAAACAAAAAGAATAATTTTCTACCAACCGTAGGTTTTGGGACCCCCCCCCCCCCCCCCCCC
>NC_046661.1:82494680-82517836 GCF_010883055.1 Belonocnema kinseyi | reverse complement strand
AATTAAAAAGTATGATTTTTCGAGAACATTTTTTTTATAATTAAAAAAAAACTGTACCGAAAACCTGGATCAAGCTTCAGATCTGAAAAAATTCAGCGATACGTACATGTCAAAATTTTCTAACCTCAAAATATTTTTCTACTGCTTTACCGTCATATTTTACGAAGAATGAGAAAACAAGAATTCGGCTTCGTAGTACGATGAGGGCAGCACCTCGATAGGGCAGAAAATGTGATGTCCTATATATATAATTCCCCACTCCGACGCCCCGTACCGCATCTACGTTTATAATATCTTTGACGTAGCTATCCAGGAAACTTGACCCGCACGATCCCTGAACGTCATTAAAAATTGGGTGGCTGCTTCAATATTAGACATTTTCGTCCAAAAAGCTCCTTCTTTGACAGTATCTCCGCCAAATTACGTAAAGATGCGCGTCTGCAGCTTCTTCACTCGGGGAATAGGGTATAAACGATGAAGCAGAGTAATTGTTTTTACTAAACAGTAAGTCAAAATAGTTCCTTTTACTAAATGATGAGAAAAAGTAGTTCCTTTTACTAAACGATCACGTAGAGTAGTTCGTTTTACTAAACGATGACGTAGAGTTGTTCCTTTTACTAAACGATGAGGCAGAGTAGTTTCTTTTACTAAACGATCAGCCAGAGTAGCTCCTTTTACTAGACGATGAGGCTGAGTAGTTCCTTTTACTAAAGGATGAGGCAGGCTAGTTCCTTTTACTAAACGATCAGGCAGAGTAGCTCTTTTTACCACACGATGAGACGGAGTGATATCTTTTAGTAAACGATGAGGCAGAATAGCTTCTTTTACTAAACGATCAGGCAGAGTAGTTCATTTAACCCAAACGATGAAACAAATCAGTTCCTTTTACTAAACGATGAGGCAGAGTAGTTCCTTTTACTAAAAGGTCAGGCAGAGTAGCTCCTCTTACCAAACGATGAGGCTGAGTAGTTCCTTTTACCAATGGATGAGGCAGAGTAGTTCCTTTTACTAAAAAATCAGGCAGAGTGGTTCCTTTTACTAGACTATCAGGCAGAGTAGTTTCTTTTACTAAACGATCAGGCAGAGTACTTCGTTTTAGTAAACAATGACGTAGAGAAGTTTCTTTTACTAAGTAATTCCTTCTACTAAACGAGGAGGCGGAGTAGTTCCTCTTACTAAACGATCAGGCAGAGTACCTCATTTTACCACACGATGCGACAGAGTGATATCTTTTACTAAACGATCAGGCAGAGTAGTTCCTTTTACTAAACGATCAGACAGAGTGTTTCCTTTTACTAGACGATCAGGCAGAGTAGTTCCTTGTACTAAACGATCAGGCAGAGTATTTCGTTTTAGTAACCAATGAAGTAAAGAAGTTTCTTTTACTAAGTAATTCCTTCTACTAAACGAGGAGGCGGAGTAGTTCCTGTTACTAAACGATCAGCCAGAGTAGCTCCTTTTACTAGACGATGAGGCTGAGTAGTTCCTTTTACTAAAGAATGAGGCAGAGTAGTTCTTTTTACTGAACGATCAGACAGAGTGTTTCCTTTTACTAGACGATAAGGCAGAGTAGTTTCTTTTACTAGACGATCAGGCAGAGTAGTTCGTTTTACTAAACGAGGAGGCGGAGTAGCTCTTTTATTAAAGGATCAGACAGAGCAATTCCTTTTATCAAACGATGACACAGAGCAGTTCCTTTTACTAAACGATCAGGTAGAGTATTTCGTTTTAGTAAACAATGACGTAGAGAAGTTTTTTTTACTAAGTAGTTTCTTCTACTAAACGAGGAGGCAGAGTAACTCTTTTACTAAAGGATCAGGCAGAGCAATTCCTTTTACCAAACGATGACACAGAGCAGTTCCTTTTACTAAACGATCAGGCAAAGTATTTCGTTTTAGTAAACAATGACGTAGAGAAGTATCTGTTACTAAGTAGTTTCTTCTACTAAACGAGGAGGCAGAGTAGCTCTTTTACTAAAGGATCAGGCAGAGTAGCTCCTTTTACTAGAGGATGAGGCTGAGTTGTTTCTTTTACTAAAGGACGAGGCAGAGTAGTAGTTTTTTCTACTAAACAATGAAGCAGAGTAGCTCATTTTACCAGATGATGAGGCAAAGTAGTTTCTCTGACTAAACTGTCAGGCAGAGTAGTTGCTTCTACTAAACCGATAGTCAAGCTCCGTACTGCTCTCTTTAGCAAAAACAACCTAATAAAACTAAACAGCGTAAAGTATATTTTAACCACCACGCAGTTATTATTACGATATTTTAGCTTACAAACGGAAATAGTTGCCCTAGTGCATAATTGCATGCAGTCCCAGTACAGATGAAAACAAGTTTGATTGAAATAAGGTAGAATTTGAGAAGTGTCGAAAAGTTAAGGATGGCATTGTTAGGAGCGTATTGTCCGCGGGGCAGAGTTAAACGACATAAGATGTGAAAAATCGATCTCGAATGAATCGCGCCGCGGGATTCTTCAATCTGGGGGAAGCCGCCACTGCTCTTTCACTCCGTCGGCGAGAAAGAAATAAAAGGAGGAAAGAAGGCAAAAGGCAGAAGGGTGAGGTAGGATAAAACGGTAAGGGGAGAGAAATAGCGGAAAAAGAGGAAAAACGTAAAACGAGTCTTTCTCTTTTATTTTATTTGTCGCGTCGACTTTAAGGGACACGAGGGTCCACCAGGGCCAGACTTTTCTTTTCACTCGGCCATCACTTCTCTCTCCTTTATTTTCTCCCGCTCCCCTTTCTTCTCTTTTCAGTTTAGTTTAGGTTTAGGAAATCCAATATTTTTCAGATCGAATTCATTCCCCCTGACCTGTTTTGACTTTTCGAGTTAAATTCAGCACTCCTGGGGTGATTTTTTGCGGTTGGTTCTTCAATTCGGACGATTAAGCTTTAACCCCTCTCAAAGGAAAATTCTAAATTTAAATGAGTCAATATTTGACTGATTAAATTCATCAAGCATGCTTGAACTGAAACATCAGTAATTTGTACTCACAAAACAGTCATTTTCACAGATGGGTCGGTCAATATTGTTGACTGATTTTCATTCAATGAAAATGACTGATTTTTCTGCTCTAATGAAATATTATCATTATTTATCATCTATAATTGTTAATTAATTAGAGAATAGAATTCAATTAGAGAAAGTGACTGATTACGCCATTTAAAATCAATTTTTCGATCAGTGAACGTTACTGATTAGATCAATTGGTCTTCGGTAATGGAAAATAAATTATTTTGGTTCAAAATGCACCTTTCTAGTCAAATAAAACTATTTTTGATTTAAAATAAAACTATTTTTTAGTTGAAATACCAACTATTACGTTTTTTGTCGATAATTTATATTTTTTCCTAAAAATTGGAATACTTGGATGAAAGTAAAACTAATTTGTAACTTATTACTTTTGTTAATGATTTATCGTTTTAGTATTGAAAATTCATCTCTTTGGTTAAATATTTATTTTTTTATTCAAAATGAAATTTTGTTTAATTAAAATGTCAACTAACAAACTTTTTGATCGAGAAAATTTTTTTTTTATAAAAGCTCATTTTTAACAAAGTAATTTAACTTTCAACTAAGCAGAGGATTTTTTAACCAAAAAAGATCAATTCTCAATCAAAAATATAAAAAGT
The DNA here is from genome assembly GCF_010883055.1 of Belonocnema kinseyi. Classification (NCBI taxonomy): domain Eukaryota; kingdom Metazoa; phylum Arthropoda; class Insecta; order Hymenoptera; family Cynipidae; genus Belonocnema; species Belonocnema kinseyi. The sequence continues at coordinate 82,514,205 of NC_046661.1, read as the reverse complement.
TGATGTTTCTACAGAAAAAAATTTAATTTTTAACAAAAAACAACAGTGTGTTGAATTTTCAACCCAGAAGAATACATTTTAACCAAATTGTAAAATTATCAACTAAAAAATATAAATTTTCGAAACAAAAATGAAATATTTAAATTTTCAACCCAAAAGAATACATTTTAGCCAAATTGTAAAATTGCCAACAAAAAAATATAAATTTTCAAAACCAAAATAAAATATTTCAATTTTCAACCCAAAAGAATACATTTTAGCCAAATTGTAAAATTTTCAACTAAAAAATATAAATTTTCGAAATAAAAATGAAATATTTAAATTTTCATTTTGGCAGGTTCATTTTCAACATCAAAAAATGGATTTAAAAAAATAGATACAGTTTAAAGCCAAGAAGACGATTTTTTAAATTAAATTATGAATCTTCAACCAAGTAAATAAAGTTTTAACAAAGATGTTCAACTTTAGAAAAAGAAAGATGAGTTCTAAACAAAAAATGTAAAATTTGATAATTGAAACAAAAAATATTTCAATTTTAAACAAAAAAGAGCTTATTACAATAACAAAAGACGAAAGAAAGATATTTTAAATAAACATTTTAGAAACTTTTAATAAATTAGGTGTGATGTTTCAATAATTATTTAAACAATTTATTCTTTTTTCAGTACAATTTCTAATTTTTTTACAAAATTCAATTAGCTTGAGGTAATAGTTAAAGAATTTTGACAAGAATAATTGTTTCAACATATTATTATTATTATTTTTAGTAATATTCTCTTGGACAAATGCTAGAAATTGTGGTTTCTCTGAAATTGTCCACTTTTCTATTAGAGTGAAATAATAATTAATTCAAGTTAACAAACATAATTTGTTAATCAATTTATTATCAACGTTGATAACCAAATAATATAATTAATTTGGTTTGTAACTAACTTCTCTTAGATAAGTGCTTAAGAGTTGCGTTTTTTTCTAAACTCTCACACTTTGTGACCACTTTTCACTTAGTAGGTTGATAATTAATGCAAGTAGATAAACATAATTGTTTAAATAATTTATTACGCTCTATAACAATCTTCTTGCAGAGTAATGCCTAGTATAGTTAGGAACAAATAATAAATATTAATATTAATTTCAGCAAAAATGCTCTTAATAAGTATTTCAATGATCCATACAGAAAATTTGAAGAATATTTCAAATATCTGTTTTATTTCAGAAAAATATATTGACAAAAATGAAAGAGATTGTTTAAAATATGATTCTCTATGTTGTTTATTTATTATTTATTTATAAATAAACAGGAAAATCAAAGTTCAACATTTCAGAAAAGGCCGCAACTTTCCAGCACTTACAGAAGAAAAAATATTAATGAACATTAGTACATTTTTTAAACAACTGTTAAGGTTAGCATACATTAATTATTATCTCACTAAGTGCAAAGTGGACAAAAATTTATAAATTTCAACCAAAAAAAAACAACTCTTTGGCATTATTATACATGAAAATAGTCATTAACAATAATAATTTGTCTAAACAATTATTTATGCTGAATTTAAATTATTATTAAGTCACTTCAAGTGAACAGTGGACAAATAGTTGAAAATTTTCGAAGAGACTGCAACTTTCTACCATTAGGCAAAGAGACTATCATTAACTATACTAATAAATTGTTTGAACAATTTTATTTGTTAAATTGAATTAATTATTACTTCACTCTGATTGAAAAATGGAAAAAAGTGGATTTTTTTTAACCGCGACTTTCTAACTCTATTTTAAGAGAAACTGGCTAAAAACAAAACTATATAGTTTAATCGATGTATGTAAACATCTAATTATCAGCACAAAGTAGTATTTTATGTATTAACAAAAATTGATAAAATAACTGCAAAAAATCAAAAATTCGCTCGAAAAGCTCGCAAAACCCAGTTTTTCACTTACAGGTTTTTTTGTGATCCTATAAAACAGACTTATGGGTTCTAAGAGCTAGCGACACTGGACCTTGCGTCATAGCGGATATTGATGAAAAAATTAGAAGTGATATTTTGCATGTAGGGTGATAACGAAACGCCATGCTGACCAAGTAAATCCTAAACCCACGTATCTTAATTAATTTTTGAAAAATTAATTTTCGCTTACAATTAGTATGATAGTGGAATTTAAAATAAAACTAAATCCGATTAAGAACAGACACACATGCATTTCTAATAAGGGCTCGATGCTGCCAATCACGTAATTTTTTGTTTTAAATTCCGTTATCATGCTAATTTTGAGGTAAAATTAATTTGTTAATAATTAATTCAATATTTGCCTGGTTATTATCCAGCATGTAAACTATCATTCCTATTTTTTATCAATATCGGCGATGACGCAAGGTCCAGTGTCGCTTTCTCTGAGACTCATAAGAAGAAAAGACGTTTTTGGAAATTTGATTCAGGTTCGTCAAAATTAGCTGAATTGAGTTGAAACTCAACAGTTGAAAAACTGAAGAAATCGGTTCCGCGATTTTTTCGCGATAATTATGATTTGTTGCGGGTTTTTTATATACAATTTTCCTAATACCTAAAATACTACCTTTTATGATAATTAGATGCTTAAATAAAATGTTTAAATAATTTATTATTGTTTTAGCAACTTTCTCTTAGAATAGAGTTAGAAAGCGCGATTTTTATTCAAAATTTCCAATTTTTTCAATTTTTCAATTAGAGTGAAGTCGTGATTAATTCGCGATGACGCAAGGTCCAGGTTCCAGGCTCTTACACGATATGGGAAATGCGTGTTAAAGTTTATGGTCCTTGCGCCACCTCTAAATATATATTTTCAACAAAAAAAATTATTATTTTTTTGGTGGATTCAAACAAACTTCCGGACGATATGCATACAAATTCGTGAGAAAAAAATTTTCCAATGCAATTTGCAATTGGCATCTTTTTCTGACGCCAGAGGCAAAACTCGTTCTAATCGTATCTTTGTTGGTAAGAGGTATATGAATTTTGTCTACTACGTAAAATACTACTTTGTGCTGATAATTAGATGCTTACATAAATTGTTTAAACAATTTATTATTGTTTTTAGCAACTTTCTCTTAGAATACAGTTAGAAAGTCGCGATTTTCACTTCAAATTTTCAAATTTTGTCCATTTTTCAATTAGAGTAAAGTCATAATTAATTCGCGATGACGCGCAAGGTCCAGGGTCGTTGGCTCTGAGACTATACGGGAAATACGGATTAGTTCATGGACCTTGCGTCACCTCTAAATATAATATTTTTCCAAACCCCAAAAAAATGGATTCAATTTTTTGTGGATTTGAATTAATTCCCGGGTGAAATACATAAAAATTTGAGAAAAAATGTTTCCAATTCAATTTGCAATCGACACCTTTTTCCCACGCTAAAGTTAAAGCTCGTTCCAGTCGCAACTTTCTTGGCGGGAGGTATATGAATTAACTTTAACTTCCAGAAGGGGTCGGGCAAAGATAAATAAAGTTATGAGGGCAAAATCAGGATTTGGTGATCTGGAGTGATCGCGGTGCGGCCCGGCAGTTAATAAGGATTTTGGTCCCACGACGTGCAAACTGCAAATAAAAAACGAAGAAAAGAATACCTGCGGTGCTTAACACTGACAAGGGCGGAGCGGGAAAACATGCAGACACAATGTTGGTCCAACTACACGACAATTATTATTCATAAGCTTTATAATTAAGCCTGACCCCCTTCGTGCGCCGCGTATCTCGCATCTTTTCATTCCCCGCCGCGTCATTCTATAAGTCTACACGCGTCTAAAAACTTATTTGCTCTTTACACTCTTACTCTTTCTTATTATTCGGATTCCATCAGCAAGTGATGAGATGCATGAGAAATAACTAGTTGCTTTTTTTTTAATTTTACAAACATAAACTTGAAAAAGTTAAATTTTGTAAGAAAATTGCACCAGAAGTTTTGAAAAGTAGCATCAAGGATAGTACAAAGGTTTCCCTGAACATTTCTGGAAGATTCCAATGGAAAGGTGAGAGCTAATTCAAAAAAATGTTCGAGGAGGGTTCCCGGAATTAGGGTAATATCTGCATATTAATTAACCTAATTAATTAAATTCTTCAAGAAGATTCCCCAAAAATTCGTTGGGATTTTTCCTTCAAATGCGGATATTTATCTACTCGAGAGAACTTTCCTGAAACATTTGTTGGAATTCACCGAACCTACCATTGGAATATCCGGGATTTTTGAAAAAATTAAAAAAAAAGTAAGAAAAAGAATAACCAAACCACCTCGGTCTCTTTTCCTTATTCTTTATTTGTCTTTTTTATACTACTAGGGACCAATTTAGAAGCCAGTTTAGAAGTACTTATCAGGGAAAATATTTAACAGGTTTCAGAATAATTAAGAATTCAGAAAATTTCAAGAATTTAGGGAATTCCGGGAGTTCCAACAACTAAAGCAATTTCGAGAATTTCAGAAATATAAAGAATTTCAAGAATTTAGATAATTTCAAGTATTCCGAGATTTTTTAGAATTCAGATAATTTCAAACATTCCGAGAATCTCTAGAATTTGGATAATTTCCAGAATTAAAGCTATTTAGAATATTAAGGGAATTAAAAGAATTTCAGGAATTTCAAGAATTCCGAAAACTTCTAGAATTTAGGGAATATCAGGAATATAGAAAATTTCAGGAATGAAAGTAATTGTAGCAATTCAAGCAATTCATAATATTAAAGAAATTTAGTGAATTTTAAGAATTTAGAATATTTTAAAAATTCAGATAATTTTAAGAATTTAGATATTTTCAAGAATTCAGGGAATTCTGAATTTCAGAGAATTTCAGAAATCGAAGCAATCAAGAGATTTCAAAAGATTTAACCAATTTAAGCAGTTTATATTATGGAGGAGATTCATGGAATTCCAGGAATTCAAAGAATTTAACAAATTTTCGAAATTCCGAGAATTGAAGGATTTAGAAAACTTCAGGATTTTAAAGAATTCAGAGAATTTGAGCATTTCGAAACATAAAGGGAATCTATTATTTCACGGAATCTAAAAATTTCAGGGAATAAAGACAATCTAGGGAATTTGAGGAATTCATACCATTTCAAGAATTGAGAGAATTCCAAGAATTAGGGTAATTCCGATAATATTGAGAAAATCTAGATAATTTTAAAAATTTAGAAATTCAAAGAACTTAACAAATTTTTGGAATTTAGAGAATTCAGAGAGTTTAGGGAATTCACAGAATTTCAACAACTCTAAGAATTCCAAGAATTAAATTAATTAAGAAAATTTAATCAATTCATGATATTTAGGAGCTTAGGAGAATTTCATAAATTCAGGAATTCGAAGAATTTAACCAAATTCGGATTAAAAAGAATTCCAAGAAGAATTTAACAAATTTTTGGAATTTAAAAAATTTCAGGAATTCATACAAATTCAAGAACTCAAAGAATTTCAAGAATTCAGAGAATTTTAAGAATTATAGCAATTAAGAAAATTCAAAACATTCAACCAAATCAAGCATTTCGAAGTTTTGAGGAAATTAAGACAATTTCAGGAATTAAAACCATTTGAAAAATTTTAAAAATTCAAACAATTTAACACATTTTAAGAATTGAGAGAATTTTAAGAATTTAGAAACTTTAAAGCATTTAGAGAATTGGATATTTCAGAGAATATCAGAAATTTAAGCAATTAAGAGCATTCGAAAGATTCACCCAATTCCATCAATTCAAGCAAATCATAATATTGAGGGAATTAAGAGAATTTTAGGAATTCAAAGAATTGAATAAATTTTTGGATTTTAGAGAAAAGTAAAAAATTTGTTGTAATCCAGAGAATTTATATAATTTAAGGAATTTAGCAAATTTCAAGATTTTACAGAATTCAGGGAAATTAGGAAATTCAGAACATGGAGATACTTTATTATTTCACGGAATTCAAATATATGAGGGAATTCAAGTATCTTAGATCTAGAATTCAGAGAATTTCAAGAATTTAGAATTTATAAATTTTAAAGAATTAAGTGAAATTAAATAATTATGAGAATTGCGGATATTAGAGAACTTCAGAAATTGAAGCAATTAAGAGCATTCAAAAGATTCAAACAATTCAAGCAATTGAGGAAATTAAGAGCATTTCAGGAATTTAAAAATTTAACTGATTTCAGAATTTTGGGAGCTCAAGGCATTTAGAAATCAAAGAATTGAAAGAATTCATAGAATTTTAGGAATTTAAGCAAATATGAAAATTGAAAATATGCAACCAATTCATAATATTGAGGTAATTAAGAGATTTGCAGAAATTTAAAGAATAAAAGAATTTTTTGGGATTCAGAGAATTTTAATAAATCATAGAAATTCAAGAACTGAAAAAAATTCAAGACTTTCAGGAATTAAACCAATTAAGAAAAATTCAAAACATTCAAACAAATCAAGCAATTCATAATATTGAAGGAATTAGGTGAATTTCAGGAATTCAAAGAGTTAAACAAATTGTTGTAATTCAGAGAATTCATGGAATTCAAGAAATTTAGCGAATTTCAGGATTTTACAGAATTAAAAAATATTCTCACATTATTCGCTTTCCCACCGAGTGAGTCATGCCTATCCCAAAAGAGAAATGGCCTAATGGTGTAAATATAATAATAATTATTATTATTATTTATTATTTTATGGAATTAAAGGATTTGAGAGAATTCAAGTATCTTAGATAAATCAATATTGAGAGAATTTCAAGAATTCAGGAATGCAAAGAATTTAAGAAATTTTGGAAATTAGGAGAATTCAAAGAATTTAGAAAATTCAAGAAATTTAGCGAATTTCAGGGTTTTAAAGAATTCAGAGAATTTAAACAATTCAGAATTTGGAGAGAATTTATTATTTCAGGGAATTTATGGCAAAAATAGATTTCTAATAATTCAAGGATATCAGCGGATTCAGAGAATTAAGCGAATTTTAAAAATTCCGAGAATTTCAAGAATGCATAGAATTTCGGGGATTCGTAGAAAATTTAAGAATTCATGAATTCAAAGAATTTAAGAAATTTTTGGAATTCAGAAAATTCAAGAGATTTAGCAAATTTCAGAATTTTATAGAATTTAAGCAATTCAGAACTCGGATAGAATTTTTTATTTCAGGCAATTTAGAGAAATGAGAGAATTCAAGGATTTCAGAGGATTCAGAGAGTTAAGAGAATTCGAAGAATACAGAGGATTTCAGGAATTTCAATAATTTAGAGAAGTTCAAGAATTCATCGAATTTCAAGAATTGAGAGAATTTTAAGAACTCGGAGAATTTAAAGTATTCGTAGAATTTCAAGAAATTCAAGATTTCTGAAAAACCTAAGAAGTCAAAGAATTTCAAGAATTCAGGAAATTTCGGGAATTCAACGAATTTAACCATTTTTTGAAACTGAAAGAATTTTAAAAAAATTGCAAATTTCAGGATTTTAAAGAATTCAGAAAATTTGAGCAATTCAGAGCATAGAGAGTATTTATTATTTTAAGGTATTCAAGGATTTTAGTGAATTGAAGTACTTCAAATAATTCAAGGATTTAAGGGAATTAGGAGAATGTCAGGAAATCAGAGAGTTACAAGCATTGTAAGAATTTTAGAGATAGATAGAATTTAGGATAATCGGAGAACTTACTGGATTCCAGGAATTCCCGGAATATAAAGAAGTTCACGAATCTCAAGAATGACAGGAATTTAGAAACTTTCAGTAATTCAGAGAGTTTCAGGAATTTAATGAATTTCGGAAATTCAGATAATTCAGGAATTCGGAGGAATTCAGAAGACATCAAGGAAGTTAAAGCATTAAAAACAAATTTAAGATAGTTTAAAAGAATTCCAAGACATTTGATATAATACCAAGAATTCAAAGAACTCCAAAGAATTCAAACAAATGTAGACTTGTTCTTCAGATGACTAAAGCCAGAATTGTCTAGAGTTTTAGACGTGCACAAATCCAAGAGAGGTTTTTCGAACAAAAAATCATCGAATTTTACTTTTTGATGTGATGAAAAGTGATCAGTGCAGGAGCATCTATTTAGTTTCATCAAGCACTTCTAATGAATGTCGCAAAGTTTGTTTGACTTTTCAAGACCAGTGACTACGGCACTGAGCAAACCTTGGGGAAGTCTGCATTTTCTGGTGAAATTCGGGGGCGGCTGCGAAACGGAGGCTGGAACTTTAGGAGGGTGAGAATCGACAATAACTTCTCGGCTCGGCGTACAATTTAATTTTATGCAACGCTTGGCACGCCTCTTAGCGCGAGATATCCTTATAACGTTTAACTAGATTGTTATGATTGTAGTTGTCTGAGTCTGACTCTTTCCTCCTTCACCGTCCATTCCATCCCATATCTCTATCCCTAGAGTATTATTCCTGTTTATCCCGGAAAACAGTTGCTAAATTGAATATACGAGGGCAGTCCGGAAAGTATCCGATAATTTGCTCTGACTGTATACCTCGTTGTGCTGTTGTCAAAAAGAGGTATTTACCTCAGGACTCTAAAAACTATTATTTCAGAAATTTCGGACCAAGGAAACGTCCGAGAAACGCACCTGTCCATTCATCGCAACTTATTTAGAAACATCTGGTGAAACACCGGAAATTCTACAGAAACTTTGCACAACATCTGGCTGTTTCCAAAATTGAAGTGTCATCTGAAAGGAAAACGATCTCAAGATGTAGAGGAAGCAAAACAGATTGCGACGAAGTAGTTTTCAGCTAATTCGAAAGATGACTGTAAGGAGTACTTCCGAAAGCGTTTGGATCTCTGGAAGAAGATTTTGGCTTTGAAAAGGGTGTACTTTGAAAAATATACAATGATCATTGATCAGAGTTACCTTTTACTCCTCCTTGGAAGCCACAATCTTCTTCCAGCGATCCACCCACTTTCGGAAGCACTCTTTACAGTCGCTTTTCGGAATGGCTAAAAACTGCTCCGCCGATTGTTTTGTTTCCCCTACATCTTGAAATCGTTTCCCTTTAAGAGGATACTTTAATTTGGAAACAGGCGGAAATCACAGAGGGCTTGGTGAGGACTGCATGGGAGATGCCAGAATTGAAGTATCATTTTAAAAATGATTATTTCAAGATATAGAGGAAACAAAACATTCGACGAAGCAGTTGTTCGCTATTTCGAAAGGCGAATGTAAGGAGTGCTCCCGAAAGTGTATGGATCGCTGAAAGAAGGTAGTGGCTTTCAAAGGGGAGTATATCGAAAGGGATATCATCTTCATTAATCAAAATTAACTCTTACTTCTGATACACAAGAAGGTAAGATACAATCTTCGATCTCCTTCGAGCTACACCCCTTGGTAGCCACAATTTTCTTCCAGAGATCCACCCACTTTCGAAAGCACTCTTTACAGTCGCTTTTCGGAATGGCTAACGACTGTTTTAATTTGGGAACAAACAGAAATCAGAGGGAGCCAGGTCAGGACAGTATGCGGGATGCCAAAGTTGAAGTTTCATCTTAAAAGAAAACTACTTCAAGCTGTAGAGAAAACAAAACGATCGACGAAGCAGTTGCTAGCTATTCCTAAAGGCGACTGTAAGGAGTGTTTTCGAAAGTGGGTGGGTCGCTTAAAGAAGATTGTGGCTTCCAAAGGAGTGTACTTCGAAGGGGATATCATTATCATTCATCAGAATTAACTCTTACTTCTGGTACACCACAAGTAACGGTATGGTCTTCTTAATCAACTGTGACCATTAATTGATGTTTCTTTTAACGATATCATAAGTTTGAAAATGCGACAAAGCAGTTGTAAGCCATTCCGAAAGGCGACAGTAAGGAGTGCTTCCGAAAGTGTAATCGAAAGGGATATCATCATCATTGATTAAAATATTTCTACTTTAGGAGTGTTTATCATCCGGAGGATTGTCTTTAGATTCACGTCCACTGCTTTGATCTCACAAATGATGTCCAATAGAAGTTTTTATTTTATGAGACAGACTTCTATATAATGATGTATCTTCTTCAGTTAGCTATGGAGATATTGAAGTATTTGAATAAGATTTTATTGCGTCCTTCTTCGTGGTTTCAGTATACCTTTTGTTATAGATTTTCAGGTTTTTTGCCATCTTCAATTGAGATTCTTATTTAGAACTTGTTATCTTCTTCTCGTTGTGAAGTTCTTTCGATTCTTTTGATTGGTCTTGATTTTATGAATTTATTTCGATTTTGATTTCATGTGGATGGGCAATAAAAATTTTAATTTGCTATGTTATACTAATGTTTTGTTGTCATGAAAACTTTAAAAATAGCAAAGTTGAACAAATTTCTTTTTTTTTACACAATTATTTAGGAAGCTTTTCTATTCTTGTCATTTCTTTCTTTTTTTCAAATATTGAAATTTATGAAACATTTTGGTTTAGACCGATTGTTTTAAAAAATGGTTTAAATTTAGCAGGTTGATGCAAATTTAAAAAAAAAAACAAATTTTGCAATATTAAAGTATCGTTTCTTGTGTCATCAGTTGTTAAAAAATATAGCAAATTTTGAACTTTCGTTTTTGGCTTACTATACTGGAAATATTTATATTAATCTGATTTATTTCGGGAATGGCTTAAATTGATAGGCTTGGCATGTATATGTGTAATAAAAAAAATTTGCTTTGCCATGCTGATGCTTTTTGGTATCAAAGATTGAAAAATGAGAAAAATTCATATTTTAGACCGCCATGCTGGAAAATTGTTCTGAAGATCGATTGTCTTTGAAAATGAATCAATTTGAACCATTTGGTATATGGATGTAGATTAAAAAAATAAAATTTGCTATGTTAAAGTTTCATTTCTTTTTCATCAGTGGTTAAAAAATAAAAAATAAATGAAGTAATTTTGTTTCTCAAAACACTATGCTAAAAACTTTACTTCTATTCTGATATTTTTCAGGGTTGGTTCAAACTGAACATTTTTAAATGTAGATTTGCATTAAAAAATAAAACAATTCTACTATATCATAGTTTTATTGTTTTAATATTGAGTGGATGGAAAAGAGAAAAATCGGAAAATGTTTTTTTTTTGGTCCACTATGCTGAAGGTTTTTTTTAGTTTAATTTGCTTCAGGGGTGTTTCCAATAGCCTTGTATTTCTATTTTTTTTTGTTTCTGTTGCTTCCTCTTGACAATTATATTTTTATTTGAAAATTGTATTATTTACTTGTAAATGCAGCAAACGGATTAAAAAGTCATCTTTTTATTTAATTACTTAATTGGTTCGTTGAAAGTTTAACCAATTTGTTCAACACTTTTCGTAATATCAATTCTGTTAACTGATAATGTAACTATCCCATTACCGGTTAAAATTTAATTTTTTTTAAATTAAATATTCATCTTCTGGGGACAAACTTGAATCACTTTATTACATAGGATTCTTTGACGGAAGATTTCTCATTTTTGTGAAAAATTTATCTCTGGCTGACAATTATTTTTGTATTTAAAAATAAATTGTTTAAACTGAAAATTTAAAAATACCTAACTTTCGCTTTCAGTCAAGTGTAGGGGGTAGCTTTCAAATGGCCTTGGACTGATTTCGGGGGGGGGGGGCGAAAACAGTGAGGGCCGCCTGACTCGTTTCCAATTGGAATAAATATATAAATATATAATGTCGCAACCGCTCTCGCCCTGCTCCTCTCAGAAACTGCATGAGCTAGCAGTTTTAAGAAGGCTGAAAACGGGGTGACTTAAATCGAGAGTTTGGTGTATTCCAATGAAAGATCAATCGTTTTGATTTGAAATTAAACTACTTCGGTAAAATTTCAATTACTTTGTTAAAAATTAATTTTTTTGGTTGAAAGTTTGTATCTTTCTTTGAAAATTACTCTATTTTGTTGAAATATTTTTTGTGTTAAAAATTATGGTTTGTAACTGAAAAAATAAGTCTTCCATTTTTGGATAAAATTTTACGTCAAATTTTGTTTGTTTGTTATTTCGGTTGCAAAATTAATCATTTTAGTTGAAAAATCATCTCCTTGACTGGAAATTTGAACATATTCTTGAAAATTCATATTTTTTACAATCGATTTTTTTACTGAAAATTTGTCTTTTTTATTTCAATTATTTTGTTTACAATTCATATTATGGTTTAGAAATTAATTTTTTTTATAATGAAAATGTTATTGCTCCATTTGAAAATAAATAATTTGAATTAAAAATTCAACTTGTTGAGTAAGAGTTGAATTACTTTGTTAAAAAAATTTTTTTGGTTGAAATCTGATCTCTTTGATTGAAAACTGATGGACTTTGTCAAAAATTTGATTTTTTTAAACTAAAAAATCATTTTTTTTCAACTGAAACTGTAATTTGTCATTATTCGTTAAAAATTGATTTTCGTTAGTTGAAAATTTGATTAGTTTGGTAGGAAACTGATAACATTAGTTTGAAATTTACTCTTTTTTGTTATTAATGCAATTGTTTAGTTGAAAATCAACTTTTTATTTTAAAGTTCATATGTTTTCAAGAAAGTTGAATTCAACTGTTAAAATTATTTTTCTTTTTCATGTAATTTTTTAAACTGAACATTTAACTATGCCACTTTTGGTTGGAAACTTGTTCTTTCTAGTGAAAATTCAACTGAAAATTTGAAATTTTTTTTTTTAATCATTCTTTTTTGTTTTTTGTTAAAAAATCGTATGTTTAGTTTCAGAATTCATCCTTTGGTTACAAATTTCCTTTTTTTCCTGGAAATATCAACTATCACACTTTTCAAATCCATATTTATGGGTTTAAAATTCAACTATTAGGTTGAAAAAATTCTTTCTTTTTTAAATATTAACTATTAAATTGTTTGTAAAGGTAAAATCTTCTGTTACAGTGTGTCAATCGTCACAATGAATATTTATTTTTTAATTTAAAAAAAATTGAAAAATAGATTATTAATAGTTATTTACAGACGATTCTTAAAACCTCTTTTGATGTTATCATTGAAATTCTTGAATGATTCACACAGAATTGATTAATTTTTTCTGGTCCAACTCATTTTTTAAATTAAGCAACTCAATATCTCGATTGTCAATTTTTATTTTTATTTCCAACAGAAAATTTCATTTTTTAAAGTGATTCTGAATAACTTTTCCTGATCACACTTTTTGGCCTCAATTCAAAAACACTTCAGATAAAGAGGGGACTTTTGTTTTATCTTTAAATTGTGATTTCGATTTTACAGGATGGTTTTTTCTCTTCTGAAAAATTCAAATTTCATTGGTAATATAGTTTTTCAAGGAATCTGTATTATCAACCATAGAACTTCCGATTTCCGGTCGAGTGATTTTCCCATTAAGCTACTATAAAGATCGAAAAAGAATCCTTTTACAGACTTTTCTTTAAAAATTGAGTACTTAATACGTAATTTAATTAGGACGTAACACCTTGCAAAAGACAGAGTTCATTTCTGAAAAAGGATTCTTCTTTTGATCTCTCTAGTAGCTTAATGGGATTAAGACCCCGATCGGCAATTGAAAGTTCTGTGGTTCGATTTCCAGCGGAGCGATGGAGAAGATCTTTTTTCAGACAAATTTTAAATAAAATTTTTTTAAATACATAGCTTCATCTAGTCTGAAAATATATTAATAATTTCTGTTATTTGAAGAGTTAACTTAGATTCATAGTGTGTTTTCTATTTTCACGGTGGGTAAAAGGAAACCTTTACTGATCGGTGGTTACTATCTCTGATGATAATACATCCTGTTAAGCTACTAGAGAAAATAATCAAAACAAGAATTCTTTTTCAGATTTTCCTTCAAAAACGTACTTGTAATAATACGTAACACCTTTCAAAAGACAGGGTCTTTTTCTGAAAACGGAGTCTACTTTCGATCTCTCTAGTAGCTTAATGGGAAAAGCACCCGATCGGCAATCGGCAGTTCTGTGGTTCGATTCCCAGCGGAGCGTTAGAGATCTTTTGTCAGAAAAAAATTATCTAGCTTCGTACTTCAACCCCTTTATTCCACTTTTAAAGAACCAGATATGAAACAGGAACAGGGGTTCCTCTCAAATTTTGGCGTCGTGTATTCCAGCGGCTTCTTCCAACGCCGACGTTTGCCGTCATACAATTTATTGGTAAACTTTGCTAGCTTGTTAGAGGGTTACGTGCTCTGGGATAAGAAATATCTAGCAAAATGTAGACGGAGGGGGGGGGGGGGGGGGGGGGGGGGCTCGTCTCATACCTCTCGCGTGATGCCACCCTCACGTCGTTCTTTACCAGAGACCTTCTTTCTTCTCGCTCTTGTCCTCTGCCTCTGTCCCTGTTCTTCCTGTGCAACCAGAGGCTTGACTCGACACAACCCTCTCTATGTACTATATACTATATAGGGTTAAAATACCACGCTTGCCTCGATCGGGCCACTGGTCTGCACCAGTGCCCCAACACTCCTCCTAGCCCCACTTTCCTCCCATCCAAACCCTTATATCCCTCCTCCAGGCAACCTCTGCCAAGAATATGAATATCATACGTTGCCACCCTTATTCAACCCCTTTTACTCTATACTCTCTCTCTCTCTCTCTCTCTCTGTCGGAATTCTGTCTTCAACTCTCTATTATAATACGGAGTCAGGCCACGATTAGGGTCCAGGTACTGCATTAATATGTTTGGTATGTTTTGCCCCCCCCCCCCAAAAAACCCCCACCGGTCCCCAGCTCCCCTTCTTAAAGACTGTAAATGCCCCCCTCCCCTTGAAGAAAGTAAAGTAGCTGTTGGCTAAACACGGATTTAACGTTTATTCAGCGTTTTTTTGCATTTATAGTGAGTTCAGTTGCCAAAATGACTACCTGACTTTTCGACTGAATTTTCAGTGAAAAAGAACGATATTTCACAAAACTGTTGAAATGTCGAGAAAAAAAGCCGAGTAAAAAAGTAGTTAGATTTTCAACAAAATAATCACATTTTTTTTAAATAGTTAAATTTTCATCAATATATAATAATTTGTAACAAAACAGTTGAATTTTTAACAAAATAGTTTAATTATCAACAAAATTATCATTACATTTTTAACAAAACTGTTGAATTTTCCACAAAATTATTAAGTTTTTAACGAAGTAGTTGAATTTTTAACAAAATAGTTTAATTATCAACAAAATTATTATTACATTTTTAACAAAACTGTTGAATTATTGACAAAATAATTACATTTTTTACCAAATAGTTTAATTTTCTACAAAATAATTATATTTTTAACAGGCTAGTTGAATTTGAATTTTGAACCGAAAAAGATGACAAACATTATAGTTTAATTTTTAACAAAGTAATTAAATTTTTAAGAAAATATTTGAATTGTCAACCAAAAAAGATGACTAACAAAATAATTATATTTTCACTTAAACTTTAAATAAAATAGTTAAATTTTATAAAAATAATAAAATTTTTCACCAAATGGTTTAATTTCCAACAAAATAATGAAATTCGCTATCAAATAGTAGAATTTTCGACAAAACAATTCAATTCGTTACCAAATAGTTGAATTTTCCACCAAATAATTGTAATTTTTAAAAAATAGTTGAATTTTCAACAACTTAGTTCAATTTTATAAAAATAATTAAATTTTTTACTAAATGGCTTAATTTCCAACAAAATAATTAAATTCGTTATCAAATAGTTGAATTTCCGACAAAATAATTAAACTTGTTATCAAATAGTTAAATCTTCAACCAAATTATTATATGGTTAACAGAATAGTTGAATTGTTAACTAAATAATTATATTTTCAACAAAATAGTTGGATGTTAAACAAAATAATTCAATTTTTAACAAAATAGTTGAATTATCAACAAAATTATTCCATTTTTAACAAAACAGTTGAATTTTGGACAAAATAATTACATTTTTTACCAAACAGTTAATTTTCTACAAAATAATTCTATTTTTAACAGACTAATTGAATTTTCAACCAAATAATTATATTTTAAACAAAATATTTAAATTTTCAATAAAGCAATTAAATTTTTAACAAAATACTTGAATTTATTTATTTTTTTAGGTTTATTTTCAACCGAAAAGGATTACTTTTCTACCAGAAAACATAAATGCTCAATCTAAAAGGAAAATTTATCAACAAAACAGTTGAATTATGAACAAAACAAGATGACAAACATTATAGTTTAATTTTTAACAAAATAATTAAATTTTATAAAAATAATTAAATTTTTCACCAAATGGTTTAATTTCCAACAAAATAATTAAATTCGTTACCAAATAGTTGAATTTTCCACGAAATAATTTCAAGTTTAACGAAATAGTTGAATTTTTATCAAAATAATTACATTTTCACAGAATAGTTTAATTATCAACAAAATAATTATATCTTTGACCATATTTACACAAACATTATAGTTTAATTTTCAACAAAGTAATTCCAAGAAAATATTTGAATGGTCCACCAAAAAATATGTCTAACAAAATAATTCGATTTTCAACAAACAAAATTTTTAAAAGTAATTAAATTTTTAATAAAATAGTTGAATTTATTTGTAAAAAATCTTATTTTCAACCAAGGAAGATAAATTTTTTAAATGTCTTTAAAAAAATGAGTAACAAATTAATTAGATTTTCAAAAAACGAATTAAATTTTGCCCAATAGTTGAATTATCAACAAAATATTTTAAGTTTAACAAAATAGTTGAGTTTTCGAAAGAAAAAAAATGGTGTACAACTAATAAGATTGACTTTTCTTTCAGAAAACATGAATTTCTTATTCAAACGGACAAATTTCTAAAAAAAGCGTTGGATTTTCGAGAAAAAAATGGATGACAAGCATTATTGTTTAATATTCAAGCAATGAATTAAATTTTCAGGAAAATAGTTGAATTTATTTTCGATATGTCTTTTAAAAATTAGTAACGAATCAATTAGATTTTCAAAAAACGAATTAAATTTTCCTCAATAGTTGAATTATCAACAATATAATTTAAGTTTAAAAAAATACTTGAGTTTTCAAAAAAAAAAGGTTGACAACCAAGAAGAATGACTTTTCTTTCAAAAAACATGAATTTTTTATTCAAACGGACAAATTTTTAAAAAAGCGTTGTATTTTCGAGAAAAAAATGGATGACAAGCATTATTGTTTAATATTCAAGCAATGAATTATATTTTCAGGAAAATAGTTGAATTTATTTTCGATATGTCTTTTAAAAATTAGTAACAAATTAATTAGATTTTCAAAAAACGAATTAAATTTTCCTTAATAGTTGAATTATCAACAATATAATTTAAGTTTAAAAAAATACTTGAGTTTTCAAAAAAAAAAAGGTTGACAACCAAGAAGAATGACTTTTCTTTCAAAAAACATGAATTTCTTATTCAAACGGACAAATTTTTAAAAAAGCGTTGTATTTTCGAGAAAAAAATGGATGACAAGCATTATTGTTTAATATTCAAGCAATGAATTAAATTTTCAGGAAAATAGTTGAATTTATTTTCGATATGTCTTTTAAAAATTAGTAACAAATTAATTAGATTTTCAAAAAACGAATTAAATTTTTCTTAATAGTTGAATTATCAACAATATAATTTAAGTTTAAAAAAATAGTTGAGATTTCAAAAGAAAAAAATAGTTGACCACCAAGAAGAATGATTTTTCTTTTAGAAAACATGAATTTCTTATTCAAACGGATAAATTTCTAAAAAAGCGTTGGATTTTCGAGAAAAAAATTGATGACAAGCATTATTATTTAATATTCAAACAATTCATTAAATTTTTAGGAAAATAGTTGAATTTCCAACATAATATTAATGAAATAATTACTTAAATTTTTGATCAAATAGCTGAATTTTAAACTAAAATTATGAATCTTCAACCAACATTTTTTTTAAATTTATTAATTTAGTTGAAAATTTATCTCTTTGGTTAAAAATTTTAATATTTTCTTCAAAATCAGTTCTTTTTGCTGCAAATTATTTTTCTTCGCTGAAAGTGTAACTAACCATTTTTGGTTGAAAATCAATATTTTAAATTCAAAATTTGGTTTTCTGTCCGATAATTCATGTAGTTTTTTGAAAATTTTCTTTTTGGGAGAAAGAAAAAAAAGGCTATCAAAAATATCTTTGAAATGTAAGCCTGTGTTTTCAGGGGAAGGGGGTGATGACTTGGTCTTTATTTTTAATTCAACTGTATTTTATTTAAAATTAAATTCTTTTTCTGAAATATTAACTATTATATTTTTGTTAAGAATTAATTTTCTTTGTTAGAAAATCATATGTTTCATTTAAAGTTGAACTACTTTATCAAAAATTAGTTTTTCTTTGTTGTTGAAGATCCATCATTTTTGTTAAAAATTAAAATTTTCGGGTTCAGTATTCAGCTCGTTTGTAGAAAAATGGTCTTTTCAGCTTGAAGCTTCAATAATTTAGTTGATAATTAACTTCATTATTGTTGATTCATATTTTTTGTTACAAATAAAACCATTTGTTTAAAAATCAAACTATTAGGTTACATATTGAACTATTTCTTTAAAAATATAACTTTTCTGTTTGGAAGTATGTTTTTTTGTTGAAAACAAATTTTTTATCTAAAAATACAGTTCTTCTATTTTCAGTTGAAAACTTATATTTTATAAATTAAAAAATTTAATTATTTTGTAAAAAATTCATGGAAATATTTCATCATTCTTGCTTGAAAATGATCTTTCTCGTTGCAAATTCTTCTTTTCAGGTTTAGAAGTAAATATTTTTCTAAAGCGGTCGACTTTTTAACTCAAAACTGAACTATTTTGTTAAAAATTCGTCTTTTTTGTGTTAAAAATTAATTTTTAACTGTAAATTTCATTGTTTCATCTTTGGCTGAAATTTTCTTTAGTTAAAAATTCTACTATTTGGTTGAAAGTATAATTTTTTTCAATTCAACTGTATTGTTAAAAAAAATTTCAACTAATTTTTTAACAACTGCTATTTTTTTTAAGCTGAAGCTTTTTAATGTGAGTGGACGCCAAATGTTGGCACACACGTTGGTCGAGCGAACGATCGAATTGAATAGAATAAAGTGCCACGGGCAGTGTATAAAATAATGCCGCGTGCTCATTGCATCGGTTACACAATCACAATACTAATCTGACATAATGGCTACCAGCTACCTATAATTCGGGGGTAAAAACCCATCCACCGGTGTTCGCTTTGCAACGGTTCGCCAAAGACGGAACCCGAATATAGAGTCGGAGAAACTTAAAAATTCATCCCTTTCGACCCCTAACGCCTAACCTGATGCTAAAAGGCCCTAGAGAGTTAGATCATCAATCATCTACTTGGATCATGAAGTCTTTTTGTCTACTTATTTAAATTACTATTTATTCATTCAATTTTTCTTTCCCTAAAAACTTCTATGATTCCATCTCTGCCCCTTCCTCCTCCCACTGTTCTCCCTTTTTTATTCTTCTTCTGTGCACTTTGAACCTGTCGTCCGTAAGATCTTGGTAACCTTCCCCTCACTTTTTCCCATCCTTTATCATCTAGTCTTCACCGTTTCCACCACCTCTCAATTTTTCAAATTTCTCATCATTTCCCTATCCTTTCTTTCCAAGCACATTATGTAGCAGGCTTGGAATATATGCTACATGA
>NC_046661.1:82472961-82494580 GCF_010883055.1 Belonocnema kinseyi | reverse complement strand
TGTATATAAATATATATATGCGCATGATACATGATTTAGAATACATGCTAGCAGCAAATGCTATCAAAAAGTGCTGGTAGTAAATCCTCCGTTCTTCTCTTCTTTCATTTCTGGTCTATTTTTGTTACCTATGTTTTCTTATATTCATCTATGCTGTCTCTCTTTCTCTCTCTTTCTTTATCTCTTACACTTACACCTCTGTTACCTCACTCTTTACTACCACTCTCTATGGGTATCTTCCCACAGCACACGTTCTTTTGCCCTTCTCTTTTTTTCTTCCACTGTTTTTCTTAATTTATACTTATTTCTTTCTGCCTATATAAGGTCCTCTATTCCACCCGAGCTTCCATATAACACGCTATTTTTCTCACCACTGCCCTCTTATGTTATCCTTTCTTTAAGTTTACCAATGCCATTAGCTCTTCTTTTCCTTCCTCCTTTCCTACACTCCCAACTTCCTCTATCTCTACCTCTGCATCTATCCCTTTTAACACTTCTTCCAATTCTGTGTGCAGTTCCTTCTCCTCTGATTTTAGACCCATTATCTCTATATTTTTTCTTTTCTCCCCTCTCTCTCTCCCTCTCTCTCTCTGTCCTTTTTATTCTTCTTTCCTCCCTCTCCCCCCTCTCTCTCTCTTTGTCCTTTTTATTCTTTTCTCTACTTGTCTCAAACTTTCATTATCCTCATTCCCACTTTCCACTCCTGTAAACTCCCTGTTTGAGCTTTCTATCTTCTGTAGACTACATTCCACCTCTTCTGCCCTTTACCTAGGCTTTTCCTGCTACTCTCATATTTTTTCGAAAGTCTGTATCCTTGTTTTGAAATCTTTCCTGTCTTCTTCTCATTTCTTCAACTCTTTTCTAAGTTTCGCCATTTCATTTTTCAATAAATTACAATTACATTTCCCCTAACCCCCCCCCCCCTAATTGCACTTAGTTATCCTCCCCTCATAATTCATTTAATCTCACTTCCAATATCTTTACCCCGACATACACTGCCCCTCACTTTACCTACTTCTCCTTTCCTTATTCACCCTTATTGCTATTACACCATCTACATTTCCTCCCTGTAGTTCTATTCTTTTTCTCGGCTTATATTCCCTGACTTTCCCTGCATTCTTACCCCTCATTTCCTCTACATTCTATTCCCTTATTTCCCATTTTCTCTACCTTCGATCCCCTCATTACTCTCACTTTTCCTCTCCTCATTTCCCATCAAATTCCTACTTTTTCTCTCGTTATTTCCCCTTAATCTCTTTACATTCGCAACCCGAATTTGCTCTGCCTCTCCTCTCCTTAATTCCGCCTTTTTTCTTATTTACCCTTCTACCCCCCCTTTCCTTATCAACACATAACCTCCCCTCACTCACACTTCCCTTACCTCTCATTTCCCCTCACTTACAATATCCTGACCCCTCTTTATCCCACCCATAACTTCACCTACTTCCCCTCCCCTATTTTACTTTCATTACCATTGCTTGAGGGGGTAATAAACTGTAACAAAATTATTTTACTCCTCCCCCCTCCACCCATCTTACTATTCGTAATTATTAGTTTCCTAAAATTTTATGCTATTTATTGCTAGTAGAATTAGTCAGAGTGTCCGAGAACTTTATTTTTAAAATTCCCTGAGTTATTCTTGTCTAATTTTTCATTTTCCTTAATTATTATTAATATTCAAATACTAGCATTTTAGTTTTATAATATTTTTCACATATGTATAATCTTTTCGAAACGGAATATAGCAGTATTTCAGATACAAATAATTTTTTTTTAAATTTATTACTTCATTTTAAACAAAAAAATGTATTTTTTATTATAAAAGATGACTGTTCAACAAAATACTCGATTTTTCAACAAAATAATTAAATTTGGACTAATAGTTGAATTTCCAAACTAAAAAGATAAATTCACAGCAAACAAGTGTCATACTTTATATTTCAATCGAAAAAAAATAAAACTGATAGCCAAGAAAAAGAATTTTTAAACTAAAAAAGACGAATTGTCAACAAAGATTTTCTAGTCAAAAAAGAAAAAAAGTTTATCTAAATTGTTGAGCCTTCAAGCCAAAAGACGAGTTTTCTCTAAAAAAATTAAATTTTCAAGCCAAAAATATGATTTTTCAGCAAAAAATTAAGTTTGCACGAAAATTATGCATTTTTACCCAACAAAAATGAAATTTCCAACCAAGAAAATGATTTTAAAAAAAAAAGAGAATTTTCAACTAAAAAACATCTATCTTAAAAAATAGAAAAGTTACATTTTTAGTTAATAAATTAATTTTAATCAAAAAAAGGCTTTTCCACTAAACAATTAATTTTCTACCAAAGACATAAGCCTTTAATCAAAAAAAATAATTTTTAACAATGTAGTTTAACTTTTACCCAAGAAGTTGAATTTTCAAGTAAAAAAGATTATTTTTTAACAAAATAGTTAAAATTTCAACCAGATACATGAATTTTCATTTAAAAATATAAATCTTCAAAAAAAATGATTCCTTAACAAGGTGACTGAACCAAATCTTTTAAACAAAATAGTTGAATACTCAATCAAAGAAGAATAATTTTTAAACAAAAAGTTTCAATTCCACAAAAGATTAAATTTCAACTTAGGCGAATGAATTTTTAGTTAACTTTTAAATATAAAAAGATGCATTTTTTAATAAGAAATAAGTTTCTACGAGAAAAAATAATTTTCAATCAAAAAAGTCGAATTTTTAACCAGAAAAGATGAATTTTGAAAAAGTGTAATTCTCTACCAAACAGTTGCATTTTTATCAAAAGAAGAAATTTAATTTCTCTTAAAACAGATAAATTTTTATTCTTTTTTTTAATCAAAGAAATGGTTGAATTTTCATCCAAAAAATATTCCAGTTGACTTTCTGAAGACAAAATATAAAATTTTCAACCAAAAAATATGTTTCTAAGAAAACAATTGAATTTTCCATACAAAAAAAAATTTCTTCTACCAAAAAGGACGAATTTTTAACTAAACAGTTGCATTATCTGCTAAATAGTTGTAGTTTTATCCAAGAAAGATGAAATTTGTACTGAAACAGATGGAATTTTTATTAAAAACCAACAATTTAAAAAAATAAAACTTTCATTAAGAAGAAGATTTCAGTTTATTTTTCAACAGCAAAATACAAATTTTTAACAAAAAGTCAATTTTCTGCCAAATCGTTAAATTTTCAGCAATACAAAAGAATTTTCAAAGAAACACTTGCATTTTTGTCTGGAAAAGATGGAATTTCTCTTAAAACAGATGAATTTTCAATTTAAACAATCAAATTTTTTTAATTTTAAAATTTTTTTAAATTTTTAAATTTTTAAACAAAAAGTATGAATTTGCAAACAATTGTTGAATTTTCAACTGAATAATTGCATTTTTATTCAAGAAAGATGTCATTTCAGCCAAAGAAGGTAAATTATAAAATCAAAAAGACAAACTTTAAAAAAACAGTTAAATTTTCAACGAAAGACGAAATTTCTTTTACACCAAATGAATTAAAAAAAAATTAAAAAGAATACTTAAATTTTTATCCAACGAAGATTTCAGTTAACTTTCCACCACCAAAATAAGAATTTTAAATAGATTGTTAAATTTACAATCAAACATTTGCATTTTTGTCCAAGAAAAATGAAAATTCTACTAAAACAGGTAAAATTTGTAATGAAAAAGACAAATTAAAAAAAAAACAGAGTTGAATTTTCATTCAAAAACATTTTAATTTGATTACTTCGAATGAAAAAATGTCAGCTTTAAGAGTTTGAATTTCTTAATTTTTATAATCCTTAAATAACTTTTCCAATGCGGAGAAAATCCTTGAAGTAACCTGAAATTTTTATCCTTAATTCAAATAGCTTTGAAACGGATATAAAGAATTTAGTTTTAAACAATTATTTAACATTATAGATTCTGAAATCATTTTTAGAATGTAACAATAAAGCTAATGCTAGCATATATTATTTTTCCAGCTTATTTGTAATTATCATTTTTAGTTTCTACTTCACCGATTTTTCATATTTATTATCAGTTCGGTAATAATTTTAGAACAGTTCTAATTGTTTTACCCAAAAGTTATTTGATATTAACCGAAATTTTCTCACAGCCAGCTTCGGAACAAATTCGATAATTTCTTAAGAAAAAAATTTTTCCCTGAAGTGCTCTAAGGTCCAAGACTCTAAGGTATAACATTTATGAAATAGGGGGTAGAGAGTGGTTGTGCGAAAGGAATGAAAAGGGAGGCTTAAAGTACGGGAAAAAGCACTTCGCGTGACATTAAAATCGTATCCCCATTCTCAAGACTCGTAGGTTCCTCCATCGTCCATTCTTTGAAATTTCACGCCGGAAAGTCTGGACGATCTCTGGATGCTCCCCAGTCACCACCCTCCGTCTGTCACACACTCTCACGGAAGAGTCCCGTATTTATTTCTTACTCCTTGTCCTGCTAGCGAGTTCTGAAGGACTTCGTGTGAGATCTGAGATCAGTGAATCGGATAATTTCGGGACGAGGCGTGGTCTTTATAAGTCCCGGATGGATAGGTATAAATCCACCGTGGCCCCTTTTCAAATTTCAAGTGAATCAAAATCTCCTTCCTTGTCGGATTAAAGTGGAATACCAAAGCGGAAAGAGAAGTTCACACCTTGAAGTTTTATCCTTCCCAGATTTATTCTGTTTAATTGAGGAAACTTTTTTTAGCGTATCGCTAAAAAGAATTATTTGATCAATCATATTTTCCGGTCAAAGTAAAAGAGTTCTGACTGGACTCCGCTAGACAAAAGTGCGCTACGGCGCTAGCAAGGTGCTGCCGTCTAGCGGAGTCTCTGTTTCGCTATGGGGTGTTTCCCCTCTATTAATTAATTGCATCGTTTCTTTCAAGGATTTATCATTTGGAGCCTAAAATATCGGAAAAGAATTATAATTCTAAATTAAACATCAGATCATTTTTGATAATAATTGCAATTCTGATTTCGCACTAAGAATTTTGTAAAAGAATAATAATTCCTAACCCAGTAAATGAAAAAAAGATTCGAAAAAATTTTAATTTAGAGGAGTCCTAGGATTTAAATCTGGTTTATGGAACTTTCTGGATTAATATGTAATTTGGTAGGTCGGAATTATATTGAATCCTGCATGTAATGATTAGAAGAAATTCCTGGTCTTATCCGTCTTACCCCATCGCGTCTTTTTTTCTAGGTTATGTTTCATAAGATTGTTGTTTTTTAGGTTAAGCCTTGAAGAAGTATTCAGTTGGAATAAAGGTATATTCTATTAAAAGAGAAGAGCTATTCTTTCAAATATTAGTGCTGGCTAATTTCATAAATAGAATTGTGTGATGCTTATTAAAAATACGTTTGAATTCGAAGTTTATTTTTTATTTGTAATCTTAATTCGAAATAACAGTCTGTGCCTGCGTGCTTGAATCGACTATGTTACGGAAGCCGGATTTTTAAGGAATTCTAGAATCCAATTGCGTTTAATTCTTTTAAATATGTTTTCGTTTATCAGTAATTTAAGCAGGGATTTTTTCAATTCCCTTCTGAATCAAAATTAGAATTATTTTCCAAAATGTCCACTCCATGTCGAAAATTCTATGTTCCAAGTCAAATAATAATTCTTTACGAAAATTCCCTGTCATAAAGTCTGAATAATTTTTTTTACGAAAATCCCCTGTTTAAAAGTGTAAATTTTAATTCTTTATTGAAATTCCCTGTTCCAAGTTATAATTATATTGATTTGAAATAAATCCTCTTGTCGAATCTCCTTCCATGTCGGGTTTAAGGGGAACATAAAAGCGGGAATTTAAGTCGTTTACACCTGGAATTTTTCATTCTTTCAATATGTATTACGTTTCATTGGGTAAACTTTTTTTCAGCGTGTCACTAAAATGAAATATTTGATTACTCATTTTTTCCCGGTCAATTTAAAAGAGTTCGGACTGGATTCCGCTAGGCGGAAGCACATTACTGCTTGGCTAAGGTGCTGCCGTTTAGCGGACTCTATCGGAGTCTTCGTATTGCTATGTCGTGTTTTCCCTCTATTAATTAATTACATCTTTTTTTCAAGGATTTCTCATTTGGAGCTAGATTCTAATTTGTTACGAAGAATTTTGTAAAATAATTATAATTCTTCATTTAAGTAGGGATTTTTTTAATTCCCTTCTGAATCAAAATTCGAATTATTTTCTAAAAGTCCAATCCATTTTGAAAATTCTCTGTTCCAAGTCAAATAATTATTCTTTACGAGAACATCCTGTCATAAAGTCTAAATTATTATTCTTTACGAAAATCCCCTGTTTAAAAGTACAATTTTTAATTCTTGATCGAAACATCTGTTCCAAGTCAGACTTATATTTATTTACAATATTTTTTATCATAATTCAAAAATGTAATATCTCCCTTGT
Organism: Belonocnema kinseyi; assembly: GCF_010883055.1. NCBI lineage: Eukaryota > Metazoa > Arthropoda > Insecta > Hymenoptera > Cynipidae > Belonocnema > Belonocnema kinseyi. The sequence continues at coordinate 82,488,173 of NC_046661.1, read as the reverse complement.
TCCAAAGTTGCAAGAGGAAAATTTTAAATCGTGACGAATACTGTCTTAGAATAGAGATTTTTATTAAATAACTGTCCCGCGCGCATTTTTGTCAGTTTCTATCAGATTTGATCAGAAAACTAAATTATCTAATATTTTTATATAAATATCGTTTAATAGAACTTGAGATGTAATTATTATGTGACTGTTCCAGAATCTATCAGAAATTTCCTTTCAGAATCTTTCCGATTTTTTGGGCAGGGTGGCCCAAACTCGAAAGCTTAATTCCTTACTATAAGTCCCATGTTCGAAAATCAAAATAGTGATGCTCAACGAGAATTCCCTGTTTAAATGATTAAAATTATATTTATTTACCGAATTTCCCTGATTCAAACTGAAAGTTTTAATTCTCTACTGAAATTTCCTGTCTCAAAGTCAAAATTATAATTCATTAGTGAAATATCCTGTCCCAAATCAGAATTATAAGTCCTCTCAAAAATTCTATTTTCCAAGCAAGAATGAGTATTTTTTTCAAATCCCCTATTTAAAATTATAATTAGAAAAATAAAAAATACAAAAACACTTTTAATTTGCAAATCAGTTTATTCCAGGGAAAAATCCTGGTTACTAAATCAAATTCCACGTTTCTTCCCGGTCATTTTCTGGTTTGTCGATTTTCCGTTCGTGTAGACGCGATGAGAAGAGGTTAAAAATGAAAGGGAGAGGGAAAATTCAAAGTAGAGGAGGTGAAGCAGGGGCGGTGAAGTAATGGAAGAGAGAGGAAGTAGAAGAATATAGGAGAAGTAGGGTAAGGAAGAAAGTGTGACGAGGGGAATCAGGGGAAGTGAGGAGAAGTACTGGACACGGAAGTACGTAATGGGAGGGTAAGTATGGTGATTGGAGGGGAGTAAGGCAGTCTAGGAGAAAGGAGGGATCGAGTTAGGAGGAAGTAGTTGAGGGAAAGTATAAGAGATGGGGTAAATCAGTTGGGAAAGTAAGGAGAGGGAAATTTAAATGAGTTACTTGAAGTCTTAATAGGCTACTTATTATTAGCCCTGGGCTGAAATCCTTATTAATTCGATTGGGTGTTCATCCATCGAAATTTTACCCATGAGGGGAAGTATGAAGAGCGGAAGGAGGAGAGAGGTGGGAAAGTAGGGGAGAGGTAGGGAAGTAGGATAAGGAGTAAAAAGCAGGGAATAGAAGAGGATAGGAAGAAGAAGAATAGGAAGAGCGATAGGAGAAGTAGGAGAAGGAAGGGGCAGTAGAGCAAGTTGATAATAAGAAGAGAAGCGATCTAAGGGAAATGAGAAGAAGTAGAGGAAATGGAAGCAAGGGCAGTACTGTATGGAAAGGTAAGTGTGAACAGTAGAAGAGAGTAGGACAATGGTGCAGAAGTGAGGGGTGGGCTTGGATAGAAAGTAGTTATATGAAGAGTAGAAGAAACAGAGTTTAAGGTGGAGGCAAATGAAGTTGCAGATTTGTAGAACTTAACTTCTTTACAGGCTACTAATATTTATGGTTTGGTGGCTCCGGACATAAACACTTATAGTTTTGGTCGGCTGTCAGTCCGTCGTAATTTTTGTCTGGAAAGGAAAGTAAGAGGAGGAGCAGTAAGAGAGGGGGCCAATAGGGTAAGGATGAAATAGGAAGGGAATTAAAGAACGTGGAAGTAGAGGAATTAGGGAGGGGGAGGTACGGTCTGGGAGGTTAAGTTTGGAGAGGGGAGGCGAGTATATCAATGGTAAAAAAGTTAAGGGTGTAGTTAGGATTGAAATAGTTGAGAAAAAGTAAAAGAAACAGCCTTTTTTAGGCGCATAGCGCCTTTGGCTAATTTTTTGTTATGATTTTGATAAAAAGATTGGCTCGTGTCCCTGAATTAACTCCTTGATCGAATAAGAGGCGGCAGTTCAGTTACTTTGGGTGAATAATTTGAAGGATTCCTCGGTCGTGATCCTAGGAACGGAGGCAATGAAACGTTTCGAGTTTCCTCTTCGGGTGCAATCAATTCTTCCGCCATATCGCGCGAACCACTTTGGACGCAAGATCGTTTGCGTTTACACCGGTGCCCCCTGCGGGATCGCCATCTACAATATTTTCGAGGTTGCAGGGTACTTGTACACGCGAGCGGGCGATTTTCGCTTAGGTGAGTTCCCTTCGTTGAGTTCCCTTCCCTCAGTCTGAATGCTATGTCCCCAAATCGGATGTTTAGGGATAATTTTTAAAAATACACTACCGTTTGTCCTCTAGAAGAACTGCCGCGATTTTTGAGTTGGTCTCTCATTTAAGTACGCAAACGCAGAAAGCAGGAGACGGGTTTAGTAATTAATAATTAATTAATAATTAATCATTAATAATAATTAATAATTTTTTTAATACACTTCAATTAATTTCAATTTCCATTGACTTCACATTGAATTCCTTTGAATTCTTGTGAGTTCTTTGAATTCGACTTATTCTGTTTTTTAAATTTAATTTTAATTTTTTCATTGCTTGGAATACTTTTAAACTCTTTGAAATTTTTTCAATTGGTTTGAAGTCTTCTGAATTTTTCGTAATTTTCTGAACTCCTCTATAAATACTCTGAATTATTTCAATTAATTTAATTCATTGAAATTCTCTGCGTTTCTAAACATAGGGAATTTAAAGAATTTTTTGAAAACAGAACTTCATGAAATCAGGCAAAGTTCATTAAATCAAATAACTCCAGGAAATTAGAGAATTTCATGAAATCAGAGAATTCCAGAAATTCAGGGAACTTCTGGCAATAAGAGAATTCCAGGAAATCAGAGAATCACAGCAATTCAGAGAATTTAAAGAATTCATAGGATTCAAGCAATTCAGAATATTCAGGGAATTCCAGGATTTTAGAGAATTCAGAAAATGTAATTAAATCAGAGGATTGCGGTAATTCAGAGAATTTAAGGAATTCAGAGAATTCGTGAAATTCATAGAATTCAAGAAATTCAGAATATTCCGGGAATTCCGAGATTTCAGTGAACTCAGCCAATTTCAGAGAATTTTTGAGAATTTCGGGAATTCATTGAATAGAAGGAATTCAGGGAATCAAGAGAATTTTTGAAAATGGAGAAATTCCTGAAATCGGAGAATTTCAATAAATCAGAAGACTTTATGAAATAAGAGAATTGCATGAAATCAGAGAATTTTAGAAATTCAAACAACTTGTGACAATCAGAGAATTTTAGAAATCAGACAACTTCTGGTAATCAGCAAATTTCAGGAAGTCAGAGAATAAAAGCAATTCAGAAAATATGAAGAATTCATAGGATTTACAAAATTAGGAAAATTCAGGGAATTCCAGAATTTTAGAAAATTCAGAAAATGTAATTGAATCAGAGAATTTCAGGAATTCAGAGAACTTATGAAAATCAGAGAATTTCAGAAAATCAGAGGATGACAGTAATTCAGAGAATTTATGAAAATCGTAAGATTTAAGCAATTCAAAATGTTCAGAGAATTCCACGATTTCAGTGAATTCAGCGAATTTCAGAGAATTTTAAGGAATTTCATAAATTTAGTGAATAGAAGGAATTCAGAGAATTTTTTTAATTTCTAGAAAATAGAGAACTTCACGAAGTCAGAGAATTGCTTCAAATCAGAGAACTTCATGAAATTAGAAAATTTTACGAAATTAAATAATTTCAGGAATTCAGAGAATTTCTGAAAATCAAAGAATTGCAGCAATTCCGAGAATTTAAGGAATTCAACAGCTTTAAGCAGTTTAGAATATTAGGTAATTTTAGGATTTTAATTAACTTAGAGAATCTCAAAGAATTTGAGAGAATTTCAGAAATCTAATGAATAGAAGGAATTCTGAGAATTTTGGGAATTTCTGAGAAAATAGAGATCTTCAAGAAGTCTGAAAATTGCATCAAATCAGAGAACGTCATGAAATTAGGAAACTTCACGAAATTAGAGAATTTCTGGAAATCAAAGAATTACAAATTAGAATATTGAGAGAATTCCAGGATTTTATAAAATTCAGAAAATGTCATTAAGTTGGAGATTTTCACGAATTCATAGAACTTTAGCAATTCAGAATATTCAGAAAAAGTCAGGATTTCAGTAAACTCAAAGAATTCCAGAGAACTTGGAGAATTCAGAGAATTTAGAAATTCAGAGAGTTCAGGAAATTCAATAAATTCAATTATTTGAAAAAATTCAAGGAATTCAGAGAATTTATGGAATTAAAAGAATTCACGTAATTTGAAGAATTTCTGGAAACAGAGAATTTTATGCAACCAGCGCATTTTATGAAATCAGAGAATTGAAGGAAAAGAAATATTTTTAAGGAATTCAGAAAATTCGAGCAATTCAGAATATTGAAAGAATTCCAAGTAATCAGAGAATTTCGAAGAATTTAGATATGCAAGTGAATTGAAGAAATTGGCAGAATTAGAGGAATTTGGGGAATTAAAGTCATTCCGAAAAGCAATTTAGCATTTCAGAATATTGTGGGAATCCATATAATTCAGGGATTGCATGGATTTCAAGAATTTTGAGAATTTAAATAAACGCTCGAACATTTTTAATCATATCTCAGTAACTTGTAAATAGTTTTCAACGTATGTTGACTTAAATTAAAGATAGGATTCCAAGGATTGAATTCTGTAAATTTTATATTTTTCAAAAATTTGGTTTAGTCACAATGTGAGTTGAAGTTTAGGTACGAAATTCGAGAAATTCTCGGCGATCACCGCTTACGCGGCCAACGGCGCGGCGTTGGTCAACGACTAAAACTTGACGCAGATACGATTGCACTTTTTTAACAATATCTTTGGAACCAATGAAGATTTTTTTAATTTGATACGCTTAAATTAAACATGGGACTTCAAATATTGCATCCCGTAAATTTAATATTTTTTCCCACAACTTTATTAAGTAGTTTTTTCAAAACGTAACTTCAAATTCAATAAAGTTCTGTTAATAATGAGACTCAGTGAACAAAATTTGGCTCGCTAACGGTGACGTTATTTCAGCAGTGTGCCAACTAGTCAGGGCCAACCCCCTGCGGATTGTCATTGCAATATTTACGGGGTTGCTTGCACGAGCGCGCAATTTTCGCTTAACCAGGCTCGCTTCAATGAACCTTCGATGCTTAACGAGCTCGCACGTTGAAATAAGTGCAGATCGGGAAAGAAAGGAGCAAGACAAAAAATATTCTGGAGGGGATTTTTTACTGGACTTTGTCTACTTCCTCTTAATAAATTTTAAATATGAATTGAAAATATTCAATCTGAAAACGACTGCTGGAGCGGACTGGCCACAATGCTGCAAACAATTTTTAGCCTATACTACTCATTTAAATTGGATAGTTTTTTAATGAAAGTTTTTCCAATTTCGAAATGCTTTTTGTATTTGAAATTTTGATGACAAATTTTGGTTAACTTGTCATTTGACAAATACAATTGACCTTTTATATAACTTTTCATATTTACCATTTTTGGGGTTTCATAGGGGAAGTGAGGGGAAATAATGGGCGAGAAAGTAGGGGGTTGAGGCGTAATAAGAGATGGAGGAGTGAAGGAATGAGAAGTGATTGAAAATTAGGAAAAGTGAGGGGAAGTAAGGGAGGAGAGAATGCGAAATGAAGGGAAATCTTGAGTAGAAGAGTAGATGAAGTAGGAGAAATTAAAGGAAATAAGGCAGGTGAAGTAGATAATGTAGGGCAAGTAATTGAGGTGAGTGAAATTATGGGTAGTGAGGGTAGGGATAGTAGAACAAGTAAGGGGAAATAATAGGCGGGTTAGAAGGGGGATTAAAGCATAATAAGGTGTGGAGGAGTGAACTGATAGGAATGATCGGATGAGATGGGAAATGAGGGAAAGTCTTGAGAAGATGAGTAGGCGAAGTAGGGAAAATTAGAGAAAATTAGGCCTGGTGAAATCGAGGAAGCAGGACAAACAGTGGAGGTAAGTGGAATTACACGTAATGAGGGGAGGGTAGGTGGAGAATGTGAGGAAAACTAATGGGCGGGGAATTGGGTCGATTAAGGTGAAATAAGGGTTGATGGAGTGTGGGAATGAGAATGATGAGAAGTGATGGAAAATTATGTGAAATAAGAGGAAGTAAAAGATGGTAGAATGCGAAATGAGGAGAAATCTTGAGAAGAAGAGTACGTGAAGTAGGGAAAATTGGAGAAAATAAAGACAGAAGAAGTAGAGAATGTATGACAAAAGTGGAATCATGGGTATTGAGGGTAGGGTTAGTATAGAAAGTGAGGCTAAATGATGGGCGAGGAAGTAGAAGGATTAAGGTATAATAAGGGGTAGATGAGTGGAGTGATGGTAATTATAGGAAGAGATGGGAAATGAGAGAATAATAGGCGGGAAATTAGATGGATTAAGGCGTAATAAGGGATGGAAGAGTGAGGGGATGGGAATAAAGGGACGTGACGGGAAATTATGGAAAAGAAATTAGGAGGAGTAAGGGGAAGTAAGGTAGGAGGCCAGGAAATGAGGGGAAATCTTAAGTAATGAGGGGACGGTACGTAAAGTGAGTGGTGAGAAATGGGGGAAAATGAGGAAAGATCATAAGAAAAATAACGTAGAATAAGGGGAGAAGACGTAGTGAAGAAGGTGATGAAGAAGGAATAAAGGAAGGGTGAGTAGTGGAGTGGAAGTGTCGAATGAGGGAGAAAAGTAGAAAAAGGGGAGCATTAGTTGGGGAAGCGAGAAAAGAGGAGAGTAGAGAAGTAGAAGGCGAAGAAGATAGGAAAGGGAAGCTAAGATTGTAGCGAAGTTTGTGGAAGTATAAACATTAGGTGAAGTAGGGAAGGAAAAGTATGTGTTGAGGAGTTTTGTACGACTTAATTAAAATCTTAATAGAAAACAAATTTTGTGGGCGTGCGGCTATGTATAATATCCATTAGATGAGAATTATTCAAAAAAATTTTATCAATTTATAAACAAAGTAATCAGCAAAAGTTATTCTTCGGGATTGGTAATGTTAAGTTCATTCAAATCCAGAGTTTCGCTATAAAATGTGAGGTTAACTAACGTTTAATTATGATTAATTCGCGAAGATTTTTCTCTTTGATCATTTCAAAGTTGACAACGATTGTTGTTAACATAAACAATATTTATAAACAAATTTATATTTTGGCTATTTTTCAACGGATGCGCTCAAGTTTTGTTTGTGGAATCCAGGAATAATGTGTCTTTCCGATGAATCTTGCTACACAACTTTCCAAATGCAATACAGTTATTAATTATTTTAACAATTCTGATAAACAACAGAATTATAATAGTAAAGTCTCATTGGAAAGATATTATTAGTCGATTACGTAAACCTGCATTGAACTTATTCATTGGAAAATAGGCAAGCTCTGAATTTTTTTATGGATATTTAATTAATTAAGAAATAAAATAAATAACTTTATTAGTACTTAATTTGATTAATATAAACAATTATTATAAACAAATTTTTTACTATAGTACTTAACTGCTGAAAAAATTATTTTTCTTCTTCTACATTTTGGTGCAATGTTTGCTAGAACGATACATAATAATGACTTATCACCTTACGTCAATAATTCTTACTGTTATAAACAATTTTATTAACAATTATTTAATTATTTTATTTCTAGGCCACGCTTCTCCTTCTCAGTAAACTAAATTTAAACTGTTGCAGAAATTATTTTAAACTGCGAAATATTGTTATGAGTAAATAAATTCAATTGTTTAAAACCAATATATTAAACAATTATCCCAATTCAACGGTTTTTTAAAAATTTTATTTGTTTCAATAAATTATCCCGTAAGTAGATTGATATTGACATTCCATCAATAGATTTTGCTGATAATTAAATTAACGATTGTTATAAACAAATTGTTGCGAATTTGTCTTTTGTGGTAGAAAATTTATGTTCTTGTTTGGAAATTAATACTTTTTTAATGAAGATTCATCTCTTCGGTGGATATTTTAACTATTCCATTTTTAGAAAATTAATCTTCTTGGTTAAAAAAATTTCATCTTTTTGGTTGAACTGCTTTGTAAAAAAGTTCTTTTTTTCGTCTGAAGATTTAAAGTTTTAGTTAAAAATTCAACTGGTTCTTTAAAAATCATCTTTGGTAATAATCTCAGCCGTTTTGTAAGACATTCGTTTTATTTTTTGTTGAAAATTAATTTTTTCAACTGAAAATTTCTAATCATTATTAAAAATGTTACATTCTTTTGTTAAAAATACAGCTACTTGGTTAAAAATGTTTGTATTTTGTTAAACATACGTTGATTTTCAGAAACTGGATTTTCTTAATCAAGAAAAAAACAGGTTTTTTGGTCAAGATAAATGTATTAAATAAATTGATGTTCAGTCTTTTTTTCTACTGATAAAAAATCAATATTTTTTTAATATTGATTTTTATTTCTAAGTTGTGAAAAATTTGCTCTCAAACTCTACTGGGATTCGAACCCAGGTCTTTCAGATTGACGTTCGATGCTCTTTCCCACCAAGCTACGGAGAGACGATAATAAATATAAATATATGAATGTATATAAACGAAAAGAAATTTTTCACAACTTAGAAATAAAAATCGATATTAAAAAATATTGATTTTCGACCAGTAAACAAAAAACACTTAAAATCAATCTATTCATCATTTTAGTTGAAGATTTATCTGTTTCAGTTGAGGATTCAACAACTTTGATAAAAAATTAGTATCTTTTAGTTGAATTCAAGTGTTATTGATAAAAGATTAGAAACTTTATTGTTGTTAAATCGAAAATTCATTTCTTTGGTTAATATATTAACCTTTTTATTGATTTTTGTTTCATTTTTGGTTAAAAATTAATTTTTTTTAACTGAAATTTCAATCATTCCAAATTTTTCGGAATTTTATTTTTTTAATTGAAAATTCAACAATTTGTTTGGAAAATTATCTTTTTGAGTTGAAAATTAAACTATTTGTTTGGAAATTTATGGAGTTTGTTGGAATTTTTTTTTAGAAAATGAATCTTCTTGGTTGAAAAATCATCATTTTAATTGCAAATTAAATGGAAATTTGTTTCACATTTGGTTCAAATCTAAATTTTTTAACTGAAATTTAAATCACTCCATTTTTTCGGAAATTTATCTTTTTTTATTAAAAATTCAACTATTTGTTAAAAAAATTATCTTCTTGAATTGAGGATTTAACTATTTCGTTGAAAATTCGTCTTTCTTATTGAGTTCAACCGTTGCAATATCAATTGTTGAAAATTCCTTTCATATTTGTTGAAAATTATTTTTTTCAACTGAATATTTAACAATTCCATTTTCAGTTTAAAATTTATCTTTTTATTTAAAATTAACTTGCTTCTTGAAAATTCAATTTTTTCAGTTTATTAGTCAGTTTTTTAACAAGGCATTACAATTTTTAACTTTTTGTGTGAAAAATGTATCTTCTTCGTTGAAAATTCATCTATTTGATTGAGGATTCAACTATTCTGTTGAAAATTCGCCTTTTTTTAATTGAAATAATGGAAAGTTTTTTGTTGTTTTTAAAAGTAATTTGAAGAAATGAAAATTTAACTATTTCATTTTAAGTTTGAAACTTATCTTTTGTAGTTGAACATCCAAACATTTGGTGGAAAATTCATGTATTCTGTTGAAAATAATTTCTTTAAATTCCCTTGGTTAAAAAATCATCTTTTTGGTTCAATACTCAACTCTTTTTATAAAAATTCATTTACTCTCTTGCAGTCATCATTTTGGTTTGAAGTTCGTTCTTTAGACTGAAAATTCGTCTTTATATTTAAAAAATGATCTTTCTTGGTTAATCTAAACGTTTAGTTAAAAATAAATTTCTTCTAAATTGAAAATCCGTCTTTTTGGAATAGAAAATTAATCTTCTGTTAAAAATGTATTTATTCAGTTAAAGATTTAACTATTTTGTAACGAATTCGTCTTTTTCGATTAATTCAAATACTGGAAAATTGTTTTTGTTGTTTTATTTTGTTGAAAAGTAATTTTTGATATTAAAAATGTAACTATTCCATTTTAAGTTCAAAACTTATCTTTTTTAGTTGAAAATTTAACTATATGGTTGAAAATTTATGTATTTTGTTGAAAATTAATTTGTTTTTTAGTATATAACTTTCCTTGCTTAAAAAATCATCTTTTTGGTCGAATACTCAACCCTTTTTCGAAAAATTCATCTACTCTCTTGGAGACATCATTTTGGTTAAAATTTCAACTATTTTGTTAAAAATTCGTTCTTTAGAGTGAAAAATCGTCTTTTTTGTTTAAAAAGTAATCTTTCTTGGTTAATGTAAACGTTTAGTTAAAAATAATTTTTTTCTAAATTGAGAATTCGTCTTTTTGGGTAGAAAATTAATCTTCTATGTTAAAAATTCATCTTTTCGGGTGAGGATTTAACTATTTTGTTAAAAATTTCTCTTTCTTCGCTGAATTTAAATAAAGGACTATTTTTTGTTATTGTAGAATAAATTTTAACAATAAAAATTTAACGATTTCATTTTAATTTTGAAACTTATCTTTTTTAGTAGCAAATTTCACTATTTGGTTTAAAATTGATATATTTTGTTGAAAATAAATTTCTTTTTTAGGAAATAATTTTTTTGGTTGAAAATCATCTTTTTGGTTGAATATTCGTCTCTTTTTTTGAAAATTCATCTACTTTTTTTTTAATTTATCTATTCTGCTGGAATCATCTTTTTGGTTAAAAATTAAACTGTTCTGTTAAAAATAAATTTTGTTTCATTGAAAATTTGTCTTTTTGGGTTGAAAATTCACCTCTTTTATTATAAAATCTTTGATCAATATTCAGCTATTTTGTTAAAAATGGAATGAACTTCGACTTGAAATCTTATGAATTTAAAGCATTACTTCATATTAGATTAAATAAATAAAAATGAAAAAATTTCATTAAATATAAATTATTATTTTTTCTAAAAATTTATTCGCCCTTATTGTGAAAAATCACCCTACTTATTTAATATTTTCGCAAGAGTGGCGGAGGCATAAAAAAATTACGTTTGTTTTTTACCCAAAAATTGCTAACGTACTTTACCAACCACCCTTAAGGTTTTTGAATAATCCGGATGCAGGATGAATTTACCGATAAACACATTAGGTGGCGCTTTTGAAAATGGGGGTTTGGGACACGTAAGATGGTAGTCTATGGTTTGAGTTACGAGAAAAGCACCAAGAAGAAGGGTAAGGCGTAAGGGATAAAGAGGAGAATCCTGATGGCGCTTAGCCAGCGACGCTCCCGGCAGTGTCTGCCTTAATATCCGCCACTAACATTATTTCATAAAAGTATTACTATAAATCCAAACTCGCGTTATTTAAGCCCAGTGCTCGTGGCGCACCGCCGTTCTCCTTTCCTTATACGTTATATGCCGCGCAAGAACTCAAGAGCGGGCGAGAAAGCAACTTTTGCCGCCCTCCAACTTCCACCCACTGCCTCCTTCCCCGGTCACATTATAGATATATTATGCAGATAGTCCAGGAATGGGACGGCTGTGCTACGTCGGGGCTGCGGAAATTTAAAACTTTATTTACCCCTATGTCTAAAGATGCCTGCCTTGCTCTCTTCTGTTTCTCTTTCACCTCCTCCGCCTCCCCCCCCCCTCCTCTTTTGTGCAGGCGCGCGTCACTTTTTTTTCTCAGATGAATTCATTTTTAATACTCCTTCACTCACACTGCAGTCGTTCAAAAGGGGAAACTCTAGGCCGGCGGTGGAGGGGGGGGGGGGGATTCCCTGGCGGCACTTGGTGTTACATAGGAGGGACACTTCTCTGATCAAATAAATACAATTTAAATCAGTGTCTCTTTTGTCATTTATCCAATTTTAGAATAATTATTTTTTGGTTTTTCACTTCTGAATATTTTAAATAATTGTAACCCTTTACGCTAAGTTAAAAAAAACAAAAATGTACGTGTAATTTTGGAAATTGAATTCAGACATTCATTCTACAAAATCATAAGCATTTCAAAAAATCATACAATTGTAATAGCGACATGTTAAAAATAAATAAAATTTTGTGATACAAATTATATCAAATATTTAATTACATGATCTCGAAATAAATAAATAAATTTTGTTGCTAAATAGAGAAAAATCATCATTCAATCTTTACGTTATTTAATGTTTAAAAAAAGAATCAGCTGATAAGTATCACTGAACAAAAAATTTGCATTAAATCAAGTAGGCTGAATTACTTGGCTGATTTTACTTTAAAGTAGTAAGTATTTTCTTTTTAGAAGAGATCGATTTTCTTGAGTCAAGAAAATAATAGAATCAGGACAACTATTTGAGTAAAGAATTTATTTACTCCAAGCAAAAAACGATTGAATTAATTTGTTCCATTATACTTATTTACGTGAAGTTTAATTGAATATCCAAACAAGAATATTATATTCTCATGATAAAAAACAGTTAAAAATTTTCGGAATTCCACAACACTTCTATAAGACTTCTTCAAGAGGTCACGAAATTAGTGGAATTCAAGGAATTCACAGAATCAAAGGAATTCTCAAAATTGATGAAATTCATGAAAATTATGAAATTCATAAAATTCACGGAATATATAATATTCACGGAATTCATGGAAAGGAAAGAATTCACGAAATCAATGGAATTCCCGAAATTCAAGAAATTTGTAGAATTGGAGGAACTTCAGGAATTGATAAAATTCTCAGGATTCATGGAATTAAAGGAATTCACAGAATTTATAGAATTTACGAAATTTATGGAATTCGCGGAATTCACGAAATTCATGGAATTTACCAAATTTGCGAAGTGCATAAAATTCATGGAATTTGGGTATTTCACAAAATACGCCTAATTGATGGAATTCACGGAATTCAAGGAATTCGCGGAAGTCAAAGAATTTACCGAATTCACGGAATACGCCTACTTTATGGAACTCACGAAATACGCCTATTTCATCGAATTCACGGAATTCATGGAATTCAAGGAATTCGTTGGAGTTCATAAATTCTATACATTCCGTGAATTCTTAGATTTTATTCAATTTCATTAATGCATTGAATTTCACGAATTTCTTGAATTTCTTAAATTCCATGAATTCCAAGATTTTCTTCAATTTGACGAATTAATTCAATTGCGAGAATTGCATGTATTCCCTCAATTCCATAAATCCCCTAAAATCCATGAATCCCGTGATTTCCATGAATTCCGTGCATTCCATGAATTACGTGAATTCCCTGAAATCTATTAATTCCATGATTTCCATAAATTCCACGTATTCCATGAATACCTTGATTTCCAGTATTTCCGTAGATTCCATGAATTCTCGAATTCTATAAACTCCGTGAAGTCATTAATTCTGTGAATTTCCTAAATATTATGAATTCCTTGAGTTTCGTTAATTTTTTCGATTCCGTTAATTCGTTGAATTCCGCGAATTCCTTGCTTTCCCTAATTGATTATTTATTTTACTATTTAGTTTATTTTGAGATGCAATTATTTTGAGATTCAACAATATTTATCATATTCAAAGCATTGATGCACATAATCAGTTTTAATGTTACGAATGTAAATAGGAATTTGCAACTTCAATAAAAAGCTAACTTTAGTCTGACTCAAAAATCAAATCAGTCATAAAACTATTTTTTTTAAATGTCTGAATTTATTCCGTCGGTACGTTTTTGGTGGTAAGAATTTAAATTTTTTAATAGATGTGAAAAAAAGTGTTTTTAATTTTGAAATAAATATGAAAGACTCAAAATTCATTCCATTCCTAAAATTATTAAAAGGTTATAAATGTACTGAGTCTATCATTTTTTTCATTGATAATTTGAATTTATTAATTTACTTAAAATTAAACCATTTCGAATTTTTTAACCGCGAAACATTTTTGTGAATCGGAAAATGACTGGGAATTTTTTTCCTTGATTAAAACGGCCACCCCGAAATTATTTTTCTGTAGTGTTCTAGGTAACAAAAAACCATACGAATGAAAAAATAATGATAAATATTCCTGTTGAATACACGAAATCTTTTTTCAATAAAGAAAAAATTACGTTTTTGGATTCGGCTAGATTAAAGTTTATTATTAAAAAGTAAAAAAATTATTTTTGAAAATATAAAATGATCATACGTTATTCTAATTTAAACTAAATAAGTAATTAATTTTTCTTCAATTAAAAAATAATTTCTTTATTCGACAGGAATTTATTCATTACTTTCAATTTTATATTCTACTTGCTATCTGAAATAGTACAAAAAATATCTACGATTTTTACACCTACATAGAGTAAAAGTCAGAAACTTAAAATTTTTTTTCAGTTTTACAAGCTTCCCGGCACCACTAAAACTTTTTTTTTATCTGAAAAAATTCCACTGAGTTTTTTTCACGAAGAGAAAAAATTTAGAAATTCAAATTTCAATGCTTGAGCGCCCCTAATTTACATTTGTACAATGTTGTGTTTTTCTTCTGATGTCGAAGTATTTTATATTTGAAAGAAAAATAAAGTATCGAGCACTTTTTGAAATAGATAATATATAAACTAGGGATCCATTTTTTCTACATATTTTAAATTATTGTTCAGGAATTGCTGCATAAAAAGCATTAAAGAATTATTTTCAGCGAATCATTCAATTAATTTTTACTCTACGTTTTTCTGAAAATTTGAGTTATTTATAACATTTTAAACTATTCCAGAAAAATTTAAAATACATTTGCACATAATATCGAAATCAGAATTCAGATGCTCATTTTAAATCACAACACTTTGAAAAAATAATGTAATTGGAAAGGAGGTATTTTAAACATTCACAAACTTTTATTATAAAAATGATGGCCAATATTCAAATACATAATTGTTACCTTGATTTTTGACATTTTGATTTATTAATAGCCCTTTGTACTAATTTCAGAAAAAATAAAACACATTTAGATATAAATTCAAATATTGAATGCAGATATCTATTTCACAACATCAGAATCGTTTGAAAAATTATGAAATGGAAATAGGAGTGTTTTAATATAAATAAACTTTTATTTTGTAAATTATACCCAATATTTAATTATATAACTGTCGAATAAATAATCAATTTATGTTACCTAATTTTCAGAAACTAAATTTTAACCTTTATTCAATTTAATATTTTTAAAAAATTAATCATCTAATAATTAATTAATTATTTCACAATATATGAAATTCAAATTCATTCAAATTCTTTAAATTTGAAAATGCATTTCTATATATTTAATTTATTAATGGCCTTGAAAAATAATTT
>NC_046661.1:82455195-82472861 GCF_010883055.1 Belonocnema kinseyi | reverse complement strand
CTCCAAGGAGATTATGTTGAAAAATAAAAAAAAATTTACCCAAAAAAAATTGTTTTTATACTTCATTCTAAGGACTTATTGAACTACCCTCGTATATACTTGTAATTTTAAAAATCGAATTATTTTTACTATGTATTTTTTCTCTAAACTTGAACTTTAATTTTTACATATTTTTATTTCTTTTAAAATAGTTATGGAAAATTTAAGCTTTAACAGAATTCATTAATAAATATTCAATCATTTTAAAACAAAAAAGCATTGAACAATTATTTTCCATTGAAAATTCAAATTCTATAAAGCTTTAAAAAATTATTTTCAATAAAACATTCAAATAATTCTTAATTCATATATTTTTTAAGTTCAAACTTGTATTTGTTTAAATTTAATGAATTTCTAACTTTTAACTAATTAATTGCTTTTAACTAATTCTATAAAATATCAATTTTAGCAGAATCACTTCATAATTAATTATTGAGATCAGAACATAAAAATCATTAGCTGTCTAGAAATGATTTCCAATAAATGAGAATTGTTTAAAAAAATTGTTTAATAATTTATAAACAAAGTAATCAGTAAAAGTTATTCTTCGGTATTGGCAATATTAATCTCATTTAAATTCAGAGTTTTGTTATCAAATCTGAGAGTAATTAACGTTTTATTACGATAAATCAAAAATAGATCATATTTGGCAATTGCTTAAACAAATTTTATAAACCAATTCAGAGTTTGGCTATTTTCTAACAACAAGGCTCAATTTTTTATGTATCAAATAAAAATTTATTTGCGAAGCCTTTTCGCTACTTTACTTTCCAAGTTGACAACAATTTTTGATTACCTAAACATTATTTATAAACAAATTTATATTTTGGCTATTTTTCACTGGATACGCTCAATTTTTGTTTACGGATTTTATGAATAATGTATTTCCGATTACTTTTTACTGTGCAACTTTTCAAATTGAAAACCACTCATAAATTATTTAAACAATTTTCTATAAACAACAAAATTATAATAGCAAAGTCTCATTGGAAAGGTATTATGAGTCGGTTAAGTAAACCTGCATTGAACCTATTCATCGAAAAATAGCAAAACTTTGAATTTGTTTATGAACATTTAATTAATTAACAAATAAAGTGACTAATATACCATTTCAAAATTATGATTTTTTATATTTAGACGAAATGCTAAAATACGCTCAATATTAATCAGTATAATTGCAACTGCACTCAAAGAACATATCTACCAGTACTTAATTAATATGAACAATTATTATAAACAAATTCTTTACCATAGTGCTTAACTGTTAAAAACATTATTTTTCTTCTTCTAATTTTTGGTGGATTGATTGCTAGAACGATACATAGTAATAACTTATTACCATATTTAAATAACTTTTATCGTTTTAAATAATTTTATAACAATTATTTAATTTTTTTATCTCCAGGTCACGCGTCTTCTTTTCATTGAACCAAATTTAATCTGTTTTAGAAATGATTCTTAACTTCAAAATATTTTTATAAGTAAGTAAATTAAGTTTTTTACAACCGATGTATTAAACAATTGTCCCAATATAGATTTATCGATATATTGTGATGAATTCAACTGGTTAAAGATTCGTTCTTTTATTATCGAAAGTTAATTTTTTTAACTGAATATTTAACAGTTCTATTTTCAGTTTAAAATTTATGTTTTTATTTTAAAATAACTTCCCAGTGGGCACAAAATTTGGCGACGTCGTTACGACATCCTTAAGACATATTTACGACATTTTTACGACATCCTATGTCTCTGTCGTTTCGGCGTCTTTACGATAGCGTAAAGACATCGTCCGATCATGCGACGTGTTTACGATATCGTAAAGACACATTAACGACATGGACATAGGATATCGTTAAAGTTATCGTAAAGATGTCGTAACGATGTCGTAAAGACGTCGCCAAATTTTGTGCCCACTGGGTTGTGTTGAAAAATCCCAATTTTTCAGTTTAATAGTCAATTATTTTCCAACAAATTAAACTTATTTACTTTTTGAGTAAACAAAATTATCTCCTTTCTTGAAAATTCATCTATTCGGTTGAGGATTGAACTAGTTTGTTAAAAATTGGTCTTTTTCGTTTAATTAAAATACTGGACAGTTTTTTTTAAAGTAATTTTTAACACTGAAAATTGAACTATTCCGTTTTAAGTTAAAAACTTTTCTTTTTTAGATGAAAATTCGACTATTCGCTTAAAAATTTATGTATTTTATTGAAAATTAGTTTCTTTTATAAGACATAACTTTTCTTGGTTAAAAAATCATCTTTTTGATTGAATATTCACTTTTCTTTTAAATTCATCTATTCTTTTGGAGCCATCATTTTGGTTAAAAATTCAAACATTTTATTAAAAATTAGTTCTTTTAGAATGAAAATTCATCTATTTTCCTTTGGAAAAACTGATCTTTCTTGGTTAATCTTACTGTTTGTTTAAAAATTCATTTTTTTAAATCTGATCAAATAAATACAAATGAAATCCGTGTCTCTACATCAAAGAAAAATAATATTGACACAAAGGAAATTTAGTAGTTGCATTTTCAACCAAATAGTTGAATTTGCAGGCTAAAAATACCATATTTAAATGAATGACGCTTCAACCAAGAAAAATTATTTTTCTACCATAAAGATGAATTTTGAATCCAAAAGGTCGAATTTCAACAAAAATGTGGGATTTTAGACAAAGAAAGATAACTTTAACAAATTGCTACAAAAAACTTCCCCTTTATTCCCCTACTTCCTTTACCCTAATTTTCCCTCACTTAAATTAATTTTCAACCGAATAATTAAACTTTTAACAAAATATCATTTTCCACTAAATGTTTAAATTTTCAATTAAAAAAGATAAGTTTTCAACCTAAAATGAAATAATTAAATTTCCATTTAAAAAAATTACTATTCAGCGAAAAAAAATTAATCGTCGACCAGTTTAATTCCACTAAAAAAGAGGAGTTTTTAACAAAATAGTTGTATCTTGTATCCTCAACCGAAATAATGAATTTTCAACAAAAAAGATTAATTTTCTACCCAAATACATGAATTTTCAACAAAACACATCAATTTTCGACTAAATAGTTCAAGTTTCAATTTATAAAGCCAAATTTGTCAACCAGAAATGAAATGTTCGAATTTACCCCACATGGCTGAAATTGCCGTATTTGATGGTAGCATTTTAAAATAAATAGTTTTATTTTCTACCAAAGTAGTTAAAATTTCAATCAACAAATTAATTTTTCACTAAAAAGTGCACCATTCTACCCAAAAGATGATTTTTTAACCAAAATGAATTAATTTTACAAAAATTGACTAGTTCAATTTTCAGCAAAATAGTTGAATTCCTAACCCAAAAATAGAAATTTGAAATAAAAAGCGATTGTTGCTCCCAACAAGTTTTAGGAGCATTTATTGTTGACAAGCCAAGGTAAAAGAAAAAGCTAAAGAAAGAGAAGAAAGGATGCTGTAAAATACGATTGCGTATTAAAAATTACTAGATACGGTTATTGCTCCCAGAAATTTCGGTAGCATTTTTGTTAAAAAGTTAAACAAAAGGGATGTAGTAGAAAAATAATGAGTTTTACAAAGTTCTAGAAGCAATTGTTGCTCCCAACAAGTTACGGGAGAATTATTGGTTCAAAAGCTAAAGAAAAAGAAATAGCAATGCATTAGAATCACACTGGATATTACAAAGTTCTAGAAGCGATTGTTGCTCCTAACCAGTTCTGAGAGCATTTTCTGTTAACAAGCCAAAGAAAAAAAAAACTAAAGAAAGGGAAAAAGAAAAATGCTCCCAAAAATGTCAGGTCCTTATTTATTAGAAATTTAAAGGAAAAGGTTTGGAGTAGAAAAATAATGAGTGTTACAAAGTTCTAGAAGCACTTGTTGCTCCCAACAAGTTTCAGGAGAATTTTTTTTTAAATAGCTAAAGAAACAGAAATAGCAATGCATTAAAATTAGATTGGATATAGCAAGGTTCTAGAAGCAATTGTTCTTCTCAACAAGTTTCGGGAGCATTTTTTGTTAAAAAGCCAAAGTAAAAGAAGAAGCTAAAGAAAGAGAAAAAGGGATGCTTTAGGATACGACTGCGTATTAAAAAGTAATAGATGCGGTTATTGCTCCAGAAAATTTCGGGAATAATTGTTCCCAAAAATGTCGCGATCATTTTTGCTCGAAATTTAAAGGAAAAGGGATCTAGTAGAAAAATAATGAGTGTTATAAAGTTCTAGAAGCGGTTGTTGCTCCCAACAAGTTTCGGGAGCATTTTTGTTCACAAACTAATGTAAAGAAAAAAATAATACAGTAGAATAAGACTGTCTATTATATAGTTCTAGAAGCGGTTGTTGTTCCCAATAAGCTTCGGGAGCATTTTTTGTTAACAAGCCAAAGTAAAAGAAAAAGTTTAAGAAAGAAAAAGAAAAAGGGATACTGTAGAATACGACTGCATATTAAAAAATACTAGATGCGGTTATTGCTCCCGAATCTTTCGAGGGTACTTTTGTTAAAAAATTAAAGAGAAAGGAGTGTAGTATAAAAAGAATGAGTGTTACAAAGTTCTAGAAGCAGTTGCTGCACCCAACAAGTTTCGGGAGCATTTTTTGTGAACAAGCTAAAGAAAAAGAAAAATTTATTCAGTAGAATAAGACTGGGTATTACAATGTTCTAGAAGCGGTTGTTGCTCCCAACAAGTTTTGGGAGCATTTTTATGTTAACAAGCTAAAGAAAATGAAAAGGGGATGCAGTAGATTAAGACTGGTTATTCCAAAGATCTAGAAGCGGTTGTTGCTTCCAACGAACTTCGAAGCAACTTTTATCAACAAGCTGGAACATAGTTTAAAGAAAGGGGTAAAATAGAGGGATGCAGTAGAATAAGAATGCTTATTGCAAAGTTCTAGAAGCGGTTGCTGCTCCCGACAAATTCGGAAGCATTTTCTGTAACAGGCGAAAGAAAATGAAAAGGGATGCAGTACATTAAGATTGGGCGTTACAAAATTGTAGAAGAAGTTGTTGCTCCCAACAATATTCGGGAGCATTTTTTGTTAACAAGCTAAAGAAAAATAGAAGTAAAGAGCAAAAGAAAAAGGGATACAGTAGAATAAGACTGGGTGCTACAAAGTTCTAGAAGCGATTGTTGTCCCCCAAAAGTTTCGGGGGCAACTTTTATTAACAAGCTAAATAAATAGAAAAAGCTAAAGAGAGCAAACGAAAAAGGGATGCAGTAGAACAAGACTGCGTATTACAAAGTTCTAGAAGTGGTAGTTGTTTCCAACAATTTAGGATGCAACTTTTATTAACAAGTAAAAAAAAAGATAAAGAGAAAAAGAACTTTCATTAACAAGAAAATTTCATTAACAAGCTAAAGAAATAGAAAACGCGAAATAGAGAGAAAAAGAAAAAGGGATACATTGGAATAAGACTCCGTATTACAAAATACTAGAAGGGGTTGTTGCTCCAAGCTTTATATCCACACGAACTTTCGCCTGATCGCCCACACACATTTCGTTAAAACGTTCTGTTCATTTCATTAATTTTAATACTCGCTGCTCGGGCATTCTGTTCATTTCTACTCAACGTATGAATAAGCGCGTTGTTTCCTGCTGCTGTCCCTCTTCTCGCAAATCCCCTGCATATTATTTTACCTACACTCCATTTTCATATGTTTTATGCTGCCAACATTATAATATATATACATCAATAAGACCTATAAATTCCACTACAAAAAACACGTTTCAATTTAAGGAGATTTTTCATTAAAAACACAATATTTCCAGAAATTCAAATTTCTATCAAATAGTTAAATTTTCACGCAAATGATACCTTAATTTTTAAACAAATAGTTAACTTTCTTTACCAAAATAGTTGAATTTTCAACAAAATTAATTTTTTAACCAAATCTTAGAATTATTAAGCCAAAAAAACAGTTGAATTTTCAAATAAATTGATGAATCTTTAACCAAAAATATTAATTTTTTATAAAGATTCGTTGTTCTTAATGGAGTGTAATTTAATCAGCAGTTGCATTACCAACCAAATATATGAATTTTCCAGTAAAAGAGATGAGCTTTCTCGAAAATAGTTAAATATTTAACCAAATAGAAAACTTTCAAACCAAAAGACGAATTTTTCGAGGACAATTGAATTTTTATCAAAAAAGTTACTTTTCAACCAAGAAAGATAAATTTGAACCAGAAATGACGACTTTAACAAAAAAGTGAAAGGGAATTAAGGAGAGGGAAAATAAATGCGACAGAAGTTAGGGAAGGGAGAGGAGGAGAAGTATGAAAATGGAATTAGGGAAAGTAGAAGAAGGAGAAGTAAGGGAAGTGATAGAATTAGTAGAATAGGATCTAAGGACTTGGGAAGTGGGAAAAGGGAGTGCAAGTAAGAGATGTGACAGAAAGCGAAGTAGTGAAAGGAGAAGTATGAAAATGGAATTAGGGAAAGCAGAAGAAGGAAAAGTAAGGGAAGTGATGGAATTGGTAGAATAGGATCTAAAGACTTGGGAAGTGGGAAAAGGGAGTGCAAGTAAGAGATGTGACAGAAAGCGAAGTAGTGAAAGGAGAAGTAGGGCACATAAAGTATGGAAAGTGAGGCAGTAGAAAGTAGAAAGTATAAGGTAGGAGAAGTATGGAATGTGAAAAATGTTAGGAATTGGAACATCGAGAAGGAAAAATTAAGAGAAGTGAAGGGGGCTAGAAAGTGAGAGGGTGGAATGCGTGGGTAATGGAAGTAGGGTAATTGAGAAAGGGCAAATTAGATGAGGAAAAAGTATGAGAAGGAAGGGTAGAAGAAGTAAGAGAAGTATGGGAGCGGAATAAAGGGAATTAGAGAATGGAGAAAGTATTAGAAGGGAAGGACGTGAAGAGAGTGAGGGGTTGGGATGTAGATGAGGACAAAGTAAGAGAAGTGAAGGGGTAAGGAACTACAGGGGAGATACGTGGTAAATGAAAGTTAAGTAATTGAGGAGAGGGACAATAAATGCAGCAGAAGTAAGGGATGGAAGAGAAGGAGGTGTACGAAAATGGAATTAGGACAAGTAGGAGAAGAAGCAGAAGTATGGGAAGTGATGAAATTAAAAGAGTGGGATGTGAGGAATTGAGAAGTAGGAGAAGGGTGTATAAGTAAGCCATATGGTAGGAAGGGAAGTAGCAAAAGAAGAAGTAGAGAAAGAAAAGTAAGGAAAGTGAGCAAGTTGAAAGTAAGTAAAGTATGGAATGTGAAGAGATGGTGTGTGGAGGAGGAAGAATAAAGATAAGTAAAGGGGTTTAGAAAGCGAGGGGGTGAAGTCGTGAAGCATGAAAGTAGGGGAACTGAGGAGAAGGAAAAAAGATGATGAAGAAGTAAAAAATGGAGGGTAGGAGAATTAGTAGAAGTAGAAGAAGTATGGGAGTGAAAATAGAAGAAGCAGATGAGAGAGAAGTGAGGAAAGTGATGTGATTAAAACTGCGGGGTGTGAGGGATTGACAAGTAGAAGAAGTGAGTATAAGTGAGGGATGTGAAGAGTGGGGAAGTAGAGAAAGGAGAAGTAAGCATAGTGACGGAGTTGAAAGTAGGAGAAGTAAAAGATGTGAAAAATCTGAGGGGTTGGGATGTAGAGGAGGGAGAAAAGAAGTGGAGAGGGTGAGACAGTTAGGGGGTGGGATGCGTTGGGAATGAAATTAGTGGAATTGAGCAGAGAGAAATTAGATAGAAAAGAAGTAAGGGAACAGAGAGGAGGAGAAGTATCGGAATAGAATTAGGTAAAGTAGAAGAAGGAGAAGTAAAGGAATTGGTAATATTTGTAAGTGTGGATTGTGAGAGGAAAAAATTAAAGAAAGGAGAAGCAGATTAATTTCTGAAAATTAAATTAACCTTTTTTTAATTGAGACAATAAATTTATTCCTATGAATGATATGAATTGTAATAAAATTGTATTGTTTGATTCAAACATTTTTGTGAGTGCTCCACTGGTTAAAAATATTGCCATTGCAATATTGCCATGAAGTAAGCCATTTTTTTCAAATAAAAATCTGGAAAAGTCAATCAGAGTTATAGATCGGCTCGGTCCCGGCAGAGAGGCTCATAACCAATGAACAGTTGTGCAAGTGTGGCTTGGGGCGCTCATGCAAGCTTGGGTTCGGGTTGGTTGATATTAATTAATAATCAGAAACAGATGCGGCTCCCGCCAGTTTCGAAACGATAATTATTTAAGTCCCTCCACCTTCCTTTGTAATGTTCGACGACACACCTACACCCACGCAGATACACACACACACAGTCTTAATTTTGCTCGAAGCCGCGTGCTAATTAAAGAGCACTCGCTGCGAATTTTCCGCGGCTCTCGCTTCGTTATCCATGGACCGTTAGGCGCAGTATACCCTTTCGCGAAAATCTGAGACCTTTCCCAGGAGAGCTCACCCTGCATATTTTACAGTTTACACTCGCGTCAATCCGCGAGAACTGCTTTCTCTGTGTCAACCGCATTTCGCAACTTTTCAGCAAAGGAACCGTACTTAAATTATGTGACAACTCTACGGAAGGTGGGGTTGGACTAAATTTTTGGTACGATTTGTTACGGAAGGGAAGAAGCTCCTTAATTTATGTACGTAATTTTTGGAATTTCGCAAATGAAACAAATAACTCACAGTACTTATTCAGGATACTTCTGGACAATTTTAAATCGTTATGATAGAAAGAGATAAAGAAAATGTATCCCAATCTTTTTTTCAATCTAAATTCACCTTTATCTTTTTCAATACCCTCTTCTCTATCTCGTCCTATCATTTATCTATTCATGTCATCTTTTTCTATCTCTTTGTTTATCTAAATTCACGTCTATCTTTTTTAATTCTCTCTTTTCTATCTTATACAATCCTTTTTCTATCTACTTAAATATTTCTTTATGTCTCTGTCAATTTAAATTTCCATCTATCTTTTTTAAAATCCCCTTCTCTATCTCATCGTATGATACATCTATGAACATATTTTTCTAACTCCTTTGTAAGTCTAAATTCACCTTTATCTTTTTCAATATCCTCTTCTCTATCTCTTCCTATGCTTTTTCTATCCATGTCAATCTTTTCTTTTCTCTCTGCAAGTCTAAATTCATGTTTATCTTTTTCAATATCCTCTTCCATATCTCCATCAACGTCTATCCTTTTTCTATCTATTTTTCCATGTGAATTAACGTCTATATTTTTCAAAACCCTCTTTTCTATCTTATTCTATCATTTATCAATTGATGTAAATCTTTTTTCTATTTCTGTTAATCTAAATTTTCTTCCATCTTTTCCATTTCCATCTTCGTTATCTACTCCCATACTAAATCTAGCAAAGCCTATCTTTTTATATCTCTATCTTCTATCTCTTTTTCAATTAAGGTTTCGCCACTAAGTGACAGACGATAAAAGAAACCAACAAGTGAAATCAGTTTTCGACAGTTATCGACTAAGGTATGGAAATAAATTTCAAATGCGTAGGTATATAAGCATGGACGTCACGTTGTCTTTCTGGTACGTGGTCAAAATCAAATTTATTTTTTTATTAAGTTTCCTAACTTTTTAATGTATTCCCGAATTTTAAAGGACAGACAATTATGGGAGTACTCAATCACGGAAGATAAAAAATAAATAAACAAAGATTCAAATTTATACTAAATAAGAGATAGATTGAAGTGAAGAAAAAGATAAGAGTTCTGGATCACGAAAGGTGGAGAAAGGGATATAAAATCATTTTAATTGGCGAGACGCAACGATTGAAAAATCTTGGCAATACCCTCAAATATTTCAAGTTCTCTGAAATATTTTGATATCTCTTGTAATCTCTTAGAATCTTTATTAAATTTTTCCCAGTAAAATATTATTTCTGCTGAATTATAAACTAAAATATGCCTTCCTTTAGAAACCATTTATCATTTTGGGTTCCTTTCCAATAAGAGAGCTTCATTTTTTTTCTGGCTCCTTTGGAACCAAAAATTGGTTCTAATAGAAACCCTATTTTTTTCTGTGCAAGCAGGGCTCGGGTAAAGATTACACTCTGCCTTTTCGCTGTAAACTTGCATCTTCATTTGTGTTGGAACTTAATTCGGCTTATCGCTCAGATTTTGTGACGCTGTCATGATGCGGGAGGTTCTTGAGTTGATGTGAAGGGAGTCCTTAATTAAGAAAGTTGAGTTGCCACAACTGGGTGTAAGATTTCTACACGAGGAGCAAAAGGATGACGTTCGACCATCCTTCTAGGGGCCGCTTGATACCATGCTCGAATATAAATTCGGCCATTATCCAGTGATTAGTTCGCCAAGGGGGTGGTTATTCTCACTACACTGACTTCTCTGCTAAGATCTTTTAGCCCTTACACCACAGTACAAAGGGTTCATTAACTTTTCGATTGCGTAAATGAGTGTTTACTTTGGTGTAAACAGCCCATTAGACTTTCAAGGAGTGGTCTCCAGCCTCTACGTGACTGCATGATGAAAACGCAACTTCAGGCTTTCGACTCAACTCAACTGCTAATACATTTTGACGTTTCGTTATATTGTTATTCCTTGAGCTGAATCTGTATTCATATTGTTCAGAACAAGATAAGCATCAAGGCTATCCTTTTTATTCTTTAGTTGTACAAGATTATTTAATTTGAATAAATATTCTTTGCAGACAAAAAATTATTGACTTCAATTAGGACCCATTTGATGAAGGGATTAACTTTTTAATTTTCTGTCTTACAATTCATTTCAGTATCGAAAAGTGCACTTTTATCCGTATCTGATGTTGAAGAAAAAAAGAAAACTTCCTTTTTATCAAAATTGATTTTGAATTTCGCGCGTTAATTAAATATACTATTTCTTGTCTTTTTAAGACACTTCAACAACAGTAGGGGGAATAGGAAAGAAGAGATATCTAGAAGGGAATCGGAAGTAGTGGATGAGGTGAGACGTGCAGAAAGGGACGGAATGCAGGGAGATGAAGTGATTATACAAAAATGGGAAGTAGAAAAGGTGAAAGAAATTAAATAGAGGAATAGAATGAAAAAGAAAGAGAATTGTAGGAGAAAAAGTAGGAATAAGGAAGACGTGTGAGAGGAGGCGAAATAGAGAAATTGGAAAGGTTTAATGGAGAGGGGAAGGATAAGTGAAGAAAAATAATGACCTAAAGTAAGGAGGAGTAGGTGAAAAGAGAAATAAGGAAGGCGTTGTGAAGTAGTGGATGATGTGGGATGTACAGAAAGGAATTTGATGCAGAGAGAGGAAATGATCGTATAGGAGTGGGAAGTATAGGAGGTGATAGAAAGTAAATATAGGAAAAGTATGAAATGGAAAGGAAAGTATAGGAGAGTAAGTAGGAGTTGGAAGAGGAAGGGAAATGAGGGGATGAAAAATATTGAAATGTGTGATGGGGTAGGGAAGGGAATGGTAACATATGATTGAGTAGGAGGGGAGGGGTATTGATTGGTTAGGGAAGTGAAGGGGACATTTGAACCACTAAATGCAACGGAACCCTTTTTTGAAGGCGCGTGGTACCTATTTTGAATAATTTTTTGTGTATTTTATACATTGGCGATACCTCAGCTTAATTATTTAACAAACCTGTATTTGTTTAAACAAACTAAATTCGTTTAAACAGTCTTTTTCGAGGAAATTTGGGAATTTTCTTTTTTTAAATGAATATTACAATTAATAATTGTTAAAAACAGTAGAAAAATGTTATATTCCTAAATTTTCCACATTGAACTGGAATTGAAGTTGCTTAATTTTTAATGTTTGAAATTTAAATTGAATCATTTGGAAATTTCCAATTGGAAAGCATATAATTTTCAAATTTTTTAGTATAATTGCACAATATTAAAATTTTTTCAATTTTAAACAATAAAAATGAGACTAAATTTTTTTTTAATAAATTTTTTTGACAAGCCAAAAGTCGAAAATAATGAAAAGTGACATCAATAATTTCTCAAAATTAAACCTTGAAAATAATGAGATTTTAGAACTAAGAATTGAAAATTTAAACAATTTTTATTTAACAATGTTTTAAAATATTGAACATTTTTAACCCAACTTTTGAAAAACAATTTCAAATTGAAAGACTTTAAATTGAGATTTCAATTATTCGAATTATATGCAACAAAATTTTTTATGTAATAACAATTTCAACTTTTTAAAATTTTTTAATATATGACATCATTTACTTAAGAAATTCATTAATCCAAAATAAAATTGTCCAATTGAAAATTTTTAAATTTTAAACGTTTTTGATTGGAAAAGATACCAGTTTAATTCCCTTCAATTTCACTTCAAATATTTGCCTTTTATTCTAAGTTCAAACAAATCTGAAATTGTTTCGTTACGTTTTTAATTCGACATCAATACATTTTTTTTAAATTTAAAGTTATTTCAACTCGAAATTATTTATTATTAATTTTAACATTTTGTTAACTTAGTATATAAAAATTAGTTTTTAAAACGATTTTTAAATTAGTAACAATAACCTCTTCTCCTCTTGTTTATCGACAATTTAAAATTTAATCCGATACTAGAGACATCTGTCGATTTGAATTTAAACTTAATTTCCCGCGAAGGCCGAAAGAGTATTGTGGCGCGATCTCTTAGACCGACCCGAAATCATTGAAACCTAACCTTACTTTTTTTACCGAAATCTACAAAACATCGCACGTGTTGAGTGACAGATTTAATTTTCTGTAAACCAAGATTCAAAGGATTTCCTCATTTTGAGGGAACAAAAAGTGACACAATATGCAGCACGACGATGTATGCTTATCTTAAATACGTAATAATCAATTCATGTGCTGTTAAGATTATCAAAAAATAATTTTTCGTAATTCGTTCTTTTTAGGTTGTTTGGAGCATTATCAACAAATCGTTTTGTTCCTTTAAAGTCAAGTAAGGATTTTTACTCAATAGCGATTAGTTTACGATATTTTTTTCAGGTTTTACTACATTTTTTGATTTTCCAGTACAAAATCGCAGAGATTTTGTAGAAACGAATATAACCTCACTGGATTGTGCAGTCGTGCTTCTTGTCCACTTGCCAATAGTCAATATGCGACTGTCAGGGAAGAGGACGGGGTTATCTATCTTTATATGAGAACTGCCGAAAGGTAAGAAAATAAAAAATAATACGATATTTTTGAAAAGTCATATTTTTTGTCAAAAAATTCAACTATTTTTGTCAAAAATTAATTTTTTTTCATTGAAGGTTCATCTCTTTAGTTTAAAATTTAACTATTTTAACTAAAATTCTTCTCATTATTAGTTAAAAATAAATTTTGTAATTGACAATTAAACTATTCCATTTTTTATTAAAAATGTATCTGCTTCTGTTGAAAAATTTTAATATTTGGCTAAAAACGTATCTGTTTCAGTTCAAATTCCAACTTTTTTGCAGATGATTTATATTTTTGATGTTACAATTAAACAATTTTATTGAAAATTTTTTTTCGAAATTATTTTTTTTTATCTGAAAATGTAACTATTCAATTTTTTATAAAAAATGTATTATATATTATTAGTTACCAAAATCAACTAATTGGTAGAAAATTCATGTAGTTTGTTAAAAAATTGTCTTTTTGGCCAGAAAATTGATCGCTTTGTTTCAAATTTTATTTGTTTCGTTGAAAATGAATTTTTTATTGTAAATTCGTTTTTTTAAATAAAAAAATTAACTGCATTTTTTATCGAGATTATTTTGGTAGATAAAAAAGTTCTGTTACAAATTCGTTTTTTTCCAAAATTATTTTCTTATCTACAAATTTAATTATTCCATTTTTTACTGAAACCTTTTCCTATATTATGTTTCTATCCCATTTATTTTAGAAAAAAAGTATTGTAGAAAATTGATTGTTTTTCTTGGAATTTTTATTTTGTCGTTGAAATTCAATTTTTTTAACGAAAAATTTAACTTCTATTTTTTACCAAAATTAGATTTTTCATTTTTGGTTGAAAATTCATATTTTTTGTTAAAAATTATTCTTTTTTTTTGGTAGGAAATTCATCGTTTTAGTTGAAATTTCATTTATTTATTTGAAACTTAGTTTCTTTATTGAAAATTAATTTTTTTACTAAAAATGTAACTGGTCCATCTTTTGTCAAAATTTTTTTATAGAAACTTAATATTTTCGGTAGAAAATTTATTGTTTTGATGAAAAATTCAACTGTTTCGTTGAAAATAAAACAATTATTTTTTTTATTGAAAATTGATTTATTTTGTTGTTGGAAATTTATTTATTTTGTTGAAAGTTTGTCTTTTTTGGTAGAAAATTATTAATTTTGGTTAAAATTTAATTTCTTTCGTTGAATATCAGTTTTAATTATTGAAAATTAATTATTTTTTCACAAAAAATTGTTAATTGAACTATTTCGTTGAAATATTCATTTTATTTATCCAAAAACTTATTTCTGTTAATGAAAATTAAACTATTCTACTTTTGTTGACATTTTTTTTATTTAACAATTTATTTTATTGAAAATGTGTCGCTTTTTCTAGGAAATTAACCTTTTTAATTGAAAATTATTCTTTTTGGATGGAAATTTACTTATTTCGTTGAAAATGTGTTTTATTTTATTAAAGACTTATTTCTCTAAAATAAAATTAAACTGTTCCGTATTTTTCTTTTTTTTTGTGTAGAAAATTTTATTTATTTTGTTAAAAACTATTCTTTTATGGTCGAAAATTAATCTTTTTTCTATTGAAATTTAATTTTCTTTCGTTGAAAATCAGTTTTTATTATTAAAAATTAATGCTTTTTTTCACTAAAAATGGAACTATTCCATCTTTTGTCGAAACTTTTTTATAGGC
The DNA here is from genome assembly GCF_010883055.1 of Belonocnema kinseyi. Classification (NCBI taxonomy): domain Eukaryota; kingdom Metazoa; phylum Arthropoda; class Insecta; order Hymenoptera; family Cynipidae; genus Belonocnema; species Belonocnema kinseyi. The sequence continues at coordinate 82,458,049 of NC_046661.1, read as the reverse complement.
ATTTAAGTTTTTGTTAGAAATTTCATTTGTTTCTATGTAAATTATTTTCTTGAAAATTTATTTTATTTTGTTAAAAACTTATTTTTCTAAATTAAAATAAAACTATTCTATATTATATTGAAAATTTATATTTTTTGTTAGAAAACTCAACTATTTTGTTAAAAGTTTGTCTTTTTTTATAGAAAATTAATCTTTTTAGTTAGCAATTCATTTATTATCTTAAAAATTATTCATTTGTGGTATAAAATTAATCATTTTGATTGAAATTTAATTATTTTTCGTTGAGAAACAGTTTTAATTATTGAAAATTATTTTTTTTTCGCTAAAAATTTAATTGTTCCACCTTCTGTCCAAATTTTTTTTATAGGGATTTAATTTTTGGTAGAAAATTCAATTTGTTTGGTTGTAAATTTAACTATTTCATTGGAAATTCTATTTCTCTTAAAATTAAACTATTCTATATTTTGTTAAAAATTTATCTTTTGTGGGTAGAAAATTCATCTATTTTGTTAAAAATTATTTTTTTGAGGTTGAAAATTAATCTTTTTAATAGAAATTTCATTCCATTTGTTGAAAAGAGTTTTTTTATTGAAATTTTTTTTTCGCTACAAATTTAGTTATTCCATCTTTTGCCGAACAGTTTTTTTTCTGGACATTTAATTTTTTGGTCGAAAATTCATTTAATTGGTTGCAAATTGAACAATTTCGTTGAAAATTAATTATATTGACTTAAAAAACTTATTTATTTAACTAAAAATTGGTCTTTTTTGCTGGAAAGTTTACTTTTTTGGTTAAAAATTTTTCTTTTTTAGTAGAAAATTCATCTATTTTGTTAAAAATTATTTTTTTTTTGTGGTAGAAAATTAATCGTTTTGATTGAAATTTAATTTCTTTCGTTGAAAAACTGTTTTTTCATTGAAAATTAATTTTTTCTCAGTAAAAATTTACTTATTCCATCTGTTGACGAAATTTCTTTTATAGACATTTAATTTTTTGATAGAAAGTTTACTTGGTTTGTTGTAAATTCAAATATTTCGTTGAAAATTAATTTTATTTACTTAAAAACTTATTTCTATAACTACAAATTAAACTATTATATTTTTTTTTAACATTTTTTTTTTTTTGAGTTAAAAATTTGTCTTTTTTGCTAGAAAAGTAACCTTTTTGGGTAAAACTTTAACTATTGCATGGAAAATGTATTTTCTTTTGTTAAAATATTATTTCTCTAAATTAAAATCAAACTTTTTTATTGAAAATTAATTTTTTTTCACTAAAAATTAAATTATTCCATTTTTTGTCCAAGTTTTTTTTAGACATTTATTTTTTTTGGTCGAAAATTCATTTTATTTACTTCAAAAATTATTTCTCTAACGGAAAATTAAATTATTCTATGTTTTGTAAGAAACAAAATTTTTTTAGTTAAAAATTTATTTTGTTGAAAGCTTGTCTTTTTTGCTAGAAAATTTAACTTTTTGGTTGAACATTAATTTTTCTGGTTGGAAATTTAACTATTTCTTTGAAAATGTATATTATTTTGTTAAAAACTTAATTTTCAAACTAAAAGTTCATTTACTTGTTGAAAAATTTAAAATATTTTTTTGAGAATGAATTTTTTTTTGTTAATTCATTTTTTTCACTAAAAATGTAGCTCTTCCATTTTCACTATAAAATTGATCTTTTTCAGTTGAAAATTCACTTCTTTTATTGAAAAATATTATTTTTTAGTCGAAAAATCAATTATTTTAGTAAAAAATGCATATTTTTGTGTTGAAAATTCAACTTTTTTTCAAAAATTTGTCCTTATATGATTTGAAAACTCAACAATGTGTGTGATATATATTTTTTTCTTTATTGATGAAACATTTTTCTTGGTTGAAAATTCGAATTTCTTTATTTAATTAAACTCTTTTGTTTGAAAATTCCCTTTTCTTGGTCGAAAATTAATTATTCTAACCAAAAAGGTAATAATACAATTTCACATTCATATTTCGCAATCTTTTTTTCAGTTTTATTATTCACACAAATCTCAATTAGGTGTATAAATTTGGCAAAATTCCTTCTTTTAAGTTTTTCAATTTTTTTTTCTTGGAGTAGGACTTAATAAAATATTATTTGAATACCTAAAAGTTAAAAAAAAAATTATTTAGTATAAATTCGCGAAACTGTATACATATTCCTAGTCGATTAAAAAAATGCGAACTATTTGCATGGTTGACCGCCCCATAATTTCAAACAAAAAAATATTTTTTGAGACCGGGAACAGTGCATTTTTTTATCGGGAATTTTACAAATTTGTAGAAGAAAAATCGCTCCCCGTTCGATTTCAACAGTTTTTAAATAATCAGTTAAATTTTTATGTTTTTCAATTATGCTATTATTTAGCTTACAATGCGTAATTCAAAATTTTTTTACTCTAAAAATTTTCCATTAAACATTTTTATTTCTAAGCTTACATTTTTAATTTAAAGAATTTTTAAATGCCTACTTAAAGACTTCAAAAAATAAAAAATAAAAGCCTTTGATGTTGAAAATTTTGGATAAAATATATTTTTATTTAATAAATCTTTTTTTTTTAATTTATCTGTCATTAAACAAATGTGAACGTGTGACTAATAGTTTATCAACTATTTCCAACCTAAAAATAACTTCACAATAATATATTTTTAATTAAAGGATTTTATTAAATTAAAAATATTGTTTTAGTCTAAAATATTCAATTTAAAATTTTTAATTAAAGAAAAGAGATTAATTGTGGGTCCGGATGCAATAAGGGCACATAAAATTTTTTCGGGCGAAAACGAAGTCCCCTGGAGGCTTTAGAAAAAATTTTCGAATTTTAATTTTCAAAAGATAT
>NC_046661.1:82447233-82455095 GCF_010883055.1 Belonocnema kinseyi | reverse complement strand
GAAAATTAAAATTCGAAAATTTTTTCTAAAGCCTCCAGGGGACTTCGTTTTCGCACGAAAAAATTGTATGTGCCCTTATTGCATCCGGACCCACAATTATTGAATATTTAGCAATATTCGAATTTTTATTTAAGACAAGTAAATTGAAACCAAATATTTAAAAGTAAAGAATCATTAACTGAATTTTTGACAGAAAACCTGGATTCGTTAAAATTTCGAAGAGCCTTTAAACTTTGGGCGTTACAATTTTAATTGTTGTATTTGAAAAATGATTAATTTTTAAATGAAATTTCTAAATTTTAATGTATAATTTACAAATGAACATGCGTAGAAAAAATTTGAATAATTTTAAGAAATATTTAGAAGTTTTAATAAGATTGCAAATTATCATGCAAATTTTAGAAAGTTTTCTTAAAATCTTCGAGAATCTTTTTTGAAAATTTTGTTCAAATATTTGAAAACATTTTTAAATATTATCTTAAAATAATTTTTCAAAATGAAAAGTTATTTTAAATCTTCCTAGGAATCTTAAGAAAATGTTTTTATTCTTTTGAAGTCTTTTGCAATTTTTGAAAAATTTGAATCTTTTCAAAACTTCTACATATCATAAAATTACTCAAATCCCGCCTACAAATAATAAATGTTCAATTGTTATTTATACATCCTAATTGTAAAGAAATTTCCTAGAATTTGCAGAATTTTCTGAAAATTGTAGTAAAAATTCAATTCATTTTGATGGATATTTGTAAGTTCTGAAAAAAATTTCAAAATTAGTTTTTATATAAAACACATTTAAAACAATTTCTAGATTTCTCAAGATCTCGAAATAAAATTTTGAAGCTTTTCAAGGATGTTTAAACGATTTACAAAAAAATAATTGAATTTCTATTTTAAGAAATGTTCAATTAAAAATGTTCTAATTTTCAATATTTGATGTTTCTAGCTTTAAAAACTCCTTAAAATGATATAATTTCGAAAATTCTAAAGTTCATTGATTGATTTTTTAATTTTTTAGCATTAAAAATTATAACGTGGATTTATATTTTTTGAAATTGACAATTGAATCCAAAAATATTTTAATTTGGAATAAAAAACAGTTGAATTCTTAAAGAATTAATTTTTAATAAAATACTTGTTTTTTTTAACAAAACAAGTGAATTTAAAAAAAAAATTAAATTTTTAAATAACATATAATAAATCTCAATGAAAAATATAATAGTTAAATTAAAACTAATAAAAAATATTAATTTTAAATCAAGAAGAATTGCATTTATCCTAGAAAGCGCATTTTCAACAAATTATTATAAGTCTACCAAAAAACTTTTTAATTTTAAACAAACAATTGCAATTAATTTTTATATAAAACAGATTTAAAACCACTTCAGATTTCTCAAGATTTCGAAATAAAATTTTGAAGCTTTCCAAGGATGTTTAAATGATTTACAAAGAAAATAATTAAATTTCTAATTTAAGAAGTGTTCAATTAAAAATTTTCAAATTTTCAAAATTTGATGTTTCTAGCTTACAGAACTCCTTAAAATGATATAATTTCTAAAATTTTAAAGTTTATTGATTGATTTTTTTAATTTAGAGCATTGAAAATGATAACGTGGATTTATATTTTTTTTATATTGAAAAATGTGAGTACCTTTAATTTTATACGCGTAAATTATTGAGCATTTGAGTACAACATTTTTTAATTAAAAACTTTTAAATTTCAATTTTAAAAGTTCAAAATTTAACAATTCCACTTTAAGTGCTTTCATTTGCAGCTCACCTCTTATTACCTTATTAACTAGGAAATGACCGGGAATTTAATTCGTCGATTTTCACAAATATAAATGCAAATCCATAGGATTTTATGCTGAAAAAAAGGAAAAAACTTTAGCTCGTCATTTCTAAATAAATACATTTTTCGAAATTTTATTTGACATTTTTAAAAGCTTTCTAGTTGATTATTAAAAAAATGTCATGTTAGTATTTTACAACTATTTTTAAAAATTTCTACCACTGAATATTCTATTTCTGAAAATTGTAGAGTTCACTTTCCCAAAGATATGTGGGAAAAAGTAAAACTTTCAAGAAACTTTGAAAAGGCGATTCACCAAATCAACGAAAATCTACTTTACTGGCCCGGATTTATAAAATCAAAATGCAAGCAGCGATTCGTGAAAATCACGCAGTATCTCATTCGCATGAGAAAATTGAGATTAAGAAGGCAGAAGAAGATTGTACCTCTTCAAAGGAAAATCGAAAGAAGGGAAAACAGGAGAGAAGAAAAGGCTCTCATCGCTGCAAAATTAGACACTGCCATCGAAAAGGAATTGATGAAGAGGCTCGAAAAAGGAGTGGTACTCTTCCTTTTTTTTTTTAATTTTTATTAAACGAAAAAAAAGTATTTTCCTAAAACTCCTCGAGAAAGAATCTTAATTAATAATTTTTTATTTTAATTTTTAGTACAAGGATATTTACAATTTCTCTAAAAACGCTTTCGAAAAGGCAATCGAAGCCGTGGAAGTTGAAGGAGAAAGTGAGGTTGAGAGTGAATCCGAGGTTTGTTATTTTATATTTTACTTGTTATTTTATTTTCATTATGTCCGGCCTCGGACTTACTTTAAATAACAAAAAAAGCCGTTAAATTAAACCAAAAAAGTTTAATTTTCTCACAAAATAAATGAGATTTCAATTAAAAAAAAACGAATTTTAAACCAAAAAAGATTTTTCAGTCAGCATGAAACAAAAATTATCCAAAATGTTGAATTTTCAACAAAAAAAAAAACGAGTTTTTAACGTAATTGTTCAATTTTCAACAAAATAGTTAAATTTCCAACCAAAATAATACATAAAACTGGGAAATGACCAGGAATTTTACAACATTTTTAGAAAAAAAATTTCGTCCAACTTTTATTTCAACCGTTTTTAAAATAATTTTTAAATTGTGATTTTTATAAATTATTATATCATTTAGTTTAGGATAATTGATTCAAAAAAATTTTCATTTTAGATTTTTAAGCAAATATTTTCATTTAAAGGGTTTTAAAATGCAGTTTTAAAAGCTTAATAAATTATAAGTTTTTAAAATTGAATATATCATTTATTCCGATAATTTTATTTTTAAATACAAATTTTCATGATTTATAAGTAATATATTTTTAATTCAGAGTTTCAGATCTTCCTTTATATTATTTTTTATATTAAATTTAATAAGTAAATTTATTAATTTATTATTTCTATTAATTTTTGTCAGCTATTAAAAAATATAAACGTGCGTTTTACTGTTTTCAACTTAAAAATAAATCCATAATAATATAGTCATAATTAAAGTTTTTTATTGAATTAAAAATATTTTGAGTCTAAATTATTTAATTTTTATCCCATTAAATTTGAAATTTCTTAATGTAGAAAAAGAATTGTTTTGAATAGAAAGCTTTTAATATTTAGATTTTCAAAGAACTTTTAAACTTTTAGCTTTAAAATTTTAATTGTTCTATTTAAAAAGTGTTTAATTTATCAATGAAATTGCTAAATTTTGAAGCATAAATAACAATTGAACACTTATTATTTGTAGAAATAATTTGATTAATTTTAAGAGATATTAAGAAATTTTGAAAAGATTCAAAATTAATTAAAAACTTGAAATTATTTCAAGTAATTTAAACGAAGTGTGTTAAAATTTTTTTTCAGAACTTCTAAATATATTTTTAAATTAATCGAAATTTTCCTACAATTTTTGAAAATCCTGCAAATTAAAAAAAATCCTTAAAACCTTGCATAATTTTTCAAGGTGAAAAATCATTTTCAATTTTCCTAAGTATCTTAAGAAAAATTTTTATTCTTTTGAAGTCTCTTAATTCTTAAAAAAAATTCTAGATTTTTTGTTTGAAATCTTCAAAAATCTAAATTTTATTTTAAATTCGGCTGTAGGTATTTGAAATTTATAAATTAAAATATTTTTTTTTTAATTTGCAGGATTTTATAATTATTTGTGTTTATAATAAAAAAAGATGAAATATTTTTCAAAAGTGGAAATTTTTCTACAAAGCAGATTCATTTTTTAATCCAAAATATGATTTTTTTAACAAAAATTGACATTTGAATCTAAAAAGATTTTAATTTGGAATAAAAAACAGTGGAATTCCTAAAAAAATTAATTTTTAATAAAATACTTGTTTTTTTAACAAAACAAGTGAATTTTTAACTAACATTTAATAAATCTTAATGAAAAATATAATAGTTAAATTAAAACTAATAAAAAATATTAATTTTAAATCAAGAAGAATTGCATTTATCCTAGAAGGCGCATTTTCAACAAATTATTATAAGTCTACCAAAAAATTTTTTAATTTTAAACGAACAATTGCAATTTCGAAAAAAAGACCTGCAGTTTTAAATTAAAAAGGACGAATTTTGAACCAAAAAAAAATTATACGCATATTGTAATTTGAAAATAAAAATAATTCTAATACAAAATTAAAATTTCGAATAACTATTTATTTTTAAGTTTTTTTGTTTGAAAGTTCTATGAATATAATTTTCCTAATTTTCTCGAGCAAGATCAAAAAGATTTTTTAAGATTTCATATATGTCAGAAAAGTATCTTGAATTAAAAATTAAATATATGCTAGATTTTCGGAAATCGTCCGAAGTTAAAAAATAGTTATATTTTTTTCCAGGTTCGTTTTTACAAATTCGGAAATCTTTTTAAATATTCTCTTAAAATTAGTTATTTCGAAGAATCACTTTAAAAATTTGAAAATATTTAAATAATTTTAAAACATGATTTCGAAATTTTCGAAAATCTACATTTTATTTTAGGATTTTCTAATATTTTCAAATTATTAATTATTTTTTATATTTTCAAAAATCTTTTATTATAATTCGAATTTTTTCTGAAACTTGGAAAAAATTTCGCAATTAGGAAAAATTGCGTAAACATGTTCGAGATTTCTTTTTAACAATTTTGAAAATCTTTCGGAATCGAAATTTTCAAAAATCTACATTTTTGTAGGATTTTCTAATATTTTCCAATTTTTTATTATTTTTGATATTTTCAAAAATCTTTTAAATGTCTTTTACTATAATTCGAATTTTTTCTAAAAGTTTGAAAAAACTTCGCAAATTTAAAAAATTTCTTAAAATATGATCGAGATTTCTTTTTAACAATTTTGAAAATCTTTTAGAATGGTTTTAATCTTTTTAAATTTTTTTTAAACAAATCTGGTAAAATAAAAAATCATTTTACATTTTCCCAGAGAATTAAATAAAATTTTCTTATTTTCTAGAAACTTTTCAAAACTCTTCTAAATCTTTTTTTTTAATCTTCAAAAATCTAAATTATTTTTTTATGTTTTTAAAACGTCTATATATGTCTTAAACTTATTCAAATTTAGAATGAAAGTAGTAATCTTGAAACATTTCGCAATTTTACTCTAAATTCTTCTACATTATTTTCCGAAATTTTAGAAAAGTATTCAACAAAAATTTTGAATCTCTTAAATATTTCCTTAAAATTATGTTTTGAAAATAAAAAATAAATTTTAATTTTTCCTCGAATCTTAAGTACAAAATTTGTAACTTAATTTAATTTTGTATCAAAGTATTGAATTTTCAACATGAGAATATTAATTTAAAAAATGATAATTTACAATCAGTTGAATTTTAAAAAATATATATATCGGTTTAAATTTAAATAAAATTAATTTTCAAGTTAGTAAAAATAGAAAAAAAAAATCAATGAAAGTATTGAATTTTTTTTTTTTAAATTGTTGGCCAAGAAAGAAAACAATTTTAATCATATTTTAGAATTTTTAAGCCAAAAAGACAAAATATCAACAAAATGGTTGAATTTTCCAACAATAAGTATGACTTTAAACAAATTTTTGAACTTTCAACAAAATAATTTAATTTAAAACCAAAAAAGGCGAATTTCTAACAGAAATATTGATATTAAAAGAGGTAAATAAATAATAATTTCGATAATTTTTAGACTAAAATATAAAATTTAAAATAAACATTCATTTTTATTGTTTGAAAATTGTTATTACACTATTTTGACACTATTTTTTTAATTTGTGCCACTATTTACACTATTTTTAATCTCTGAAGTGAGTCCAAGGTCTCTAATTCTTTATTTATTTTAATTTTTTATTATTAATGTGCTTTTTTTTGTGATTTAGACGGAAAGGGAAGTCAATAAAGAGCTGGAAATGGAATTCGAAGCAGATGAAAGAGAATCTGTTCCAAATAAGTACGTCGAGGCTGAGACTGACGACGAAGAGGAAGACGAATACGAATTTGAAGCCGAGGAGTGCTCCCTGGTAAGATCTTAAATTTATATGTACTAATTTGTTAATTATAGAAAACTTCTCAATATTTTAGTGAAAATATTGCATTTTTTTAACAAAATAGATGAATTTTTAACCAAATAGTGGAATTTTCAATGAAAAAAAGAAGTTCGCCAACAAGAAAGATTAATTTTTTAAGCAAAATAATTGATTTTTCCAAGAAAAAGAGATGAAATATTAACCAAAAATCAAATATTCAAACAAATAGTTTAAAAACAATCATTTTCAATAAAATAGTTAAGTTTTGTAACTAAAATTATGAATTTTCAATTACAAAAAAATTTAATTTTGTTGAATTCTTGAGTCTAAAAGACGGATTTTTTCAAAGTTGTTAAATTTTAAACAAAGTTGATGAATTTTTAAAGAAATAGTTAAATTTTCAAACATAAAAGTTAATATTTTACAAAAAGTCAAGTTTTTCAAGAAAGTAATTGAATTATCAGGTAAAATATATCAATTTTTAACCAAAAATGAAATATTCAAACAGATAGTTTGAAAAATGAATTTTTAATAAAATAGTTAAATTTTCAACTCAAATTATGAATTTTTAGGCAAAAAAAAACAACTAATTTTGTTGAATTTTCAAACCTAAAAGACGAATTTTCTACAAAATTGTTAAATTTCAATAAAACAGGCATTTTAAACCAAATAGTTAAAATTTCAAACACGAAGGTTAATATTTTGTAAATATAAAAATTTAATTCTCTTTAAAATCTATATACAATTTTTGACATTTGAAATCGTTTAAAATCTTTCAAATAGAGTCTACGGTACCCTTTTTAAAATCTTTTAATTTGAAATATTTATGAAACTTTTATTAAATCTTTTTAATATTTGTGAATTCTTTTTGAATTTTGGTCAAATCTTTGAAATCTTTGTGAATTTTTTTAAATCTTTGTAAAATCTTTTAAATCTTTGTAAAGTCTTTCAAAGAAATTTGAAATCATTTAAAATCTTTAAAATCTTTTGAAATTTTTTAATCTGATCTAATGTTCCATTTTTGAAATATTTTTCAATTTTGGTAAAATCTTTTAAATCCTTGAAATCTTCAAATCTTTCAAATGTTTTGAATCCTTTTATATCTGTTCTACTGTACAGTTTTTGAAATGTTTATGAATTTTGTTATTAAACCTTTTAAATATTATAGAAATCTTTTTGAAATTTGTTAAAATCTTTGAAATCTTTGGGAAATGTTCGAAATCTTTTTGATTTTTTTTTTTAATCTTCAAAATGTTTTGAAATTTTTGAAATCTGGTCTGCTATATCCTTTTTCAAAAATTTAAATTTTTATGAAATTTATATAAATATTTTTAAATATTATAAATATTTTTGAATTTTGGTAAAAATCTTTTAAACCTTCGAAATTTTTGAAATCTTTGTGAAATTGTCTAAACAAAATTTTTAGTTTTTAAAATTTTCTAAAAAATTTGAAATCTTTTAAAATCTTTCAAATGTTTCTAAATTTTAAAAATCTGATCTGTTGTACCGTTTTTGAAATATTTATCAAGTTTTTCATTA
>NC_046661.1:82430530-82447133 GCF_010883055.1 Belonocnema kinseyi | reverse complement strand
TGAAATGTTTGAAATTTTTGTGAAATCTTTAAAATGTTTTGAAATTTTTGAAATCTGCTTTACTGTACCCCTTTTGAAATATTTAAATTAAAATTTTAATAACATTTTTATGACATCTTTTAAATATTTTTGAATGTTGGTAAAAATCTTTTAAACCTTCGAAATTTTTGAAATCTTTGTGAAATTGTCTAAACAAAATTTTTAGTTTTTAAAATCTTCTAAAAAATTTGAAATCTTTTAAAATCTTTCAAATGTTTCGAAATTTCAAAAATCTGGTCTGCTGTACCGCTTTTGTAATATTTATGAAATTTTTTAAATATTATTGAAATCTTTTTGAATTTTGTTAAAATCTATGAAATCTTTGTGAAATGTTTGAAATTTTTGTAAAATCTTTAAAATGTTTTGAAATTTTTGAAGTCTGCTTTACTGTACCCTTTTTGAAATATTTAAATTCAAATCTTTATAAAATTTTTATGAACATTTTTAAATATTTGTGAAATCTTTTGGAATCTTGTAAACAAATTTGAAATCTTTTAAAATCTTTCAAATGTTTTGAATCTTTTTAAATCAGTTCTACTATACTGTTTTTTTTTTTAATATTTATGACATTTTTTATTAAATATTTTTAATATTATTAAAATATTTTTTAATTTTGTTGAAATCTTTGTGAACTGATTGAAAATTTTGTAAAATCGTAAAAAATGTTTTGAAATATCTAAATTCAAATATTTATAAAAATTTTATTAAATTTTTTAATTTTTTGTGAAATCTTTGGGAATTTTGGTAAAATTTTTGAAATCTTTGTGAAATCTTATAAACAAATTTGAAATCGTTTCAAATCTTTCAAATGATTTCAAATTTTTGAAATCTGATCTAATGTTCCATTTTTGGAATATTTAAATTGAAATGTTTATCAAATTTATATGAAATCTTTTAAATATGTGTAAAATATTTTTAAATTTTGGTAAAATCTTTTAAATACTTGAAATTTTGGTGAAATTTTCCTAATAAATTTGAAATCTTTTAAAACCTTTAAAATGTTTTGAAATTTTTTATCTGGTTTACTGTACCCTTTTTGAAATATTTAAATATTTGTGAAATCTTTTGGAATCTTGTAAACAAATTTGAAATCTTTTAAAACCTTTCAAATGTTTTGAAATTTTAAAAAACTGGTTTACAATACTCTTTTTGAAATATTAAAATTGAAATCTTTATAAGAATTTGTATGAAATCTTTTAAATATTTGTAAAATATTTTTGAATTTTGGTAAAATTTTTTAAATCCTTGAAATCTTTTAAAATATGGTCTACTGTACCGTTTTTGAAATATTTGTATTTGAAATCTTTATGAAATTTGTATGAAATCTTTGAAATATTTTTGAATTGTGGTAAAATATTTTAAACCTTCGAAATTTTTGAAATCTTTGTGAAATCGTCTAAACAAATTTTAAAGTTTTTAAAATCTTCCAAACAAATTTGAAATCTTTTAAAATCTTTCAAATGTTTTGAATCTTTTTAAATCCGTTCTACTGTACCGTTTTTGAAATATTTATGAAATTTTGTATTAAATCATTTAAATATTATTGAAATCTTTTTGAATTTTGTCAAAATCTTTGTGAAATGTTCAAAATCTTTGAAATCTTTTAAAATGTTCTAAACCGATTAAAAATCGTTTGAAATCTTTAAAATCTGATACTGTACTCTTTTTTGAAATCTCTCAATTTTATGTTTTTGAAATTTTTATGAAATCTTTAAAATATATGTTGAAATCTTTTTAAATTTTGGTAAAATCTTTGAAATCTTTAATATATGTTGAAATCTTTTTAAATTTTGGTATAATCTTTGAAATCTTTTGAAAACTCATTTTTCGTTGAAGTATGGACTATTACATTTTTCGTTAAAAATTCGTCTTTTTGGTTGGAAAATTAATAATTTTAGTTGAAAATTCATCACTTTTGTTGAAAATTTGAGTTTTTTGTTTAATATTCGTTTTTTGTTGTTAAAATTTAATATCTTTACTGAGAATTTTAATTTTCCCATTTTTTGTTAACAATTTTTTTTTAATGTCTTTTTTAAGTGTTTAAAATTCGTGATCTCTTTTTGTAATATTCGAAATCCTTTTAAATATTATAAAAGCTTTGAAATAATTTGAAATATTTTCAAGGTCGCTGGACACCCTGAAGAAGCTGTTTTAACTTTCAATCAAGTAGTTGTAATTTTTTACAAAAAAATATTAATCCTCATATAGTGGATTATTCAACAAAACCGATTTCAATTTAAAATAAAAATCAGTTTAATATAACAAAAAAAAATGCAACAAAATAGGTGTATCCTCAACCAAAATAGATTTATTTTTAACCAAAAATTTGTATTTTCAAACCAAGAGGGGAAATTTTATACCAAATTGTTACTCACCGTAATTTGAAGTTAATTTTTAACAATTTAAAAAATGTAGGACCTGAAGAAAATTTTCTTAATCCGCATTTATCAATTTTCTTAATTTCAGGACGAAGATAGTGATTCTGGACTAAGAGAGAATGCGCAGGTGCCTAGTGATTTCGAATCCGAAACGAGCGATATCGAGGTTTGTGTTATTAAAATAAAAATTTAAAAACAGATATTTATTTTAATTTTGAAAAAAGATTTTTTTTAAGTTAATTTTTTATTTTTATTTATTTATTTAATAGGACATAAAGGCATCGACTAGTACGAGAGTCAAAAATCCCAAATACACGAAAAAGGCCGAACCATCCAAGAAATCTAAAGCTCGCCCCAGAGTGGAAATCGAATATGAAATCGAGGAAGAACCACGAGAGATGGAAAGAGTTCGAAATTAATCTGGTGATTCTGAGCTTGTAATTATAGAAAATAAATTTGTTTTTAAGAAAATGTTGGTTAGAAAATTATATTTTGAATGCGATAACTGAATGAATATTTTTTATTTAAGCATTCTACCAGACCTGGAAGACCTGGAAATGTCTTGGAATTTTTTAAAAGTTTTGTGTGTGGAAAAGTGATGGAATTTTGAAAAAATTCAAATTCTTGAATTTTTCATGACAAAAGACGAATTTTTTTATAAAAAAGTTGAATTCTTAACCAAAAAAGAGGGATTTTCAAACAAAAAGGAAGAGTTTTCTTTAAAAAAGACTAATTTTTAACTAAAATAGATCCATTTTCAAACCAAAAATTTGTATTTTTAGTTTAAAACATTTATTTTATAGTCCGAAAAAATAATAATTTTTCACAAAATAATTAAGGTTTCAACCAAAAAAATTAATTTTTAACAAATTAGTTTAAAAATGATGAGTCTTTAAAAAAATATGTTTTTGAACAAAGTGCTTCAATTAAGTAATTTAATTTTTAATTAAGAAATAATAATTTTCAAAAAATAATTGTGATATTAAATATTTCTAAGAAAAAGAGGATTTTAATTTCAAATAAAGAACAGTTTAATTAAACCACTTAATTTTGAAACAAACAGTTGCATTTTCACCCAAAACAATTAAATTTTTAATAAAACGGATGAATTTCTAAATAAAAAAGACAAATTTTCAACAAAAATTTGATTTTCCATCAAAATATTAGACTTTCAACCCAAAAAGTTAATTTTTTAACCAGAGTTGAATTTTTTACGAAATAATTTTGGATTCTCAAAAAAATATTTGAATGTGTAAACAAATAGTTGAATTTTCAACAAGAAATCTAATAGATATTTTAACCAGCAAAATACATGAATTTTGAACTAAAAAAGAAAATTTGTTAACAAAAAATGGGAAAATTAAAATTCTCAGTAAAAATATTAAATTTTAACAACAAAACACAAATATTAAACAAAAAAGTCAAATTTTCAACGAAAGTAATGAATTTTCAACTAAAATGATTAATTTTCCAACCAAAAAGAGGAATTTTTAACGAAAAATGTAATAGTCCATACTTCAACGAAAAATGAATTTTCAACTGAAAAATATAAACTGTTAACCAAAAGCGGAAAAATGTAATTTAAAGTAAAAATAATTAATTTTTACCAACAAAAAATTTTTTAAATTTTAAGTAAAATGATGAATTTTCTAACAAAAAATACGAATTTTCAACAAAGAAAGCGAATTGATACGGATTGAATTTTCACTAATGAAAATAATACATTTAATGATTCCAGATTTATTTTAATTATATAAAAATAATTGTAGTTGTTTACAATTCAATAATTATTATTTAAAAGTCCTTTAAAATGAAAAGAATGGATTAAATTTGTTTAAAATAGACTTGCAAAAGTAATGGAATTTTTAACAATTCTAAAAACCCTGGAATATTTATGGAATTTTTCAAAGTTCTGGAAAACCCGTATAAGTCATTAAATTTTTTTTTAAAGTTCTGGAAACTGAAAAATGTATGGAATTTTTTTAAGTTCTGGAAAACCTGTGAAAGTCATACAATTTTTTGTAACTTCTGTAAACTGAAAAATGTATGGTATTTTTTTTAAGTTCTGAAAAACCTGTAAAAGTAATTTTTTTAAATTCTGGAAACTGAAAAATGTATGGAATTTTTTTAAGTTCTAGAAAACCTGTTGAAAGTCATTGAATGTTGTTTAGAGTTCTGGAAACTGAAAAATTTATGGAATTTTTTTAGGTTCTGGAAAACCTGTTAAAGTCATTAATTTTTTTTTTAAGTTCTGGAAACTGAAAAATTAATGGAATTTTTTGAAGTTCTGGAAAACCTGTAAAAGTCATAAAAATTTTTTTAAAGTTCTGGAAACTGAAAAATTAATGTAATTTTTGAAAGTTCTGGAAAACCTGTGAAAGTCATGCAATTTTTTTTAAGTTCTGTAAACTGAAAAATGTATGAAATTTTTTAATGTTTTGGAAAACCTGTAAAAGTCATTATTTTTTTTTTAATTCTGGAAACTGAAAAATGTATGGAATATTTTTAAGTTTTGGAAAACCTGTAAAATTCATTAAATTTTGTTTAGAATTCTGGAAACTGAAAAATTTATGGAATTTTTTTGAGTTTTGGAAAGCCCGTTAAAGTCATTAAATTTTTTTTAAAGTTCTGAAAACTGAAAAATTAATGTAATTTTTGAAAGTTCTGGAAAACCTGTGAAAGTCATGCAATTTTTTTTAAGTTCTGTAAACTGAAAAATGTATGAAATTTTTTAATGTTTTGGAAAACCTGTAAAAGTCATTAATTTTTTTTTGAAAGATCTGGAAACTGACAAATTAATGGAATTTTTTGAAGTTCTGGAAAACCTGTAAAATTCGTTAAAATTTTTTTAAAGTTCTGGAAACTGAAAAATTAATGGCATTTTTTTAAGTTCTGGAAAACCTGTGATGGTCATGTAATTTTTTTTAAAGTTCTGGACACTCAAAAATGTATGGAATTTTTTAAATTCTGGAAAACCTGTGAAAGACATGCAATTTTTTTTAAGTTATGTAAACTGAAAAATGTATAGAATTTTTTAAAGTTCTGGAAAACCTGTAAAAGTCATTGAAATTCGTTTAAAGTTCTGGAAACTGACAAATTTATGGAATTTTCTTAAGTTTTGGAAAACCTGTAAAAGTCATTAAAATTTTGTTTAAAGTTCTGGAAACTGAAAAATTTATGGAATTTTGTTAAGTGTTGGAAAGCCCGTAAAAGTCATTACATTTTTTTTAAGGTTCAGGGAAACCTGTAAAAGTCATGGAATTTTTTAAAGTACTGGAAAAGTCATGGAATTATTAAAAGTTCTGAAAAACTTTAAAAAGTCATAGAATTATTAAAAGTTCTGGAAAACCTGAAAAAGTCTTGAGATTGAAAAAATGACTGAATTTTTCTTAGTCGCACCTATTACAAAGTCTTGATCATTACTTTCCGCAAAATGTTTACTTTTTGAATTTATGCGGATTGGTTTTTTCTTTTTTTTTTTCTACTGAAAATAATAACATTTCCCAAATTTTTTCAAATTTATTAATAATAATAATGTCTTAATTGTTTAAAATTGATTAATCATTTTTAAAAAGTCCTTCAAATTGGATAGAATTGACTATATTTGTTCAAAAGTAGACCTGCAAAAGTCATGACATTTTTTAAAGTTCTGAAAAAACCTGGAAATGTCATGTCATTTTGGAAAGCTCTAAAAAAGCCTGGAAAATGCATGGAATTTTTAAAAGTCCAGGGAAATCTGTAAAAGTCATGGAGTTTTTAAAGTTCTGGAAAAGTCATGGAATTATTAAAAATTCTGGAAAACCTGAAAAAGTCTTGGAATTGAAAAAATTACTGAAATTTCCTTAGTTGCACCTATTACAAAGTCTTAATAAGTACTTTACAAAAAAAATGTTTACGTTTTGAATTTATGCGGATTGAATTTTTTTTCCAGTGAAAATAATAACATTATTTCCCAGATTTTTTCAAATTTATTAATAATAACAATGTCTTAATTGTTTAAAATTTAATAATCATTATTAAAAAGATTTTTTCCAAAGTAGACCTGCAAAATTCATGGCATTTTTAAAGGTTCTAAAAAAACTGGAGAAGTCATGGTATTTTTGAAAGTTCTAAAAAAAGCTGAAAAATTCATGGAATTATTTAAAGTCTACGGAAAACAGTAAAAGTCACGTAATTTTTTAAAGTTCTTGGAATTGAAAAAATGACTGAGATGTATTAAAATACATCTCTTTCTTTCTAAATTTCATAATTTCTTAATAAAAAATTTAACTGTTTAATACAAAATTCCTGTAGTTTTTTAAGCATTTTGTCTTTTTAGTATAAAATTAATTTTCTTGCTTAAAAATTAATATTTTCGGTTGAAATTTAAACCATTTTGGTAGAAAGCTAAATTACTTTATTGAAAATTAACATATCTACTTAAAAAATTTAATAAGGTGGAAAATGAACTCTTTTATTAAAAATTAATATTTTCAGGTTAGAAAACTCAACTGTTTTTGTATAAAATTTATCGATTTTGTTAGAAATTCAATTTTCTCTGTAAAATTTTACATTTTTGGTTGAAAATTGGACTTTCTTCCGGAAAATCGAGAATCGAACTGTTCAATTGTTGTATGGAAATTTATTCTCTTATTAGTTGAAAATTAATCTTCTTTCTTAAAAATTCTGCTTTTTGGTTGAGTATTCAACTATTTAGTTAAAAACTCGTATTTTTTATGAACAGACTATTACACTCTTGGTTAAAAACTTTCTTTTTAATTAATAAATTTGAACCGTTTGGTAGAAAATTCATACATTTTATTAAAAATTTGTCAATAAGTTGAAATTTCTCTAAGAATCTTAATAAATTTGGTTATTTTTCATTTAAAGTTCTTAAAAGGCTTCTACATTTTTTTTAATTTTATGAAATCTTCTCAAGTTTTAAATTATTTCTGAATGATTTCAAAACCTCTAATATTTCAATATCTCTCTTGATCTGTCTCGAATTTTCAGTAAAATTTTGTGATCTTCCAAAATAAAAAAATAGTTGAAACTTTTCCCAGGAATCATCCGCTTTTTTAATTCTCTTTGAACTTTTGGAATTCCTTAAAATGCTTTTAATTTTTTTTTGGAAATCTCTTTTTCAAAAATCTACATTTTGTTTAAAAATGTTGGAAACCTCAAGTTTAAAATAATTTTTTTTAAATCTAAAAATTCTAAATATAAATATCTAAAAATTTAAATATATTTTATGATTCATTTAAGAAAATATCTAATCATTTTGAAACGTATTCAAAAGGCTTAAAGAAGTTTTTTAATCTGCAAATTTTTTTAACAAAGTGTACATTTTGAAATATTTTGAACTCATACTTCTAAGCTTTTTAAGGATTAAAATATTTTATTTTGAAAAATATTTAGAAACTTTAAAAGTTTTGATAGTTTCAGAAGTAATTCAAAAATTGGAGATATTTAAAGAAATTTACAAGGTATCAAGAATATAAAAAACTTTTCTGAAGATTCTTAGGATACATTTTTTATTATTTTTCTTTCTGACAATTTAATTTTTAAAGAAAATTTTAAAAGTTTTCGAAAAATTTCAAAATATTTCTAAACATGTCGTCAAAAATCTGGAAGATTTTAAAATAAATAAATATATATTTAAATTTCAACATTTAATTTGATTTAATTGAATTTAAATCCAATTTAATTTATTTTAAATTTCATGAATAATTTGAGTGAGTTTCAAAGAAGTTTTAAAAAAGTTGAAAATTCCTTTTTTTTGTATATATTATTCATAATTTTACTAGAGAATTCCCCTATTTGGTTGTTAATTCAACTATTTGGTTGAAAATTCATATTTTGGGGTTGAAAAATTAGACTATTTTGTAAAAAAAATCGTCTTTTTTGGTAAAATTGTCATCATTTTGGGTTAAAAATGTCATAAAATTAATTTTGAGAAAATATTTCAAACATTTTCAAAGATTTCTGAAAAGGCCAAAAAATATTCTGAAAGATTTTAAGGCAATTTTTTAATTTTACAGAATTAAAAAAAAAATCAAGGACAAATTTAAAACAAAATATAATTGTTTTAAGGTTTCGAAAAAAGTTAAGTACTTTAAGAATTTTGAAAGGTTACAAGAAAATAAAAAAGATTTCTTAAGATTTTTGAGATAACAGTTTATGGTTTTTTTCGAATTAATTTTTGAAGACTATTTAAAAAAAAAACTTAAAGATTCCCAGCAATATCCAGAAAATTTGTTTAAATAATCTAGAATATTCCAATCTTTTTAATTCCTAAAAATAAAAAATATAATAAAATTAAGAATAATTCGAGTCAGTTCAAAATAATTTTGAAAAGCTATCTCTCTTCTTTTTTGGAATGAATTAAATTTTTTTGATATAAAATAAATATCTTTTTTATTTGAAAAATCAACTGTTACATTTTTTGTTAGCATTACATCTTTTTTCGGTTAACTATTTTATTACTTTCTTAACAAGTTAATTATTGTATTGAAAATTCGTCTTTTTGAATGAAATATTCGACTATTTTGGTAGAAAATTCAACCATTTTTTGGAAAATGAACTCTTTTGTTAAAAATTCATATTTTCGGGTTGAAAATTAAACTGTTTTTGTATAAAATTAATCTTCTTGGCTTAAAACTTAAATAATTTGGTAGTAATTTAATAATTAATTCGCGGCAAATTTTAAATTCACAAATTAATTGAAAATTTTTTTACTAGGGAGAATAACAAGATTAAATATCCAGAAAATTTTATTATAATAATAATCAGAATTGTTTAGAATTCAAAAGTTATTATTTAAAAAACCCTTCACATTGAATAGAATAGTTATGGATAATATTTAATACCTCCTAACTTCTTAAATATATATTTGTATCAAGATATAAATAGCTTAAATTTATATCTCTAAATGCGTTAAATTCAAACGCGTTCAATAAATATTAAACATGAAAATTCACGAAAATTAGTTGAAATCTGAATTTACAAAGTTAAAATTTCGCGCTAATAAAATCGATTCCTTTCGATTTATTGCAATTCGATTACAAACATAACCTCTCCTTGTGTCATCTGTCATTTCAGGATGTTAGTAAATCTTAAGAAAAAAATATTATTTTAGAGTGGAAATAAAGTTTAAGAATATTATTCGGAGGAAGATAAATAGCAGTTAATAAATCAGGTAAGAAAATCCTTTTGTACTTATTTATAAAACGTTTAAAATGATCAAAACGCAAACACTATGTTTTGGAGAAAAAAAAACATTTTATTGGGTTTACACTGTTTACAGTATTCAATCAGCAATATAAGTAAATCAGAAAGTAATTTCAAATGTTTATTTGTATTTTTTAACAATATTTAGTTCCTCATCACCTCCATGATCTTTATTTTTATACATTTGCGGTATTTTTTTAGGTTAGGAAAGCTTATCGTATCTTAGTAATTATCATAATTATTACTAAGTTTGTATAGAAAATCGTAACTTGATGTTTTTTTTAATTAGTTTAAACATGTTTTAAATTGTATTTTATTAGTTATTGTTGTAGCTTTATGTTTAATATGCATGATGTGCATATAAAGTTCTTTTTGAGGTTAAGTTAATTTTCGTTTTAAACACGTCGAAAATACAAAAACATTCATTGTAATATGCTCTAACTTCATGAATTTTAAATAAAATACATCAATTTTTCACCAAAAAGTTGAATTTTCATCTAAAAAAGATGATTTTTTATCGAGAAAGGAAATAGTTAATTTTTTATTTTAAAAAATTACTTTAAACCCAAAAGAAAACAACTTTTTTTAGTTAAACTCTACGAAATAATGTATACAAATTTTTAATACAATATTTGAATCCTCGACTCTACTTTTTTTTAATATTCATATTTTCGGGTCTAAAATGCAACTGCTGTGTACAAAATTCGTTCATTTGTCCTAAAAATTCAAATTTCTTGCAGAAAATTTGGCTTTTTGGATGGAAAATTCTATTATTTTCTTTGAGAAAATTAAACTATTTAGCTGAAAGTAATCTTTTTGGTAAAGAATTCATATTTCTGGTTTGAAAATCCAACTGTTTTCTAGAGAATTCACCTCTTTGATGTGAAAATTCAACAATTCGGCCACAATTTTTGTTCTTTCTGGACTGAAAATTTTTTTCCAATTGGAAATTTATCCTTTTTTTTAAATATATCTTTTTGTTTACAAATTCCTTTAGTTTTATTGAAGATTGAATATTTTATTTTAAAATGTATCTCTGGTTGAAAATTAAACTATTCTTTTGAAAATTAGTTTTTTTTTTGTTCAAATTAAATTTTTCAAAGTGAAAATTAAATTGAACCACTTTCGTTTGAAAATTGATCCTTTTTAGTTGAAAATTCATCTTTTAAATTGGAAATAAAATAACTTGGTTGAAATTTAAAATCCTTCGTTAAAAATTATTTTCTTTTTTTTCTAGAAGATTCATCATTTTCAACTAAAAATTCATTTATTTGGTTAAAAAATGAGCTATTCTTTTGAAACCTTGGTTTTTCTTTGAATGAAAAGGAATTTTTTTAGCCGAAACTTAAACTATTTTTTTGATAATTTGTTTCTTTTTTGGTTGAAAATTCTTTTCTTTTTAAACTGAAAATAAAACTTATTATTCCAGTTGATTATTCCATAATTTTAGTTGAAAAATAATCTTTTTGGTTTAACATTCATTTTTTTAAATAAAAATTAAATTATTCAATTTTTGGTTGAAAATTAATCTTTTTTAGTTGAAAATTCGTCTTTTTTGGTTGAACCTTGATCTTTTCGAACATAAAACTTAGTTATTTAAGTTTGGTTTAACAATTTAGCTTTTTTCGTACAAATTAATTTGGTTTGATTAAAAATTCTACTACTTCAGTTGAGGATTTATTGTTTTTATTGAAAACTCATGTTTTTGGTTCAAAATTTAAAAATTCGAAAAGTGAAGTTATAGCACTTACAAAATTGAAAAAATAAAATAAAAAATCCAAATATTGACGGCACAACAAATAATAAAAAAAAAATTATTTTTCTGTCAAACTATGCAAGATGCGACAAAAGGTATATGGATAAAAATTGTGTACCCAAAAAATATCTACAAATTTGTTAGTATTCACTTTTTCATGGGACGAGTACTTTTTTATTTGTCCGTAAAGAAAAGCATTAAAATATCAAAATTAAATTTTAGACAAACGACACAGGCCACGAAAAAATAGAGGTAAAGTTATTTCGCCCAAAAAAGATCTACATACTTGTTATTAGTCATTTTTTGGTAGAATGCGTAGTTTTTCTTTTAATTGTGAAAAATAACGTTGACATTTAAAAAATAAGATCTTTGGAAAAATAATGCAAGGTACGAAAACAGAACTGACAAAAAATTGTGTATCAAACAAAAAGATTAATTCCCTATAAACGAATGGGAATTTTTTCAACTAAAAAAGAAGAGTTTGTAAACAAAAAGATTAATTTGTTAGCAAAAATGACGATTTATAAATAAAATTCAAAAATTCTCAAACAAAAATTTCAGATTTAAAAATTCATATTATTTAGTCAAAAATTAATCTTTTTGTTTACAAATTCTGCTTTTCTAGTTAAAAATTAAACTTTTTGGTTAAGAGTTCTTGAATTTTATTGAAAATTCGTCTTTTTTGTTAGTAAATTAGTTGTTTTTTTTAATTCATATTTTTTGGTTGAAACCTAAATTTTTGGTTTAAGAACTTCTGAATTTTGTTTTAAAAATCGTCATTTTTGCTAGTAAATTTATCTTTTTGTTTGAAAATTCTTATTTTTTAGCTGAAAAATCAACTTTTTGGTTTGGAATTTTTTAAAATTCTTTTTTTTTGTCGAAAAATTACTTTTGAAATTGAAAATTTACCTATTCCATTTTTGATCGAATATGGTTCTTTTTTAAGTAAGAACTCAACATTTGTTAAAATGGAACTATTTTGTTAAAAAAATTATTTTTTTTTATTGATCTAGTTTAATTGAAAATTCAACCATTTAGATGAGAGTTCTTGAATTTGATTAAAATGTCATCTTTTTTGTTGTAAATGAGTCTTTTCATTAAAAAATTTCTCTTTAATGGAAAATTTAACTTTTTTTTTGTGAATTCTTGATCTTTTAGTTAAATTCACCTTTTGGTATTAAATTAATCTTTTTGTTTAAAAACTCTTCTTTTTTGGTTGAAAATTTAACCGTTTGGATTGAATTCTAGAATTTTTCGTTAAATTCCCTTTTTTGGTAGTAAATTAGTGTTTTTTTTTTAACTCTTCTTCTTTAATTGAAAATTCAACGCTTTGTATGCGAATTCTTGAAATATATTAAAAACTCGGCTTTTTGGTAATAAAGTAATCTTTTTGTTTAATAAGTTTTCTTTTTAAGTTAAAAATTCAACTTTTTGGTTGATAATTCTAGAATTTCATTGAAAATTCGTCTTTTTTGTGGTAAATTAAATTATTTTTTAATTCATATTTTTTATTTGAGAGTTGAACTTTTTGTTTGAGAACTTTTGAATTTTATTTAAAAATCGTCATTTTTGCTAGTAAATTATTCTTATTGTTTAAAAATTCTTTTGTTTTAGTTGAAAATTCATCTTTTTGGTTCGGAATTTTTTAATTTTGTTAAAAATTCTCCTTCGTTTGTAGTGAATTAATTTTATTGTTTAAAAATACATATTTTATTGTTTAAAAATTCTAATTTTTTAGTTAAAAATTGAACTTTTTGGTTAAGAAATCTTGAATTTTATTGAAAAATCAACTTTTTGGTTCAGAATTTTTGAATTTTGTTAATAATTTCCCGTCGCTTGTAGTGAATTTTGGAGGAGAATTCTTGAATTTTATTAAAATTTCGTCTATTTTTTTTAAAAGTAATTTAATCTTTTTGTTTCAAAATTCTTCTTTTTTAATGAAAAATTGAACCTTCAATTTAGGAATTCTGGAATTTTTCGTTAAATTTGCCTTTTTGGTAGTAAATTAATCTTTTTTTTTCAATCTTCTTCTTTAGTTGAAAATTTAACGGTTTTTATGCGAATTCTTGAAATATATTAAAAACTCGGCTTTTTGGTAATAAAGTAATCTTTTTGTTTAATATGTTTACTTTTTAAGTTAAAAATTCAACTTTTTGGTTGATAATTCTAGAATTTTATTAAAAATTCGACTTTTTTGTGGTAAATTAAATTATTTTTTAATTCATATTTTTTTATTTTAAACTTGAACTTTTTGTTTGAGAACTTTTGAATTTTATTTAAAAATCATCATTTTTGCTAGTACATTTATCTTTTTGCTTGAAAATTCTTCTTTTTTAGTTGAAAAAATTAACCTTTTAGTTCAGAATGTTTGAAAATTCTTTTTTTTTTTGGTTGAAATATTACTTTGGTAATTGAAAATGTAGCTATCCCATTTTTGGTCGAATATGGTTGTTTTTTTATGTAAGAATTCAACATTTGTTAAAATTGAACTATTTTGTTAAAAAATGGTTGCAGTTGTTGAAAATTAATCTAGTTTAGTTGATAATACAACGTTTGGGTTGAGACTTCTTTTTTATTGGAAATTAGTTGTTTTTTTGTGTGTAAAATTAACTGTTTGATAAAAATTTCCCATTTATGATGTGACCCCATTTTTTAAATGAAAAATCGCCCTATTCCTCCTCTTTTGAGATTATCTTTGTTTCTAAAGGGCTAAACGAAGGAAATTAATTCCTAAAACCAGGTAAAATTCCCCCCCTTTTTTTAGTTTAAACTCTCACGATGGACTTTCAAAATCGACCTGGAGGAAAAACCGGCGGAGGAGGCGTTGCCTCCTGGTCGGAGAGTAATCGGGATCGACGAGAGCGGCTTCGTCAGTTGGCTCTCGAGACGATAGACTTGAACAAGGATCCCTACTTTATGAAAAATCATCTCGGTTCCTACGAATGTAAATTGTGTCTGACGCTTCACAACAATGAGGGCAGTTATCTGGCGCACACGCAGGGGAAAAAGCATCAGGCGAATTTGGCCAGGCGAGCTGCGAAAGAAGCCAAAGAGGCGCCTCAAACTTTGGCCCCGGAAAAACCCAGAGTCGAGCCGAAGAAATTCGTGAAAATCGGAAGACCTGGCTACCGAGTGACGAAGCAGAGGGACCCGGAAACGGGACAACAGAGTCTCTTATTTCAAGTCGATTATCCGGAAGTTGCGGATAATATCGCCCCCAGGCACAGATTTATGTCGGCCTATGAACAAAGGGTCGAACCTCCGGATCGCAAATGGCAGTATTTGCTTTTCGCTGCCGAACCCTATGAAACTATTTCCTTTAAGGTAAATATTAATTTTATATCTCAGGCATGCTCTTTTTTTCATTCTTTTATTTTAACTTTTTTTTTAAATTCCCCTTCGTTTGTATTGTAATAATCTTTTTGTTTAAAAATGTATGTTTTTAGATGAACAATCAACTTTTTGGTTGAGAATTCTTGAATTTTATTTACAATTCGTCTTTGACCGGGAATTTTATTTGAAAACTGGAAATTTACTTCTGATGGTTGTTAAATTAAGGTTTTCATTATTTTAATAATTTTGGCAAATTCGCACAACATTTTTCTCCTTGAAAATTCGATTATTGAAATTAAAATAATTGGTTTTAAAAAAAAAATAAGAAAAATTTGTTTTTAAATCCAACATTTTTGAAAGGAAATTACCATTTTTCAGGTCAATTGTTGAATTTTATCTTTTTAGTTATAAGTTTAATTATTTGGTTGAAAATTGAACTGTTTTTTTTTCATTCATCCTTTTCGGATTAAAAATGCAATTTTTTTCGTAGAAAATTATTTCCCCGGTTGAAAGATTCTTATTTTGATAATGCAGTCACCTGAAATTTTTTTTTATCGAAAATTTAATTATTTTTTAAAATTTATCTTTTTGGTTTAACAATTCGCCTGTTTTAGTACAAATATGATTTTTTTTATGAAAGTGTAACTTTCTGGTTAAAAATTCTTCTTCTTTGCTTGAATATTAAACTGTTTTGTTTGAAAGATTAGGTTTAATCGTTTTGTTAAGAATTAATTTTTTTTCTTAAAAAATAATCTTTTTTAATTGATAAAGTAATTACTTGGGTAAAAGTTAAACTACATTGTTAAAAATTAATTTTTTTGATGTCTTTGGGTAAAAATTTAAATTTCTAGTCAAAAATATTTTTTTGTTTTTGTTCAAAGTTAATTTTTTATCTGAAGATAGTCGAATTCTTAACCAAAAAGTATAACTTTTTAACAAGATGGATAAATTTTCAACTAAACAGTAGACTTTTCACGATCAAAATTTGAATTTTTGATCCAAACAGACGAATTTTTTCAACCTAAAAGGATGAATTTTCAACCGAAAAGTTACATTTTTATCCAAAAAGATTAAATTTCCCTTAAAATAGATGAATTTTCAATTTAAAAAAAATGTTAAAAAGTTTAATTTTCATCCAGAAAATATTTTAATTCTCTTTTCAATACCGAAATATTAAATTTAAACTAAAAGTACATTAATAAAAAAAAATTTTAATTGTTAAATTTTTATCCAATTGAACTGTTCTTTTGTTGTTGTAAATTCATCCTTTTTGGATTAAAAATTCAATTTTTTTCGTGGAAAATTATTTCCGGTTTAAACATTCATATTTTGATCGTGAAAAGTACCCCTGAAATCTTTTTTAACAGAAAATTTAATTATTTTTTCATAATTGATCTTTTTGGTTTAACAATTTGTCTGTTTTAGTACAAATATATATATATATATTTGAAAATGCTACTTTTTGGTTAAAAACTCTTCTTCTTTAAATATTTTATTGTTTTTTTAAAGATTAAAATTAATTGTTTTTACTTAAAATCAATTTTTTTCTTGAGGATTTATATTTTTAATTGAAAATTCATCTATTTGGTTGAAATTTTAACTAGTTTGTTAAAAAATAATTTTTTTAAGTGATAATTTAATTACTTGGGTAAAAGTTAAACTACATTGTTAAAAATTAATTTTTTTATTTATTTGGATAGAAATTTAACTTTTTAGACGAAAATCTTTTTTTTGTTTTCTTCAAAATTAATTTTTTAACTTAAAATGTAAGTTGATTGAAATTTTTCATATATATAAAGTTTGACAGTAAAATTGTTATTTTTTGGCTTTTAGACATTTTAAAAAATAAGATAAATTTATTTTCAAATCCAAAACTTTTGAATATAAA
>NC_046661.1:82423602-82430430 GCF_010883055.1 Belonocnema kinseyi | reverse complement strand
TTTTTTTTTTTTTTTTTTTGAAAAGTCAATCGAAATATTTTTTGATGAAAATTCGACTTTTTTGGAGATTTTTCGACTATTTAGCAGAAAATTAAGTTATTGTTTTCAATTCTTATTTTGGTATTGGAAAGAGAACTGGAATCTTCTTTGGATAAAAATTTAACTATTTAAATTTTTTACAAAATAATTCATCTCTTTAAGAAGAAATTTCATCTTTCTTGAATAAAAATGCAATTATTTGGTTTAAAATTTAATAATTTTGTTAAAAATTCATCCTTTTTGGTTAAAATTCTGCTGTTTGTTTAAAAATTTAACTATTTTCTAGGAAATGTACTTTTTGTTTAAATTTAATATTTTGCTGTTAAAAAAAGAAAACTAAAATATTTTCTGGATGAAAATTAAGCTTTTTTTGAATTTGTTGTTTTGTTTAAATTCAAAATTCATCTGTTTTAAGAGAAATTTGATCTTTTTGGGACAATAATGCAATTATATGGTAAAAAATTCAACTATTTTGTTAAAAATTCCTGTTTTTGGTTAAAAAAAATTTGCCTTCTTGGATTAAAAATTGGATTTTTTTCGTAGAAAATTATTTCCCCGGTTTAAAGATTCTTATTTTGATCATGAAAAATCACCTGAATTTTTTTTTAACCGAAAATTTAACTTTTTTTTCAAAATGTATCTTTTTTATTTAAAAATTCGTCTGTTTTAGTTGAAATATATTTTTTTCTGAAAATGCAACTTTGTAAAACTTAAAATACATTGTTAAAATTTTTTTATGTTTCTGGTTAAAAATTTAACTGTTTATTAGAAAATCTTCTTTTTTTGCTCAAAATTAATTGTTTATCTGAAAATTCTCCTTTTTTAGTAAAAAAATAATTTTCTAGTCTGGAAATTTTATTTTTGTTGAACTGGAATTTTCTCGGGTGAAAATTCAACTATTTAAATTTTTTTTTAAACAAAAAATTCATCGTTTTAAAAAAAAATTTATAGTAATCGTTTTTGGTTAAAAATTCGTCCTTTGGGATTAAAAATTCAATTTTTTTTCTTAGAAATTTATTTCTTGTTTAAAAATTCATATTTTGATCGTGAAAGTCAACTGAAATCTTTTTTAATACAAAATTCAACTTTTTTTTTTAAATTGATCTTTTTGATATTAAAAGATTCATCTCTTTTAATAGAAACATATTTTTTTATATGCAAATGAAACTGTTTGGTTAAAAATTATTCTTTGTTAAAAATTTGTTGAAAATTTAACTATTTTGTTATAAAATAAATTCTAACTTTTTAGTCGAAAACCTTGTTTTTTGTTTAAAATTATTTTTTTTAATTAAAAATGTAACTCTTCATTTCTAAATATTCATCTTTTTTAATTGAAAAGTCTCCTTTTTCAGTAAGGAAATAATTTTTTTGTTTAAAAATCAATCAGTTTTGTGGAGAATTATTTTTTTGCTAAAAAGTCATATTTTGGTTTGAAAATTCAAATTTGTAGAGAAAATTCGTCTTTTCTCTTGAAAGTTCAACAATTTACGTCAACTTTTATTGATTACTTACAATTAAAAATTAAAAGAATTTGAAGTTGAAATTATTTGATAAAAAACATTATTAATATTAAAAGAATTTTTTAACATTTTGTTTAAAATATTTTTGAAATAATAATTCATTATTTCGAATTGAAAGCTTCTGAAATAAAAAATATAAATATTGAACGATTTTGGACAATTTAATTAGAAAAAGAGATGAATTGCATAATTTCCAAGATGAAGCGCTAAAAGTTAAATAATTTTATTTTGAATTAAATATTTACGAAATTCAATGAGTACAGATAAAAATTTTGAAAACAGGTCGTCAAAACGTTAAAAATGGAATATTTTGAGATTCCAATTTCGGAAATTAAAAATTTGAATAATTACAAATTCAGAAGTATTAAGTTCTAACAATTTAATATTAAAAACTAAATTATTGAATCTTTTAAAGTCAAAGCCTTTGGTTATTCTAGAATTTTTAATTGTTATTACATAACAAAATTATAATTTAACATTAAAGCTGATTAGACCAATGTTTCTGATATCAAAAAATTAATTTAATTATCCTAAAAAAAAACGTACAAAATAAATAGTCATTTTAAATAGGGAAGATTAAAGATGAAAAAATGTCTACTCTGGAAGATTGAAATTTCAGTGAATGCGAACTTGATTTAAAAGTAAAAAAAATTATAATTCCTAAAAATTGTGATATTAAACTTTTTTATACTCAAATCCATAAAAAGTTTTTTTAAATAAAGTAAATTTAAATAGCTTAAACAATTTATCATTTTTAAATCGCTAATTATACTTTCCAAAATTTAACCAATTAACTTTTAATTGAAATACTTGCATTTTTAACCAAAAATATGTATTTTTAAACAATAAGAATAATTTTGTACGATAGAATACAATTTTTCAACAAAATACGCGAATTTTAACGAAACAATTGATTTTTAATTATTTAAAAAAATTTAACTAAAAAAGATAAATTGTCAACCAAAACTTTTATAATAAGAAAATCAATTTTCAACCAAAAAATACGAATTTTCGAATAAAAAAGATCATTTTTTCAATCAAAAAAATGAATTTATAACTAAAATTATTGAATATTCAGCTGGAATAAATTTTTATACAATAAGAATAATTTTCAAAGAAAAAAATTATTTTCAACCCAAAAATAAACAAATTTTCAATAAAATAGTTCATTTTGTAACCAAAGAAATGAATTTTTAATTAAAATAATAAATATTCAACTGAAATACTTACGTTTTTAACCAAAAATATGTATTTTTAAATAATAAGATTAATTTTCAAAGAAAAAGATCAATTTTATACCATAAAAAAAAATTCAACAAGATACTTGAGTTTTAACGAAACAGTTGAATTTTCATTATAAAATTTTTTTAGTAAGAAAGATAAATTGTTAAACAAAACTTTTATGTTAATAAAATCAATGATTAACCAAAAAATACGTATTTTCGAATAAAAATTTACATTTTTTCAACCAAAAATGGAATAATTGAATTTTCCGTCAAAAAAAAAACAATTTTTCAAACCAAAAAAAATGAATTTTTAACTAGAATGATTGAATATTCAACTGGAGTAATATTTTCAGTTAAAGAGAATTTTTTTTCAACCAAAAAATAAACAAATTTTCAATAAAATAGTTTATTTTATAACCAAAGAAATTAATTTTCCACCAAAAATGGAAGGGTTAAATTTTCAGTTGAAAAAATTAACTTTTAACCGACAAGATTAATTTTCTGCAAAATAAAAAAAGAATTTTCCATAAATTACATGAATT
Organism: Belonocnema kinseyi; assembly: GCF_010883055.1. Lineage (NCBI taxonomy): Eukaryota > Metazoa > Arthropoda > Insecta > Hymenoptera > Cynipidae > Belonocnema > Belonocnema kinseyi. The sequence goes on along the minus strand of NC_046661.1, from coordinate 82,427,103 downwards.
TTCAAACAAATATAGTTTAATTTTTAAAGAAAAAATATCAATTTTCCATCAAATAGTTGAATATAAATCCAAAAAAGATCCGTTTGTACCGAAACTAAACTAGTTGAATTTTCCCTTAAAAATTTAATTCTTAACCAAAATAAAAATCAGACTTTTAAAAAAATAGTAAAATTTTCGATAAAAAAATTTCTTCTTACCTCAAAAAAAAAAACAACTATTTTTCAAGCAAAGAAATGAATCTTCAAGAAGAAAATTAATGTTCAACAAAAGAGTTTATTTTTCAACTAAGTAAATTTATTTATAACCTAAAAGATGAATTTTCAACTAAAATGATGAATATTTAACTAGAAATTTTCAGTTTAAAAAATGACATCGAACAAAAAAGACCAACTTAAAAAAAGGTTTATTTTCAAACAAAGTGATTAAATTTCAACTAAAATTGTAAATCTGTAACTAGAATAGTAGAATTTCAAATCAGAGAGATCAATTTTCAACTAAGATGATGTATATTTAAATAAAAAAATTTAATTTTTGAAAAAAAAACATGAATATTCAACCAGTAACATTGATTTCTACCAAAAAAGGCGATTTTTCAACTAAAAAATTAAAACTTTTAACAACGAAAAATCGGATTTTCAGAAAAATAGTTAAATTTTCGGTAGAAAAATTCCCACCCATCCTATGAAAAAACAAGTTTCCAATCAAACAGGTAATTTTTAAATAAAAAAGAGGATTTTTGATAAAAATAATGAATCTTACATACAAAAAAAATTATTTTTCAACAAGAGTTTATTTTTCCAAGTAAATTTATTACTAACCTAAAAGCTGAATTTTCACCTTAAATGATCAATATTTAAATGGAATACTTGTATTTTCAACCAAAACGAGGAATTTATAAACAAGGAAATTAACTTTCCAAGAAAAAAAAAATTTTCTGCCAAAAAAAGTCGGCTTTGGCAAAAAGAGTAGATTTTTTAACAAAATACCTCATTTTCAACGAAATAAATAAATTTTCCATTAAAAAAGACAAATTTGCGTCCAAATGGCTACATTTAGAATTAGAAAAGGTCCATTTTCCATAAAAAATGCAAAAGTTATATTAAAACAAGAGCTTATTTTTCAACCAATAATATTAATTTTCTACAAAAAAGAAGAATTTTTTGCAAATTACATAAATTTTGAACCAATCATAGAATAGTTGAATTTTCAGGTAAAAATCTAATTCTTACAATAAAAAGAATCGGATTTTCAAAAAAGAAATAGTTAAATTTTCTACTGTTTTAATTAAATTTTTAGTTGACAAATTTATTTTCAACACATTAGTTACATTTAACAAGGAAGATGAATTTTCAACTAAAATGCCGAATCTTAAACAAATGTAATTTTTAATTCCCAAGTATAAAAGTAAACAAAAAAATTATATTATAATTCGGAAATTTTTCCTCTTCAAAATACTACTTTTCCTCTAAAAACTACTTGAAGTACTCTCTTTTTCTAAAATTTGGAAGAAGAAACTTTTAAATTGTGTCGAGTTTTGAGTTGGATCGTATTTTTTAAACTCCTAATTACTAAATCCCAGTTTTAATTCTTTAAACAAAATTCCCGTTTTATGTAAAAAAAACTTTTCTAAATTGACAAAAATGATTAAAATAATGAAAATAATTAAATTTTAAAAATCGAGCACCAAATCGAAAAATTGTTCCATTCGAAGCAATAAAAATTGAACTGCAATTAAAACTCTTGAATTTTAAACCTTGAAAATTTAAATTTGTTAGAAGTTGTTTCTTTCAAATGGTCAATAATTTTAAATTTTAAATTTCTATAAATTTTAGATTTCATTAAAATCCACGTTATCATTTTTAATTCTTTAAATTGAAGAATCAATCAATGAATTGAAAAATGTTCAAGATTGTATCATTTTTAGCAATTTTAAATTTTAATTCCAGCTCAGAATTGCTTAAAAATTGAAAAATTCCTGTTTAAATCCGAAATTTTAATTTTTTTTCGAAAAATTCCCTGTTCCAATTCATAATTTTAATTTTTTTTAAATATTCCCATTTCAACTTAGAATTAAAATTCATTATATTAAAAAGTGCCTTGTTCCAGCTTGGAATTTATTTAAATTTTAACATTCCCTGTTACAAGAAAAAATATAATTTTTTTGGAAAAATACCAGTTTTATTTCAGAATTAGAATTCTTTGAAAAAATTTCCTGTTCCAATTCAGAATTTTGTGGCTTTTCAAAAATTTCCAGTACTAGCTCGAAATTTGTTAAAATTTGGAAATTCCCGGTTCCAAGTCAAAATTATTATTATTCTGGACAAATTCCAGTTTCAACTATATATTTGTAAAAAATTGAAAATTCCCTAGCCAAATTAAAAGTTAAATTATTTTTATTTTGAATAGTTTAAAAATCCTTAAAACGCTTCGAAATTTTATTTTAAGATTTTAAAATTATTCGAATTTCAAATAATTTTTCAAAATAAATAATTTTGAATTTATTTTGAATTTTTTTAAATCTTCTAAATATCTTTTCAACTGACTCGAATTTTTTCTTAGAATAAAAGGTATTCAATTCTTATTCATACATAAAAATTCAACAATTTGACTTACAAATTAAATATTTTAAATAGAACATTAAAAATGTTAACGTCCAAATTTAATTTTTTTCTTTAGTTTTGGATATTCAATTTATAAGTACTGTTTTTAAATGAAAAGTCAGATCTTTCTAAACATTATTTAACAGTTCTTTTTCTTAATTGAAAAGTTTCAAATTACTTGGTTTAAAAATGGAATATTTTAGAGTCAAATTATATTTAAAATTTATAAATATCCTTTAATTACAAATATATAATTTTGAAGTTATTTTGAAATAAAAAACGTTTAATTTTTTAATTAAAATCTGGAAATTCGAAAATTTTGAACTGATTCCGAATCATTTTGTACAATCAATTATTAATTATTTTTTTAAATCTTAAAGTACAATTAAATGTTGAAAATCATGAATTAATTTCCATTCACAGTTGATCAACTAAAAATGTTTGTTTTTTTCTTAAATACAAAATCTTCGATTTTGAACGCTTCTAATTTTTAATTGCTCAAGTCTTTAAAACTGCATTTCAAAATTATTTTGATTCAAATCTACGCTTGAAATTTTGAAATGGAAAATTTTTAAAGTGAACGATTTTCAAATTACTCATTCTAAACTGAATGATATGATAATTGAAAAAGATCAAAATTAAACAAATTATTTTTTTTTTTTCTAAAAATTTGTAAAATTGCTGGTCAAAAAATAAATTCCCGGTCCAGCCATCCTATTTTAAATTGAATTCCCGGTTAAGTCGCCACTTTGATATTTAACAAATTTCAAGGGCTGAACCAAAATTTTCAATTTCCTCCTTAAGGGCATGTGACACAGCTAAATACCTATATTACCGACCTCACTTTTTCAGTTCACTGAATGTTTTTTTGAACCTAAAAACTTTTTTTGTGAATAAAATA
>NC_046661.1:82413151-82423502 GCF_010883055.1 Belonocnema kinseyi | reverse complement strand
TATTTTATTTACAAAAAAAGTTCTTAGGTTCGAAAAAAGATTCAGTGAACTGATAAAGTGAGGTCGGTAATATAGGTATTTAGCTGTGTCACATGCCCTTAAGGATTTAACGTGAATCAAAATCCCAGTCTTGAATTTCTTTGCTCCAGGTACCAAGCAGAGAAGTCGAAAAAGCTGAGGGAAAATTTTGGACCCACTGGAACAAAGATACGAAGCAATTTTTCCTTCAGTTTGCATTTAAAAATGAAAAGCCGTCGGTGGGAAAAGTTCCTCCGCCTCCGGTTCCGTTGATTCGTCCAGGATTGGGACCTCAGATGATGCCCGTTCCTCCGCCTCCGAGACCTCCAATGTTCAATCCTGTCCCCCCTCCTCCTTCGATGATGGGCGGAGGAATGCAAATCCCGCCTCCGCCTCCCCATTTGTCTTGAAGAAATTATATTAGTAAGTGACTTTTATATGCCTGACTATAATAAAATCCATTCATTCAATTTACATTAAACTGCATTTTGTTTATCGCTACTCGGCTCTGACCCAGAACTGTCAAAATCCTTTACCTGATTTTTTGCCCCTTAAAACCCTTGAAACCCTTAAAATCGAGACTCTCCTTTAAATTGGAAACTCCACGCTAAAATTCGAAATCTTCACGGTAAAATTGAGATTTACGAAATAAATTAATCAATGTTTAGTTTTTGTTACCATAATAATATTATATGAAATAATTAATGCAATTTCAATGTTTTATGCTCACAATTCAAATTAACTGGAAATTAATTTGTTTATGAATAGTTAAAACATTTATTTTTAAATTAAGATTTAAGTTTATCAAAAATATATCTTAATTTTATAATTATCATAATATCATAAAAAATTATATCCGAATAAAATAAAGTAATTGAAAATAATAGTCCTGATATTGAAAACAGTCCATTTTTAAATCCATAATAGCGAATTTTTGAATATTAAGAGTTTATAAAAATTTTTTAATGGGCCTAGATAATTTATAATATTAAAAATTCTAGCAGATGAACAAAAGATAAGTAAATTACAATTAAAACTCCTCGGAAAAGATACTTTTTCTACTATTTAGAAAAAATTACACGAAATACACTATTTTCAAATAAAAAAATTCCAATTTTCCACTGAACAAATTAATTTTCAACAAAATGCATAAACTTTTATCCAATTAGTTGAATTTTCAACTGAGATAAATTTCTATCAAAAAGGGCAAATTTTTGACAAATTACATACATTTTTTACTAAATAACTTGAGCAATTGATGTGATTTTAGTACAAATTTTACTTAATTATTTTTTCATGCTATTTTTTCATTAAATTTTTTCTAAATAAATATTTTCACTTTGAAATAAAAAAAATATCAATTTTTACCACAAAATAAAGAATTTAGATTTGCAATGGGGACAATTAAATATGAATAAAAAAGAAAATAAATTTGTGCAAATCATTTTAATTTTGTATGAAATATGTAGTAGAATTTTTAATCAAATTATTGATGTTTTAAGCCAAAACGACGAACGTTTAGTTTTCAACTTACAAAGATGAATATTCGATGTAAAGGGTGATATTTGATATTTCTACAATAAAATATTGTAATTGAAAATTAAAAAAAAAACAGTTGGATTTAACCAACAAAGCTGAAGTTTCAGGAAAATACTTGATTTTTAATTAAAAAATTGATTTTCTAACAAACAATTTAACCGGAATAATAAATTTTCAACCGAAAAGGTACATTTTCTACCCAATTGTTGATTATTTTAGTCAAAAGTACGAGTTTTCTACAAAACAGTTGAATTTTCAGTCTTGACAGAAATTTCTGAAAAATTTTCAGACATTCAATACCTCAGAAAATGAATATTTTCTTTAATTTTGAATGATTATAATTTTAAAGTTATGAATTTTTATGTGCAACGTTACACTTTGTTACAAATTGTTAACAACTCAATATTTTTTAATTTTTAAATAAAGTTTGCATTCGTTTGGGTTTTAATGATCTGGAGTACACGTTTTTAAAACTTCAATACTTTAAATTAAAAATTATTTTGTATTAATAGTTTTTGTAAACATATAAATTTCAATGTTTTATTTATAATACATTTTTTTTACATGTTGAACGGTAAAAATGAGGGAGAATTACTTTTTTATTTATTTCAAACAAAATTATCGCATCAATTTAAAGTTTTGTGGTATTAAAAACAATTAAAAATTCGATAATTTCAGCATCTTTGACTTTAAAACATTCAATTTAGTTTACAGTTAACAATTTTGAAACTTGAATCACTTTGAACTGAAAGTTATTTTTATTCAAAAGTAAAAATTTTCGAATAATTTAATTTTGTACGCAATAATATTAGATTTGAATTTTTAATGATGCAATTTTCATAATTTTAATTTACAAATATTTCAATTGTTAACGTTTTTAATTTTTTTTATTTTCGAAGTTTTAATCTGAAATAATTATATTTAGAGATTCTTCCATTAAAAAAACAAAATTTAAAATTTTGAATTCTTTCAATTTATTTGGGATTATTTATTTTTTATGAAGAAATTGATAAGTTTACAATTGGAATTTTTTAAACTTGAATCGCCTCTAATTGGAAATTATTTTTATTTAAAAATTAAATTTTTTTATAATTCCATTTTGAAGGGTTTAATCAGGTTTGAATTTGTAATGATAAAAATTAATACGAGATTTTTATTATTAATATTGCAAAAATTCATTTAGAAACAACTATCCGCAATTAGTTAGTTTAAAATTTTTAATACTTTAAACCAAATCCCTTTATTACAAGTTCCGTTAAATTCTACCAGACGAATTCCATTGATTTCCGTAAAATTGGAATGAATTTAGAGGAATTAAAAAAAACGAGAAGAATTCGGTGAAATTCATAAAAATTTAAAGTGAATTTATAAAAAAATTAAATGAAATTGAAAATTATTTGAAAATATGAAAAGAACTTTATGAATTCAGTAAACTTTAAATAAGTTTAGAAAAATTCAAGGGAATTCAAAAGTATTGGATAAAATGCCTACGAATTCAAGGCGAGGTTAAAAAATGTGGGGTCAATTAAATAAAAACTTTAAAGAATTTTTAAAAAATCCATTGAATGAAAATTCCACTATTTTAGTTAAATTTTTAGTTAACAAATTGGTTTTCAACAAATTAATTACATTTAAAAATGAAGACGAATTTTCAATTGAAATGCCAAATCTTCCAACAAATTTAATTTTTAATTCCCAGCGAAAAATGTTGAACTGATTAAAAATTGAAAATTCCCTGTTCAAATACGGAATTTCAATATTTTTCGAAAATTTTCCGTTTCAACTAAAAATAAAAAATTTTTGTAAAATTTCCTGTTCCAATTGCTATTTTAATTTTTTTTTTAAATATCCAGTTTCAACTTAGAATTAGAATTCATTCTATTAAAAAAATCCCTGTTTCAGGTAGGAATTTATTTAAATTTTAACATTCCCTGTTCCAAGAAAAAATATTATTCTTTTGGATAAATACCAGTTTCAACTTAGAATTGGTTGCAATTTGAAAATTCCCTGTTCCAATTCAGAATTTTTTTCCTTTTCGAAAATCTCTTACTGGCTCGGAATTTGTTAACATTTAAAAACTTATAATATTTTTAAATTATTTTTATTTTGCATAGTTGAAAAATCCGTAAAATGCTTCGAATTTATATTTAAAGATCTTGAAACATCTACATGTTGTTTCAAAACTTTTTCAAATTTAAAAATATTATTTAAAGTTTTTCACAAGAAGAATTTGGTGAAATTCATAAAAATTCAAAGTGAATTTTAAAAAAATGAAATAAATTCGAAATGATTTAAAAATATGAAAAAGTATTTAAGAACTCAGAAAAATTTAAATAAGTTTAGAAACATTCAAGGGAATTCAAAAGAATTGAATAAAATGCCTACGAATTCAAGGCGAGGTTAAATGAATTAAAAAAACCATTGAATGAAAATAAATTCAATTGATTAAATAAAATTTGTTCCATTTATAAATTTAAGTAAAATTCCATTCATTTCCGTAAAATTGGAATGAATTTAGAGGATTTAAAAAAAAACGAGAAGAATTGGGTGAAATTCAAAAAATCCAAAGCGAATTTTAAAAAAATTGAATGAATGTAGAAATGCCTAAGACTTCAAGGTGAGGTTAAAAGAATTTAGGATCAATTAAATAAAAACGTTAAAGAATTCAAAAAATTCATTGAATGAAATTAAATTTATTAAATACAATTTATTCAATTTATAAATTCAAAATAATTCAAATGAATTGCAGAACAATTTTTAAATCAACAAAATTCCATTGATTTCCGAAAAATTGGAATGAATTTAGAGGAATTAAAAAAAAGAAAATAGTTCGAAATTCATAAAAATTCAAAGGGAATTAAAAAAAAAATGAAAAAATTGGAAATAATTTAAAAATATGAAATAACTTCATGAATTCAGTAAATTTGAAATAGCTTAGAAAAATGCAAGGGAATTCAAAAGAATTGGATAAAATCAAGGTGAGGTTAAAATAATTCAGGATCAATTATATAAAATCTTTAAAAAATTTTTAAAAAAAATACATTGAACTAAATATATTTGAGTGAATTTAGAAGAATTCAAGTAAGTTTTGAAAAATGCAGAGAATTCAAAAGAACTAAAAAAAATTCAAGTTAATTTCCAAAAGAATTTTAAATATATTTAAGTAATTCAAATTTCGATGAAAATTATAAAAATTCAAAGTGAAATTAAAAAAGGGAATAAATGAAAAATAATTTTAAAATATGAAAAAAACTGTTGAATTAAATATAATTGAGTGAATTTGGAAAAATTGAAGTAAATTAAAGAGATTGAAGAGAATTCCAAAGCCCAAAAAAAAATCAGTTTGAATTCCAAAAGAATTTTAATTCTCTTTAAATCTTTGTACCCCTACTATTTTCTAACCAAAGAAGTGATTCATGCCTATAAAACTACTTAAGTTAAATTCAAAAGAATTTAAATGATTAGGGAAAAATTGTTTAAATCGAAAATTTCCATTGATTTCCGTAAAATTGGAATGGATTTAGAGGAGTTTGAAAAAAAAAAACAAAAAGAGTTCGAGGAAATTCATAAAAATTTAAGGTGAATTAAAAAAAATGGAATGAATTCAAAATAATTTTAAAATATGATAAATTTGATGAATTCGGTCAATTTGCAATAGCTTAGGAAAATTCAAGGGAATTCACAAGAATTGGTAGAAATGCCTACGAATTCAAGGTGAGATTGAAAGAATCTAGGATTAATTAATAAATTTTTAAAGAATTGAAAAACAGTCCATTGAATTAAATATAATTGAGTGAATTCAAAAGAATTCAAGTAAATTGAAGAAATTCAAGAGAATTCCAAAACACTACAAAAAATTCATAATGAATTCCAAATTTCTTTAAATACTTGAAAGCCTAAGTTCTAACCAATGAAGTGACTAATGACTACAAAAAATTCAAGTTAATTTCAAAAGAATTTAAATGATTTGGAAAAAAAATTTTAAATCGAAAATTTCCATTGATTTCCGTAAAGTTAGAATGAATTTAGAGGAATAAAAAAAACGATAAGAACTTGATGAAATTCATAAAAAATCAAAGTGAATTAAAAATGAAATATGAAAAAAACTGTATAAATTCAATAAATTTGAAAAAGCTTAGAAAAATTAAAGGGAATTCAAAAGAACTGGATGAAATGCCTACGAATTCAAGGCTTTTCATTTTTAACCTCGCCTGGAATTCGTAGGCACTTGATCCAATTCTTTTGAATTTCCTTGAACTTTACTGAACTTTTTTCAAATTTACTGAATTCATTAAGTTTTTGTTATATTTTTTAATCATTTTGAATTAATTTTATTTTTTTAATTCACTTTGAATTTTTACGAATTTAATCGAATACTTTTCGTTTTTGTATTCCTCTAAATTCATTCAAATTTTCGCAAATCAATAGAATTTCTTTGATTTTAAACATTTTCTGCAATTCATTTGAATTTTTTGAATAAAATTTGAATTATTTTGCAGTCATTAGTCACTTCTCTGGTTAGAACTTAGTAGGAATTCAAAGATTTCAGGAGATTTAAAATTTTTTTGGAACAGAACCTGTATTTTTTTAGATTTCTTCTAAAATCACTCAGTTATATTTAATTCCATGCATTTTTTTTTAATTCTTTAAAGTTTTTATTTAATTGATCCTATATTTGTTTAAGATTACCTTCAGTTCGTAGGCACTTCATCCCATTCTTCTGAATTCCCTTGAATTTTTCGAAGCTTATTTCAAATTCACTGAATTCATAAAGTTTTTTCATATTTTAAAAATATTTTGAATTAATTTTTTTTTAAGTTACTCTGCATGCATTCAAATTTTACGGAAATGAATGGAATTTTTTGATTTAAAAAATGTTCTTTTGGAATTCAATCTGAATTTTTTTAGTGCTTTTAAATTCTTTTGAATTTCTTTAATTTACTTGAATCTTTCCAAATTCACTCAGTTATATTTAATTCACAGTTTTTTTCATATTTAAAAATTATTTTTAATTCATTCCCTTTTTCTAATTCACTTTGAATGTTTATAAATTTCATCGAATTTTGAATTCTTTAAATAAATTTGATATTCTTTTGGAATTCAACTTGATTTTTTTTAATGTTTTGGAATTCTCTGAAATTTTTGAATTCTTTCAAGTTTTTATTTACTTCCTCCTAAATTCTTTTAACCTCGCCTTAAATTCATAGGAATTTCATCCAATTCTTTTGAATTCCCTTGAATTTTTCTATGCTTCTTTCAAATTTACTGAATTCATAACGTCTTTTCAAATTTAAAAATTATTTTGTATTCACTCCCTTTTTTTAAATTCACTTTCAACTTTTATGTATTACATTTTTACAAATTTCAAATTCATTCAAATTTTACGGAAATCAATTAAATTTGTTTGATTTAAAACCTTTTCTCTAAATCCTTTGAATTATTTTGAATTTAGCTTTAATTTAAATTCAAGTTAGATTCAAAAGAATTCAACTGAATTGGAGAAAATTGTTTTCATCAAAAAGTTTCATTGATTTCTGTAAAATTGGAATGAATTCAAAGGAATTAAAAAAAACGAGAAGAATTAAATGAAATTCAAAGTGAATTTAAAAAAATGTAATGAATTCAAAATCTTTTTAAAAACTACATGAATTTAGTAAATTTAAAATGAGCTTAGAAAAATTCAAGGGAATTTAAAAGAATTGGATGAAATGCCTATGAATTCACGGTGAGGTTAAAAGAATTTAGGATAAATGAAATAATTACTTTAAAAGATTTTTAAAATCCACTGAATTAAATATAATCGAATGAATTTGGAAGAATTGAAGTAATTTTTAAAAATCCAAGAAAATTCCAAAGCACTAAACAAAATTCAGCTTTAATTCAAAATCTCTTTAAATCTTTGAAACCCTACTATTTTCTCATTCAAACGAATTGGAGAAAATTTTAAAATATAAAAAATTCCATTGATTTTCGTAAAATGGGAATGAATTTAGATGAATTAAAGAAAAACGAGAAGAATTCAATGAAATTCATAAAAATTTAAAGTGAAGTTAAAAAAAAATGAAATGGAATTCAAAATGATTTAAAAATAAAAAAAAACTTTATGAATTCAGTAAATTTGAATTAAGCTTAGATGAACTCAAGGTAATTCAAAAGAATTGGATAAAATTCCTACGACTTCAAGGTTAAAATAATGTAGGATTAATTAAATAAAAACTTTAAAGAATTAAAAAAATCCAGTGAATGAAATTAAATTTATAAATTCAAGTTAAATTGAAAATACAAATTAATTGGATAAAATATTTTAAATAAAAAAAATGCCATTGATTTCCGTAAAAGTTGAATGAATGTAGAGGAATTAGAACAATGTCATGAAATTCGTAAAAATTCAACGTGAATTTTAAAACAATGGAATGAATTCAACATATTTTTTAAATATAAAAAACTTTATAAATTCAATATATTTGAAATAAGCTTAGAAAAATTCAAGGGAATTCAAAAGAATTGGATGAAATGCCTACGAATTCAAGGTGGGGTTAAAAGAATTTAGGATCAATTAAATAAATACTTTAAAAGATTTTTAAAATCTATTGAATGGAATTTAATTTATTAAATACAATTTATTTAATTTACACATTCAAATTAAATTCAAATGAATTGGAGAACATTTTTAGATTAAAAAAACGAAAAGAATTCGGTGAAATTCATAAAAATTTAAAGTGAATTTTAAAAAAATGAAATGAATGCAAAATGATTTAAAAATATGAAAAAAACTTTATGAATTCAGTAAATTTGAAATAAGCTTAGAAAAATTCAAGGGAATTCCAAAGAATTGAATGAAATTCCTACGAATTCAAGGTAAGGTTAAAAGAATTACGATTTCAAAAATCCATTGAACTAAACATAATTGATTGAATTTAGAAGAATTCTTTAAAATTTTTTAAAATTCCAGAGAATTACAAAGCACTAGAAAAAATTCAAGTTGAATTCCAAAAGAATTTCAAATCTATTTAAAGAATTTAAAATTCGATGAAAATTATAAAAATTCAGAGTGAATTTGAAAAAAGAAAATGAATTTAAAATAATTTTAAAATATAAAAAAACTGTTGAATTAAATATCATTGAGTGAATTTAGAAGAATTTCCTAAAACTTTTATTAAGTACTACAAAATTAGAAAATTTCCTTAACCACACTCTTAGATAACTTTTTGACAATTATTTTAATCTTTTTAAATATTCTGTTCAAATTAATTTTTCAAAATAAAAACTGATCAAAATTTTTCCCAGGAATCTGGATTTTTTAGTCTTAAAACCTTACAAAATCTTTTATTAACAAAAAAAAAAGTTTAAAAATCTACAATTTTTCTAGATTTGTGAAATATTTTGAAGTTTTATGTTAGGTTTAAAATTAATGATTGTTACATTTTTATTTATTGTTCAAAATTTGTTTTCCTTTGAAAAACATTTTAAATTTTGGTAAAATTATTGTTCAAAAATCTATATTTAGTTACAAATTTTTGGTAAACTTTTAGTTTTAAATTAAGTTTGAATATTTTCAATACTTCAAATATCTCTTAAACTTTCCAAGAATTTTTTCTAAATGAAAAAAATTGTTTAGCAAAATTTAACAATTTCATTTAAATATTGTTTTTCTATTTTTTTTTTTTTTAGTAGAACAATTAAAATCTTAATGTTCAAAGTTTAAATTTAGCTCCCTGAAATTTTATTAGATGTAATTTTTAAAAAATAAAAAAAAAACAAATTTTATTTAGATAATTTTAAATATATTTTGTTTTATATTTAAAATTTAAGGAAAATGTGTGTATATAAATATTCTAATAAAGCGGGTAGGGGAATAGAATAAAAGAAAAATTTATTGGAACTGAGTTTTGGTGAAATTGAACCAATTTAACCGAAATCCAATTTCCGTAAATAATTTTCGGGTCGTTTTCGAATTCCTGAAAATAAAATAACATAAAATTTAATTCAAAGGATCATAAAAAAAAGTCAAAACCTAGATTTTCTTTCCTCTTTTTATTACGAATAGTACATAGATGTAAAATGTACATTTTGAAGCACAAAAAAAGTACGCCGGTTTCCTGCAACAAAGAAGAAATACAGAACGAATTAAAGCTATATTCTAAATAATATTATTTAAAAATAAAAATAAATTCTCATAACTTATTTCCATTTTTTAATAAGTTGTGATCAGAATTGAACATTCAACAGGATTTAACAGTGTTTGTACGCACTTTTCAGTCCGCCCGTTCAAAATTCATCATAAAAATAAATCTCATAAATTAATTTAGGGCGAATTCATTTTTGACATTTTTCATCGCATTTTACAGATTTAATTAAAAAATGTCTTGAACAATATAGATATTATTTTTAATTTTAATTTTCGATTTCGTTTTATTCGAAAGTGATTTTTCCGAAAAATATCTTTTAAATCTTCTATTAATCTATTTCCCGGGAAACTAAATTTTCATTGAAAAATTTAAACTCTTAAATCTACAAGTTAAATTTTTTTCAAAGCTGTTCTAGATATACCATCAAATTCAAAATTACTTAATTTTTAACTTGATTTATAAAATTTACCAAAAAGAAAGGCAATTTTTTAAAAAAGAATTATAGATTTTGTACCTAATCTCGCTCTTGCAAAAAATGCAAATATTCATTTTTAGTAAAAAAAAATTAAAATATTGATATTGGTTTAGAAGAGGGTCCAAATATCTTTTTAAACTAATTGTTTGGAAAATACTTCGTCCGATTTGAAATGAACTTGCCCAAAATA
>NC_046661.1:82371129-82413051 GCF_010883055.1 Belonocnema kinseyi | reverse complement strand
AACTTGTATATTTACCAGTCTGGTCAAGTTGCGCCACCTAAAAAAAAAGGAAAAAAATCTCGGTTTAGGAAGGAAAAAAAATAATGTAAATAACTTATTTGAATTTTTTAATAAGTTGTGATCAGAATTGAACATTCAACAGGATTTGACAGTGTTTGTACGCACTTTTCAGTCCGCCCGTTCAAAATTCATCATAAAAAAGGAACGGTTTAACGTTTAAACAATTCGAATAATTTTAATCGTTTAAAAAACTTTCCACCATTTTCCACTTCTTTTTATTTATTAACACTAAAAAATGTCAACTTTTTTGTTGTTAAATTTTCTGGTTGAAAATTAAGCTCTTTGGGTTGAAGATTCCACCATTTTGTTGTCTCGTTTAGTGAAATTCAACGATTTTTTATTATAATTGAAATCTTTTGGAGTTGCTATTATAAATACATTTTTCGATTAGAATTTTTTCCCCTCATTTTTTGGTATTAGTCCCGTTTAGTGGAAAATTTAACTATTTTGTTAAAAATACATTTTCTGTTCTTAAAGATTTATAATTTTATTTAATGATTCATGTTTTGGGTTAAAAATTGTTTGTTCCAGGTGCGCAAACATTTTTCACGGTCAATGCAATTTAAAAAATCAAACTATATTCTAAACATTTTTCCATTTAAAGTAATAAAATACAAATTAAAGCATTCAAAGCGGAACCCTTGAATTCCAAACTTTTGAAATTAAAGTTTAAAAGTTTTTCAATTAAAAAAATGAACTTTAAAAATTTTCAAAATTATATTATTTTAAGTAATTTTAAGCTAGACACATTAAAAATTGAAATATATATATATATATATTTTTACTTAACAGCTTTTAAATTAGAAGTTATATTATTTTAATTTTAAATAGTTTAGGCATCCTTCAAAATTCCTTCAAATTCAAAATAATTTTTTAACTTTTTTCTCGGAATTTATTTTTTAATTATGTGAATTTTTCTATAACTTTTCAATAATATTGCAAATTGAAACAAAATCCTTGAAATTTGAATTTAAAAATAACACCAGGACACTTATTATTTGTAAAAAATTAGAGTAATTTTAAGAGATATTTCGAAGTTTTAAAAAGATTCGAATTAAATTTAGAACTTGAAAACAATTTCAAATATTTATAGCCGAATTTGGAATAAAATGTTGATTTTTGCAGATTTTACACAAAAAATATAGAATTTCTTCAAGAATTGTGAAAGACTTCAAAAGAATAAACAAAAATTTCCTAAGATTCTTAGGAAAATTGAAAATGACTTTTCACTTCGAAAAATGATTGTAGCAGAAAGTTTAAGAGATTTAAAAAAATCATCAAAGAAGAACCTGGAAGACTTTGAGGATTTTTCTTTTAATTTGCAGGATTTTTCAAGAATTGTACGAAAAATTTGATTAATTTTTTAATATATTCAAAAGTTTAAACACTTCATTTAAATTACCTGAGATCATTTCGATTTTTTAATTAATTTGAATCTTTTTAAAACTTCTAAATATCGCTAAAAATTATCAGTTTCCCTCACAATTTTAACACTTTTCAAATAAAATAATTAAAATTGTTAAGTTCTTCGAAATTGTAGGTTAAAAATTAAATAATTTACATTAAAAAAATATTTTAAATTCAATAAAAACCTTTAAATACAAATGTATTATTATGGAGTTATTTTTAAGTGGAAAAAAGTAAAACGCACGTTTACATTTTTTAAGGCTAAAAAAAATTAACAGAAATAATATATTAATACATTTATTTATTACATTTAATATAAAAAATAATATAAAGGAAGACCTGAGACTCTGCATTAAAAATATTTTATTGATAAATCATGAAAATTTGTATTTAAAAATAAAATTATCAGAATAAACGATATATTAATTTTAATCCTTATCAAGACAGATCCACTTTAAAAATAATTTATTCATATATATTTGCTGCACTTTAATTATTTTAAAAACTGTTAAAATCGAACTGGGGCTGAATTTTCTTCTGAAAATTCGTAAAATTCCCAGATTCCCGGTCCGGCAGCCACCCTGTTTTTTATTTTTAAAAATCTTCTAATTTTTAATTTTTTTAAGCCTTTAAAACTGCATTTTTAAATTCTTTAAATTAAAATACATGCTTAAAAATTAAAATGGAAAATTTTTTAAGTGGAAGATTTTTGAGATTAAGCCACCATGTTCTTTATAAGATAAAAATTCATTTATTTGGTTAAAAATTCATCTATTTAGTTAATTTTTCGTTGTATAAATTTATTCTTCTTTGTTGAAAAAATATCATTTTTTGATGAAAATTAATCTATTTTGTTTAATTTTTTTCTTTTTTGGTTGAAAGTTTACCTTCTTTAATTAAAAATTCGTCCCTTTCAGTTAAAATCTGCATTATTTAGTTGAATATTCCGCTATTTGTTTAAAAAATTCATGTATTGTCAACAAAAATTTTTATTTTTTTTTATTTTGATTGTTTACCAATTTAATCTTTTTTATTGAAAATATATGATTTTTGGATGAAAATTCATGTATTTTGTTTCAGCTTCTCATTTTTTGGTTTTTTTAGTTAAAATCATTTTTCCGTTGAAAATTCAAATAATTTAATGAAAATTCTTCTTTTTGGGCTGCAAATGAAACTATTTGGTCGAAATTAAACTATTTTGTTGAAAGTGCACTTTTTGTCTGAATCCAGCTGTTGTGAAATTTGTTGTAATCGTTTAAAATCACTGGAATTTTTGAAATCTTTGTTAATTATTTTGAAATCTTATATAACATTTTGATATCGTTTAAAATCTTTGAATTTTTTTTTTATATCTTTTAAATATTTTTGAAATATTTCTTTAATCTTTGTTCGTGAAATCTTTTCTGTTCGTTCCAAATTATTAAAATCTTTTCAAATTTGTTGAAACCTTCTAAAATCATTAAAAATCTTTTAAATGTTTCGAAATCTGGTGTACTGCAAACTTTTTAAAATCTTTAAAATTCTTGAAATGTTTTGAAATTCTTAAGAATTCTTTAAAATATTTGAGAAATCTTTTGCAATCTTGTCAAACATTTTTAAATCTTTAAAATCATTTGAAAGTTTTAAAACCTTAGCGAAATATTTGAAATCTTTTGATATCTCCTCAAAAATTTTTAAACTGCTTAAAATCTTCAAAATGTTTTTAAATCTTAGAAATGTGGTTTAATAACCTTTAAAAAAATTTTAAACTCTTGTAAGTTTTAAAATAGTTGAATTTTTAACTAAAATGGTGAATTTTTAAATAAAAAGGTGAATTTCCAAATAACAAGATCATATTTTTAACGAAAAGTACGTTTTTTCGAAAAATTTACATTAATTATAAATAAAAAAAGATGAATTTTCAACTAAAAAAGATGAATTTTGAAGAAAAAACAAACAAACAATATTTACCAAAAAATGGAAATTAAAGTTTCATGAAAAAAACTAATTTAAAAAAAAAATAGCGAATTTTTAACAAAACAGTTAAATTTTCTACTAAAAAGATAAATTTTGAACAGAAAGTGAAATTTTCAACAAAATACATACATTTCCAACTAAAAAAAGATCAATTTTGAATCAAAAAATCGAATAGATAAACTTTCATTCGAAAATTAATTAACCAACTTTTTTTAAAAACAAATCAGTTAAATTTAAACTAAAATGATCATCTTTAAATGGATTAATTTCATTTCCAACTAAAAAGGTACATTTCCAAATAAAAAGATCAAATTTCTACAGGAAAATATCTTTCTTAAACAAATTCACATTCATTTTAAATAAAAAAGCTGAAATTTCAACTAAAGTGGTGAATTTTTATCTGGAATAGTTGAAATTTCTACTAAATTTTCAACTGGAACAGATGATTTTCGAACAAATAGCCATTTTTACCAATTCTCCACAAAAATAACGAATTTTTAACAAAACAGTTAAATCTTCAACTAAAAAGATGAATTTAGAACTGAAAGTGGAATTTTCAACAAATTATATAAATTTGCAACTAAAAAAAACTGAATCTTGAACGAAAAAAACCACCAATTTTTACCAAAAAAATATCTTTCAAAAAACTGCACATTTGTTAGAAACTTTAAAATTCTTGAAATCTTTTGAAATCCTTAAGAATTCTTTAAAATATTTGAGAAATCTTTTACAATCGTTTGAACATGCCTTCTTTTTTTTTTTTGTAAATTCAGCTCTTATTGATCTAAAATTAAAACATTTTTTGGTGGAAACGATATTTTTATTTTATTTTTTTGTTAGAAATTAACTTTCTTATCTGAAAATTTGACTATTCAACTTTTATAAAAAAAATTAATCTTTCCAAGTAGAAAATTCGTCTTTTTTGTTTAAAAATTCATTAAAATTAGTTTTTGTTTTACTATTCTCTTTAAAACTTGTTATTTTTTTTAAACGCCAATTTTTTACCTAAAAATGAAACTGATCGATTTGGGGTGGAAAAATAATCCTTCAAGTGGAAAATCAAACTATTTGGTTGAAAATTTATCTTTTTCGTTGAAAATTGAACTACTTGGCCAACAAAAATTCCTATATTTTCTCGAAAACACAATATTTTAACGGAAAATATTAGGAAAATGAATAATAATATAAAGTTAGTTTAAATAAAATAAACAATTTATAGACAAAATACATAAATTTCCAACTAAAAAAAGATCAATTTTTAATAAAAAATATCGAATAGTTAAATTTTCATTCGAAAATTAATTAAGCAATTTTTTTAAAAACAAATCAGTTAAATTTTAAACTAAAATGATAATCTTTAACTGGATTAATTTCATTTCCAACTAAAAAGGTACATTTTTAAATAAAAAGATCAAATTTCGACAGGGAAATACCCTTTTTAAACAAATTTACATTAATTTTAAAGAAAAAAGCTGAAAATATATAACAAAAAAAATATCTTTTTCAAAAAACTGCACACTTGTTAGAATCTTTAAAATTCTTGAAATGTTTTGAAATCCTTAAGAATTCTTTAAAATATTTGAGAAATCTTTTGCAATCATTTGAAATCTTGTCAAACCTTTTTAAATCGTTAAAAATCTTTGAAATTTTTTGAAATCTTTAAAATCATTTGAAAGTTTTAAAATATTAGCGAAATGTTTGAAATCTTTGCGAATTCGTTGGAATTATTTAAATTATTAAAAATCATAGTGAAATCTTTTGATATCTCCTCAAAAATTTTGAAATTGCTTAAAATCTTTAAAATGTTTTAGAAATGTGGTTTAATACCCTTTTAAAAAATTTTTAAACTCTTTTCTAAGTTTTAAAATCTTCTTCAAATGTTTACGTGAAAAAATCAAGGAGATTTCCAGGTTTTCAAGGTCACTAGACAAATTATTTAAACTTTCAAACAATAAGGCACAGAGCACTGGTGGGAATTTAAATTAAATCATAGTCTGAAGTATTTTTTTTTAAAAAGAAATTCATTAATATTTACCAGATTTAAGCGGAAAGGACGCAAGCGCCACCAACAGCCTTGATCTTGTCTTCTGCCTGTTTACTGAAGAATTTGGCCTTAACGATAACGGGTTGTTTGGGCAATCTTCCTTTTCCTAGGAGTTTGTAATATCCCTGAAACATAAATTAGAAAAAAATTGCAATATACATTTATTTCAACATTCAAAACAATTCTCAAACTTTATATTGAGAGGGCATATAAAAAATTCTAAAGAATTCAAATGAGTCGGAACAAAAAATTGTGATTAAAAAAATTACATTGACTAACGTAAGACTGGAATTAATTTATAAAACTTCAGGGTAAACGAGAAGAAATCGATGAAATTCATAAAAATTCACAATGAGGTTCAAACAATTTCGGACGAATCAAAATAAAAACTTTTAAAAATTAAAAATGTTTGAAAAAAATAAACGATTAAATTTATAAGATTTCAAGTAAATTAGAAAAAAATTCAAGAGAATTCAAAAGAATTAAAAAGGAATGTAGAACAAATTAATAAAAATTCCGGGCGAATTCCAAAAAATAATTTAAAATCCTTGATAATCGTTGAAACTACCAACTTCCTGTCAAGAAAGTGACTAATTACTACAACACAATTTAAGTTACATTCAAAAGAATTCAAAGGAATTGGAAAACGAATATTTTAATCAAAAAAATTCCAATGATTTCCGTATAATTCTGGAAAAGATAAAATTCGTAAATTTAATACAAATTCCGGAAAAGATCTATGAAATTCATAAAAATTCACGGAGAATTAAAAAAAAAATCAAGTGAATTGTAAACAATTAAAAAGGATTAAGGTGCGATTAATAAGAATTCAGTCTGAATTTTAAAAAAACTCAAATCTCCTCAAATATTTGAAACATTCATAATTTCTAACTAAGAAAGTGTCTAATAACTACAAAAAATTCAAGTTAAATTTAAATGAATTAGAAAAAAAAGTACAAAAATAAAATTCAGGCCTTATTTCAAATGAATTGCAAAAAATATTTGAAAATCTCTTGAAACCCTACGAAATCACTCACTTCTTGCGAATAAATTCTTTGAAATCCATTAAAATATCATAAAAATTCCGCCAATTTCTAAGAAATTTGATATTTACTGTTGTTAAATTGATTAAAACACCCTAAAAACTCATAAAACCTCTCAAAATCATTGAAATCCTAAGAAATCTTATATAAAACCCCCTGGAAATCAAACAAATTAATCCTTTGAAATCGCATTAAATGACTGAAAAAATCCATTAAAAATTTCTTTGTAATTTTTCCGAAAGTCCTAAAACATTTTAAATTGTTTAAAATCTTTTAAACATCTTCAAAAAGCGTATATAATATTAATATATTTTAATATCCTTTGATCATTTGATCAATTGATCCTCGGAATCAATTAAAAAAAACTAAAAAATTCAAGAAAATTGCAAATAATTTAGAATAAATTAATAAGAATTCCAAATCTCTTAAAATCTTTAAAACCCTACAAAATACCTCACTTCTCGTGAACAAATTCTTGAAAACCCACAAAAAAAAAGATAAAATTTCTAAAAATCTTAAGTCCTGTAAAATAGTTTCATATCTTCCGAAATTCTAGATAATTCTTTATCCTAAAATATTTCAAACGCTTATCCCTTCGAATTAGGAAAAAATAAGAAAATTTTTTAATTCTCTGCAAATTATTGAAATCTATTAATTTCTCGGGATCTTTAAAAATAGCCTGAAATATTTTAAAAGAGTTCAAGGCAATTTAACCGAAAAAGACAAATTTTCGAATAAAAAAGATCATTTTGCAACTCAAAAATTGAATTATTACATTTTCAGACAAAAAATGAATTAACTAAAATTATGGAATTTTCGACTGGAATAGTATTTTCATTTTCAAGAAATAAATGATTTAAAGTGATAAAAACTGGTGCAAATCATTTTAAGCAATTTTAAACTGGAAAAATACTGAAAATTGTACGATTAAATTTTTGTTATAAACGTGACACTTCCTAAATTAAAAGTTGAATTATTTTCATTTTAAATAGTTTTAAAATCTTCAGAAAGTTTCAAATTTGATTTCAAAATCTTCATGTTATTTTACATTTATTCAAATTTTAAATTATTTTTGAAATTTTTTTTAATCCTGTAAAATGGAAAATATTTTTGACAAATTTTGGAAATCTTTTTAAATATTCTCTTAAAATTATTTCTTCAATAGAATTTTTTCTAGGAATTAATTGTTCAATATTGATTAAAAACCAAAATTCAACAATTTTACTTGTAAATTAAATATTTTCAAATGGAACAATTAAAATGGTGAAGTTCAATGTTTAGTTTTTTGTTATGTTTTGAATATTTGATTTAAAAAATGTCAGATTTTAGGCTTTAACAATATTTTAAATTTGATAAAAGCCTGTAATTATGAGTATATTTTGTTAAAGTTATTTTTAAATTGAAAATCATATATAAAGTTTCAATCGGGCGTTTACATTTTTTTTAACTAAATTAAGAATTTAAAAAATCCAATTGAAACAATTTACTTTTTAACGCTAAAATCTGGAAATTCTTAAATTTTGACCTGATTCCGAATTGTTTTGTAAAATCAATTATTATTCACTTCTTAATCTTTAATTTATAGTTCAATTTCAAAAATCATTATAATTTATATTCACTTTTGATCCACAAAAAAAAATTCAGGATAAATTCATAAGACTTCAAAACAATTAAAGTTAAATTCAAAAGAATTCGATTTGAATTTTCAACCCAAAAGATGAATATTGTACAAAAACGGCGATTTTTTTAAACAAAATACACGAATTTTCAACTAAATGCTTGAATTTTAAACTAAAAAAATCAATTTTCAATCAAAAAATCGAACGGTTAAATTTTCAGTTGAAAAATTAATTACAAAAATTTGGTTTAAAACAAAATAGTTAAATTTTTAACTAAAATGGTGAATTTGTAACAAAAATGTGAGTTTTCAAATAACAAGATCAAATTTCTACCGAAAAATACTCAAAAAATGAAGTTTAAAAAAATAACATCGTTTTTTTTTTTTTAACAAAATACATGAATTTTCATTCGAACAAGAAAAAAATTTTAACAAAAAATGGAAATTAAAGTTTCATGAAAAAAATTAATTCTTAACAAAAATAACGAATTTTTAACAAAACAGTTGAATTTTCAACTGAAAGTGAAATTTTCAACAATCAACATGAATTTGCAACTAAAAAAAGATTTTTAACTAAAATGGTGAATTTTTAACAAACGATGAAAAAAAAATTTGAAACAAAAAATGGAAATTAAAGTTTTATGAAAAAAATTAATTCTCAACAAAAGTAACGAATTTTTAACAAAACAGTTCAATTTTCAACAAACTACATAAATTTCTAACTAAAAAAAGATCAATTTTCAATAAAAAAAATCGAACGGTGAATTTTCGGTTGAAAAATTAATTACAAAAATTTGGTTTAAAACAAAATAGTTACATTTTTAACTAAAATGGCGAATTATCAAATAACAAGATCAAATTTCTACCGAAAAATACTCGAAAAATGATGTTAAAAAAAAACAACAGCGTTTTTTTCCCAAAAAAATACATGAATTTTCAAACAAAGATGAATGTTGAGAAAAAAAAAACATTTTTAACAAAACATGGAGGTTAAGAAAAATTAATTTTAAATCAAAATTACGAATTTTTAACAAAATATTTAATTTTCAACTAAAAAGATGAATTTGGAACTGAAAGTGGAATTTTCAACAAATTACATAAATTTAAAACTAAAAAAAAAAGATCAATTGTCAATTAAAAAATCAAATAGTTGAATTTTAAGTTGAAAAATTTACATTAACTTTAAATAAAAAATACGAATTTTCCACTAAAATGATGAATTTTTATCTGGAATATTTTTAAATTAAACAGTTAAATTTTGAACGAAAAAAAACAACATTTTCAACAAAAAATGGAAAAGAAAAATTCATTAAAAACATTCATATAAAACACAAATAACGAACAAAAAACGTTAACATTGAAAAAATCCAGTAAATTAAGTAGAATTTAGTAAATTTCGAAGAATTAAAGTTAATTAAAAAAATTCATGGAAATTGCAAAGAATCGAAAGAATTCAGGGCTAAATAATAGGATTTAAGGGTGAATTCCAAAAAAATATATTCTTTGAAATACAACAAAATATTATGAAATCCAGTTAATATTTATATTTCCTGAAAGCGTAGAAAATATATTACTAAATAGTTAAATTTCGAATAAAAAGAATTAATACTCAACAAAAATAACGAATTTTTAACAAAACAGTTAAATTTCCAACTAAAAAGATGAATTTGAAACTGAAATTTTCAACAAACTACATAAATTTCCAACTAAAAAAAGATCAATTTTCCATCAAAAAATCGAATGGTTAAATTTTCAGTTGAAAAATTAATAACAAAATTTTATTTTTAACAAAATAGTTTAATTTTTAACTAAAATGCTGAATTTTCAACAAAAAATGTAAATTTTCAAATAACAAGATCAAATTTCGACCGAAAAATACTCAAAAAATGAAGTTTAAAAACACAACAGCGTTTTTTAAAAACAAAATACATGAATTTTTAACAACGAAGTTTAATTTCGAACAACAAGAGACAAATTTTCAACCAAATAGTTGAATTTAAAACTAAATAATATCCATTTTTTACCATGAATGGAAAAGTTAAATTTTCAGATACAAAAAAAAAATTAATTTCCAACAAAAAAAAACAACAATTTTTGATAAAATAATTGAATTTTTAAGCAAAGTGATTAATTTTCAAATATAATGATGAACCATAAAATTAAATTTTCAAGCAAAAGGATACTAAAATGATTATTCTTTAACTGGAATTAATGAATTTTAAACTAAAAAAATTAATTTTTAACCAATAAAATTAATTTCTTCCAAAAGGGGCAATTTTTTAATCAAAAACTGAATACATAATTTTGCAGTAAATAAAATTAATGTTAAGCTAAAGAGATGATTTTTTAACTAACGTGATGGAATTGAAACAAAAAATACGACTTTCCAAACATTAATTGATTTTTTAATTATGACAAATTTTTCTGTCAAGAGAGAGAAAATATTGCCCCAAAAAACTGGTCAATTTTCAACCAAAAATAGAAAACTTAAACTTTCAGTAAAAAAAAAAAATTATGGTTTGAATTTTATATTTTAATTTAAAAAAAAAAAAAAATTATGGAACAGTTGACTTTTCAGTTGAAGAAATTAAGTTTAAACTAAAATTATGAATCTTCAACTGGGATAGTTGAAATTTTTACGAAAAAAGGAGGAATTTTAAATCATAAAGATTAATTTTCTTTTAAAAAAAATTTCAACTGGAATTTTCAACAATTTACATAAATTCGCAACGAAAAAGGATCAATTTTCAATTAAAACATCGAATGAGATTACATTTTGAGTTGAAAACTTAATTTATATATAAATATAGTTCAAAATATTTCAGGAAAATTCAGAAATTAACGTTAAATTATATTTCTTTATGAAAGTCCTAAAATAAAAACGATCATTATTTTCACTTATGCGCCTTGCAACAGTAAATAAAGTAGAAATCACATTTTAAAATTCACAAAAATTACAAAAATAAAATAAAAAATAGTTAGAAAATAAATTTCTTACCGCTTTGACGAGATCGATGACGGGAGCTTTGCCATCTTTATTATCCTTGTACTTAAGTCTGGTCTGTTCGGAAACGAGGGTCCAGAGTTTGTCTAAATTTAAGGTAGGGCACCACTTCGAATTACGCCGCAAATGATAATTCCTCATACCAAGCTGTAAAATATAAATTAAATTTCGTAACAAACAAAAAAATTAAATTAATAACAATTATTTTGTTCATTTTTTTAATTCAGATATCTAAAACAATTCCAATCATAGAAATCAGGTCGCCGGTGAAAGCGAGTATATCATCATTTTAAATATTAAAAAGGCAGAACTAAAAAAATAAATTCTACATATTTTAATAATTAACACTAGCTTTGAATTTAATAACATTGAAATTTACCAAATTATTTAATTCTTAAAAATTCCTGTAATAAGTAAAAATTCTTAGGAAGACAAAATAAACTTTAAATTTAAAAAACTAGATTTCTAAAGGTTTCACAAAATTCCTAAAAATTTCAGAATATATAGTTGGATTTTGAAAATTTCAACACTTACGAAATATTTCCAGGAATTTCTAATTGTTTCAAACCATTTCAAGGAATTTTAAGTTTTTATAATTATTTCAATTATTGAAAATTATTAATTAGAAAGTGAAAATTATATCATTTTATACAATTTTAAGTTGGAAACATAAAAAATTGAGCGATTATAAAACTTTCTAAACTGAACACTATTTAAGTTAGAAGTTAAATTATTGTTATTTTAAGTACTTTTAAATTAATTATTGTTAAATTATCATTTTAAAATGCAAACTGGTTTTGAAACATTTCCCTTTTATTTTTGAAATAAAAAATATTAAACAATTTTCTCAGGAATCTCAAGAATTTTTGTATTATCTTAAAATTGTAAAAATCTTGGATTTTCTATTTTTTTTTTAAACTTCTAAATATCTCTTAAAATGAATGGAATTTTTCCTAAAAAAAAAAAATACAAAATTTAAAAAATTGCTTTCAAATCTGCAGATTTTTTTTTACAATTTTGGAAATCTTTTTAAATATTCTCGTTAAATTAATTTTCTAAATAAAAAATCATTTTAAGTTTTCTAGGAAAGTTAAGAAAATGATGTTACTCTTATAAAAACTGTCAGAAATTTTTAAAACCTAAATTTATTGCTCTAAATCTGAAAAAAATCGAGAGTTCATTTAAAATTAATTTTGCATTTTTTCAAAAGTTCTAAATACCTCATAAACTATTTGGAATTTTTCTAAATTTATAAGTCTTCAATTTCTAAATATTAAATTTATATGGATTAAAAATAGAAAATTTTAGACAACTTTAATAGAATTTGAAATTCCATAAAAGCGTTTAATGATGAATCAATTTAAATTTTTAAATTTTAATTCTAAAGCTTTAAAACTGCATTTCT
This sequence comes from Belonocnema kinseyi, assembly GCF_010883055.1. Taxonomy (NCBI): domain Eukaryota; kingdom Metazoa; phylum Arthropoda; class Insecta; order Hymenoptera; family Cynipidae; genus Belonocnema; species Belonocnema kinseyi. The sequence continues at coordinate 82,400,514 of NC_046661.1, read as the reverse complement.
AAATTATTTAAATAAAAAATGTACGCTCAAAAATGAATATCTAAAATGAAAATTTTGTATAAACTTCAACCCAAAAGATCAATTTTTCACAAAAAGGCCATTTTTCCAACAAAAAAAAATCCATGAATTTTTAGCCAAACAGTTGATTTTTCAACTAAAAAGGATGAATTTTCAATCAAACAGGTGAATTTTGAACAAAAACCAAATTCTTTTTGAACCCAAAATGAAATAGTTTAATTTTCAGTTAGAAAAACGATTTTTTTAACAAGACAACAAAAAACAATTTTTATTAAAATAGTTAGATTCTCAATTACAAAGTTGAGTATTCAATGGGATTAGTTTAAATTTCAACCAAAATGGTGAATTTCAAATTAAAAATGCTGAATCTTTAACTGCAATATTTGAATTTTCAACCCAAAAGATCAAATTTGTACAAAAAAGTCGATTTTTTAATTAAATGTTTAATCAAATACACGAATTTTCAACTGAATAGTTGAATTTGATACTAAGAAAAGATAAATTTTTTAACCAAACCGTTGAAAATTTTGAGGATAAAAAAAATCAATTTTTAATAAAGATATCAAATGGTTAAATTTTCAGCTGAAAAATTAATTAACATTTTTTTTAAAGAAAATAGTTTAACTTTTAACTAAAATATTGAATTTTTAAACAAAAAGATGAATTTCCAAACAACAAGATCATATTTCTAACGAAAAGTACGTTTTTTCGAAAAATTTACATTAATTATAAATAAAAAAAGATGAATTTCCAACTAAAATGGTGAATTTTTATCTGGGTGAGTTGAATTTTCTACTAAAAAAATGAAGTGCAGAAAAACAACGATTTTTCAACAAAATACATTAATTTTCAACTAAAAAAGATGAATTTTGAAGAAAAAACAAACAAACAATAATTACCAAAAAATGGAAGTTAAAGTCTCATGAAAAAAATTAATTTAAAAAAAATAACGAATTTTTAACAAAACAGTTCAATTTTCTACTGAAAAGATGAATTTTGAACAGAAAGTGAAATTTTCAACAAAATACATACATTTCCAACTAAAAAAGGATCAATTTTGAATCAAAAAATCGAATAGTTAAATTTTCATTCGAAAATTAATTAACCAATTTTTTTTAAACAAATCAGTTAAATTTTAAACTAAAATGATAATCTTTAACTGGATTAAATTCATTTCCAACTAAAAAGGTACATTTCCGAATAAAAAGATCAAATATCTAGAGGAAAATATCTTTTTAAAAAAATTTTAATTAATTTTATATAAAAAAGATGAAATTTCAACTAAAATGGTGAATTTTCATCTGGAATATTTGAAATTTCTACTAAAAAAAAAAAAAACAGAATGTTTCATAAAATAAATAAATTTTCAAGTGAAACAGATGAATTTTGAACAAATAGCCATTTTTACCAAAAAGTTACACGAAAAAAAAATCAATTCTCCACAAAAATAACGAATTTTTAACAAGACAGTTACGTTTTCAACTAAAAAGATGAATTTGGAACTGAAAGTGGAATTTTCAACAAATTACATAAATTTTCAAATAAAAAAAAATGAATTTCGAACGACAAAGAACACAAATTTTTACCAAAAAAATCTTTTAAACAAAATTACATTAATTTCAAATAAAAAAGATCAATTTTCAACTAAAATGGTGAATTTTTATCTGGATTAATTGAATTTTCTACTCAAAAAAAGAAGTTAAAAAAAAACAATTTTTCAAAAAAATACATGAATTTTAAACGAAAGAAAAACCATTTTTGAAAAAAAAACAATGTAGTTTGTTTCATTAAACAAAAAAATTAATTAATAGTAAGATCGAATTTATACCGAAAAAATATCTTTTCAAAAAAATTACATTCACATTGAATCAAAAAAATTGTTATTTAACCAAAATGGTGAATTTTTGTCTAGAACAGTTGAATTTTATACACAAAAAAAGAAGTTTAAAATACAATAATTTTTCAACAAAATACATGAATTTTGAACGAAAAAAAAAAAATTCATTCAAAAAATTAATTTTTCACGAAATTAACGAATTTTGAACAAAATAGTTAAATTTTCAATTAATGAGATGAATTTTCAAATAATAAGATGGATTTTATACAAAAAAATTCCCTTTTTCGAAAAATTTACATTGATTTTAAATAAAAAAAATGAATTTTAAACTCGAAAAACTTAATTTCAAACAACAAAAAAACAATAATTTTTACAAAAAAAATGGAAGTTTTTTGAACTGGAAGTGAAGTTTTCAACAAATTACATAAATTTGCGACTTAAAAAGATCAATTTTCAATAAAAAAAATGGAATAATTCAATTTTCAGTTGAAAAATTAATTAACAATTTTTTCTTAACAACATTTTTCAAAAACAAAGAACGAATTTTGAACAAAATAGTTAAATTTTGAACTAAGTATATGAATTTCAAAATAATAAGATCGATTTTACACAGAAAAATTCTTTTTATAAAAAAAATTACATTCGCTTTAAATATAAAAGATGAATTTCCAACTAAAATGGTGAATTTTTTATCTGGAAGTTGAATTTTCTATTAAAAAAATGAAATTAAAAAACAAATAGAAGATTTTTCCATGAAATACATGAATTTCCAACTAAAAAAGATGAATTTTAAATTAAAGTTACATTTTGAACGAAAATAATACTTTTGAACAAAAATATGGAAGTTAACGCTTTATTAAAAAAATAAATATTCAACAAAAATTACGAATTTTTAACAAAATAGTTAAATTTTCAACCAAAGTGATACATTTTCAACTAAAAAGATGAATTTTGAAAGTGGAATTTTCAACAAATTACATAAATTTTCAACTGAAAAAGATCAATTTTCAACCAAATAGTTAAATTTAAAAAAATCAACCAAAATGGCGAATCTTTAACTGGAACAATAGAATTTTCTGCCTGGAAGATCAATTATCCACAAAAAATTTAATAGTTAAATTTTTTATTAAAAATGTTAATGTTTAATTAAAAATTTAAATGTTAATCAATTTGTTTCATTTTCTGCAGACTTTCCGACAATTTGTAAACCAAATCATTTAATTTTTAAGCCAAAATATTAAGTTTCAACGAAGGAGATTAATCTTCTAACAAAAAGGACAAATTTCCAAAAAAAGTGAATTTTCAACCAAAAAATAGAACAGTGAAAAAAATTAATTCCCAGTAAAGAAACTAAATATTCAAACAAAATACTTAAATCCAACAATACAAACCTACTTTTGCAAATGTAGAAATATTTTTAATTAATTTGACCACAAAATTAAAAAAAAATTAAGCACATTTTCGAAAGAATTCAAACATTTCCAGGTGAGTAGACACCCGGGCAATGACGATTTTAACGAAATTTTTTAAAATACTAAAAGAAAGAAAAATGATCTCACCTTTCCAAAGTAACCCGGATGGTATTTGTCGAAATTAATTCGATGGTGGTGCATACCACCAGCGTTACCGCGACCACCAGGATGTTTTCTGTGCTTTCCTGAAATTCGAGGTTATGTTGAGGTTATGACACGCAACCAATTTTCAACTTTAAAAAACGCAATCTCACAAAAATGTCAATCTAAAGAAAAGCCCTTAAAGAGAATCACTTTGCTCTAAATCCTATGAATCTAGAAGCGCTTAAATAGTTTTTAAATCGCCACCAGATAACAGAAAAATCTTTATTTTGAGGTTACCTACCAATACGTCCATGTCCGTGACTGACATGTCCTCGAAGCTTCCTGGTCTTCTTTTTGTGTGTGGACTGCAAAAATCACACGAAACATGATTTAATTTATTAAATTCACTTGCAGATTGCAAAAATAATTAATATTTGATCATGAAATCGCAGAAAGGAGTGCGCTAAAAGGGTTTCGCAGATGGAGTCGGCGACCGTGTTTATGTTTAAAATCTTGGTCAAATATAAATTAAATTAATTGGGGGTACTTTTAAAATTGTGGGGAATTGAATTTCGTTGAGATATAATCGCGGATGGACGGGATTTTGTCGGATTTTTGGAGAAACACATTACACACGATTCACTCACCATTTTGGCTGTCGCGTGAAGAAATGAGAAGAGAGGCGCTAGCGCTTGCGCAGTAGGTGAGCCGGAAATAGGTAGATGCTCTGGTGGCCATCAGACGAACCTTATTTGAATTTAAAGAAAGCAACATTCGAAATTTTACATGATTATTTGTTATTGTAAATACAGTTAACTGCTTTATTGATTTTAAAAAGTTAAAAATTTTTTAAGCTAAGGTTAATATTTTTATGCAAATTTTTCTGATAATTATTATAAAAAAATGTTTCTTTTTAAATGAAATGATTGATTTCGGTTCAGTGTTATTAATTTTTTACAGGACATTTTTTAAATTAGGAGTTTCGGTATTATCTAATTGAAAATATAGATAATCTATTGAATAACAAGGATTTAATATTTGTAGCAAATGAAAAACAATAATAAAATTAATAATAAAAATGTTGAAAAACTATTTTTTGTTCAAAGTTCTTGAACGCTTGAATTCAAGCGAAAATTAATTTTTGCAAACAGAGAAATAAGTAATATGAGTTTGTTTTTAAAGTTATATAATTATAATTTTTCGAAAAATTTTGAGAAAATTTAAAAAGTTTTTTGAGTTTTTCAGATTCGTCGAAAAAGAATCTAGAAAATATGAAAGGAAATTTTTTATTTAACAAAACTTTGAAAAATAGGAGAAAATTTGAGCCAGTTCGGAAAATATTTCGGAGTTTTAGAAAAGAGGAAGAAATTTTAAAACATTTGTACAATTTTTAGAAATTTTTTTAAGTTTTAAAATATTTTTCATCTTTACAAAAATTCTAAGATTCTTGAATATCTTTTCTAGCTCTATTTTTTTTTTTAATTTCGAAAAATGTTACAATATTAAAGAAATTTGTTTCAAAATCTTCCAGATTTTAAAATGATTAGAATTTTTCCTAAAATTAAAAAAAGGATTGTGCATAATTAAAAAACTTACACCGCGAATAAAAAATCCCGAAAAATAAAATTACCGAAATCTAGAAATTCTGAATTGGAAATTCCCGACAGTTTATGATAATTTTCAAATTTGAAAATTCCCGACAGAATATTGTTGAAATACAATATCTCCGAACTAGAAAAATCTCGAATTATGATAAATATTACTTATTTATTTTAAAATAATCAAATATTTGTATGCAGATAAAAATGTTTTGAGAAATTACAACAGAAAAAACGTTCATAAAAATCAAAATGTTATTCAAAAAAATAATAAGTTAGTAAGGAACTGAGACCTACAAAGTTTCTTTAAAAAATATTATTAGATTCGGAGAAAATTTAGGAAGATTTTTTTTTAACGCGCACGTGTTTTCATTCTATTAAAAAATTTTCAAAAAGCTTATAAACTGTTCAAAAATTTTTTGCATCTTTTCAAATATTCTAAGTATCTCGAAAGCTTGATCGTATTTTTTTTAAATTTTAAATATTGCAAAATTGAAAAATGTTGCTTTAAATCTTCTGCACTCTTTTCTAAAATATCTCCTAACTCACTCGAATTTCTTGTAAAATTTTGTAATCTTGCGCAAAATAAAAAATGTTTACTTTGAAATTTTTAAAATTCTTTTCAGAAATTTGAGGAAATCCTTACAAATGTTTTGAAACCTTTTTCATTTTTATTTTAAAGTTTTATTAAAAAAAATTATTTGAATTTTTCCAATAATTCATAGGAAAATTTTTTATTTACCTATAACGTTTCAAAACTTTCTGGGTAGCTTCTAAATTTTTTTCAAAATCTAAAAAAAAAAGATTAGTTTTAATCTTTTTAAAAATTTTACGCCTAATTAACATCTTTGAAAATAATTCGAATTTTTTTGACAATTTTGGAACTATCTTGAAATATTTTGAATCATTCTCTTAAAAATGATTTTTCACAATAAAAAAATCATAAACTTTTTAATATCTCAAACTTAATTGATTGGCATGATTTTTTATTTTTAAAAACAAATTTTATAAAGAAATTAAAAATAGTTTTCAAATTATTTCCTGAAATTTGAGAAAAAAGAACAGACGATAATGCAAAATTTTTCAATCTTGCAAGATTACATTTGTTTAAATCTGTGTATGTTTAAGAGATATTTAGATTATTTAGAAGATTTCATATATTCATACAATTCTGTAATGTTGCAAAATTGCGAAATTTTTATTTAAAATATTAAATATTCTTTTTTCAAATTTGAAGAAATAATTTAAAATGTTTTGAAATCTCTTTCGATTTTCTAGTAAAATTTATTTTTTAATAAAAAAATGATTAAAAGAGAGAAAATTAGTTTTAAAAAAAGCAGATATATACAGCTCTGCATAACTATTTTTAAAAAAACACTTTTATCCTGTAAATTTTTTTTCGGAAGTTCGTCTTCCATTGTTTAGCTAAATTAATCACAGTTAATAATATGAATATTTTCCTGGATTTTATCAATTATTTTCAGCAATACTTATTTTTTTACTTGATATAACTTTTTCACATCCTTAAATTTTCTCTTTTCGAAATAAAGTTTGGAGTACAAAATTCCTTATTTGGAAATTATGATTGAAAAAAGTCCAGAAAATTCAAAACAATATACTAAAAATAACCACTACAATTCTCTCCGTTCGTCCGTCGTACATTCTTCCAGGGATGGGTAGTAAGTGAGTGGTCAAGTAAAGGGGAGGGGAGAAGAGATCGGAAAGAGGGGAGAAGGGATCGGAAAGAGAGGAGTAGGGATCGGAAAGAGGGGTGAGGGCAATGACGAGTGTGGTGCAGGGACTTTGAGTGAAGAGGGGACAATATGAGAAGAGGGGAAGTGAGTGGAAGGGTGAATGTGTGAAGTAGGGCAAGGGATGGTATCTAGGGTGTGGAAACAATTGGACAAGGGGAATGGGGAAGGACGTAAAGGGAACTATACGGAAAGAATTAGGGGGGAGTGAGAGGGATAGAAGTGAGTGGAGAGGAGATGAGGAGCATAATTAGGGGAATTAAGAAGAGAGGAAGTAGGGAAGGGGAGGAAGACTAGGGTAAACTAGGAGAGGAGTTGTGATGTAAATAGAGGGATGAAGAAGTAGGGTAAATAAGGGGACGAGAAGTGATAGGAAATAAAGGTTTGGAATTAAGGGAAATAAAAGGAGGTAAAATAGAGGTAGAATAGAGGAAGTAAGGGCAATTAGTGTAGTAGAGGAAATAAGGGCGAAATATTGGAGATAAAACTAGGGTAAGTAGAGGAAGCGAAAGGAAGGAAAGGAGAGAAATTAAAAGAGAGGAAGTAAGGAAACCGAGGAGAGGAGAAGGGAACTTTGGCAGTGAGGGGAAATGAGAGGAAGGGAAGTAAGGTAAGTGAAGGGGAATGGGGACAGGAGAAGTAGTGGGTACCTGGAAAGAGAAAGAGAGGGGAAATAAGCCGAAGGAAATTACGAGGAATGAGGTGAGGGGTATTAAGAGAGATGTAGGGAAAATTATGGGTAGGGAAGTAAGGCGGATCTAGGGAAATAAGAAGAGGTAAAGAAGAAAAAATGAGGAGATCGGAAATAGAGGAATTGGTTAGATGGAACTAGGTTGAGTAGGGAAAATAAGGGGACAGGATAAGTGGCAGAAATTGAGATGTGTGGGGAAACTAAGAGGAAGTAAGGGAAAGTACGAAAAATGAGAACAGGACAATTAGAGAATTTTACGGAAAAGAGAGGAAGTAAGGCGAGGGAAGTGAAGAAAAATATGGCACAAGTAGGGGACTAACGGAAATTAATGAAGAGGAAATGGTCAGGAAGTAGAGAGAATGATAGGAGATAATGAAGAATAAATGAGAGGATGTAAAATAGGTGAAATGGAGAGAGGGGAACTAGAAGAAGTGAGGGAACATGTGGGAAGGGCATTTAGGGAAAGAGAATGGAATTAAGTGGACAAGAAAAGGTGGTGAAGAGAAATGTGGGGTGGGGAAGTAGGGGAAATTATAGATTGTGAAATAAAGAGAAGAGAAGGGTGGAGAAGTAGGAAAAGTAAGAGGTGGGCTAGTAAGGTAGTGCGGATGAGTAAGGGAAGGGGATTGTTAGCTGAGTTAATGAAGAGAGGAAGAAGTAGTGGAGGAAGAAGTTGGGGAAGGGAGGGGAAGCAACGGGTGAAATTTGTGGAGGGGCAGTGAGGGAGGGGGAGGTTCGATCGACCTAATTAATATCTTAATAGGGCACGAGACTCTTTTTCGTAGGCGCACGGTGCCTACTTTGACTAATTTTTTGGATTGGTATTTAAGGCCTGGGAGAAGGAAGGACTGAATCAAGAAGCAGCAAATTAATAATTACAATTCAGACAGGAAGTTTGCGTGCGTCTTCATTTACGGAGTAGTGAATGTGCCTACTGGCATTTTTCCGATGCCGTATGAATATGTATATCGGAGATCGGGCGTAGGCTCGATCCACACCCACAGGCGTCCGGACCTCGTATCTGAGCCGAGCGCATATAATCGCTATATTGGTAGCACTGAGCTCCAGGAGAGCGCATGAATGGCTCGCTTTGTGTAATGTTATGCCATTGCAGAGTGCTCGGAGGGATAGACATTGGCGCAGGGAAAGGGGCATCTTCATAAATGTGCCTTTAGATTCCTATTTTTATCTATTTTTTATTTTATTTTTATTCAGTGGGGGTACCCCCTAGTGCTGTGTATTGTATGGCAACCTTAAGGACGTTTCTACTTTTCATTGGTTCTAAACTCTGGTACAACTGGGCCTACCCTATGGGTCTAATCCCTAATTTTAGGGGTTCTCCTAACTTTAAATACATTCAATTTTTGTATTCACTCCCATTAACTTGAAATCTTGCGCATTCCATTGAATTCTTTTGAATCCCCTAGAAGTTTTCTAGATTTTTTCCAAATTTACAGTTTATAAAATTTTTACAACGTTTTTTAGTTAACCACTACTAAAAAATAAACAGTCAAGCTGAAAAATAATATATAATTATAAGTAATATTAAAGAAGGAATAAATAATCATTAATAAAACTAGGGTATGCAAAATTTCTTTCTCCATTCCATCAGACTTCTTTCACAACAAAATAACACCTTTTCATGATAAATAAAAATATAATCAATATAAAAAAATGATCTATTCCCGCAATAATAAATTTTGCTTAATTCAGTGGATTAGAATTTTCTTAATTCATCCTGAAGTCTTTTAGATGCACTTTGAACTCTTAGATATTTATCAAATTCTTTTGAATTTAAATGAATTAAAAAAATTCACTCTATTCGGTAAATACAATGAAGCAATCAATTCAATGCATTTTTTCAAATTGTTTCGAAAATCACTTGCATTTTTTCAGTTACTAGTTGAATTTCATCCAATTCTTCTTATTTCCATTAAATTCTTCTAAATTAATTAATTAACTAGATTTTTTATATTTGAAATTGTTTCCAATTTTGGTTCTGTTGCATTCCCCCTTATTTTTTTTAATTCACTTGTATTTTACTCAATTCACATAAAATTATTGATTTTAGAATTGTTGTGCGATTTAACGAAGTTCCTGTGAATTTGGTTAAAATCTCTTGAATTCCCTTAAATTCTTGAAATTTCAGTGAGATTTTACTGAAATTTTTCTATTTCATTAATTTATTTGAATTCTTTTTAATTGAACATTAATTATTTTGATGTTACTCTTAATTCAAAAAAATATTAGTCACATCATTAATGTACATTAGTCATTTTTTTTGTGTTTTTAGTTTAATCAAAAAGGTTTTGGCACTTTAAAAGGGTTTAAGCGTCAAAACTGGGAACACTAAGAGGGCGCAAGTGTCAAAAGTTGGCACTTAATTAAAAAAAAAAGTGCTAAAGTTTGGCACTCACAAAAATCATAAATGTAAATTTTTTAAATTCGAAAAGGGTATAATTGTTAAAATTTTCAAAAAAAAAAAGAGATAAGTGCATAAGGTCCAAAGTTTGTACTTTAAAACATTAAAAAGGTATCATCGCTAAATTTTTGTGCTTAAAAGGGTTTACGTGCTAAAAATGGGATCAATGAAAGGGCGCAAGTATCAAAGCCTGGCACTCATATAGGGCAGCAGCGCTGAAATGTTGAGAAAAAAATGGACTTGAGGTCCAAAATTTGAACATCTGAACAACAAAAAGGTTTTACTAAAGTTTGGTACTTAAAAAGGGTTAAAATGCCAAAACTCGGATTCTCGAAACATTTCAAGGTTTGGCACTCAAAAAGGGCATAAATGCCAAGATTTAGCACTAAATAAAGGTAAATGTGCTAAAATTTCGAAAACAAAAGAACATAAGTTCCAAAGCTTAGATCATCAAAAAGAATCATTGCTCAAATTTGGCACTCAAAAAGAGTTTAAGCGCCAAAACTTGAAACATTAAAAGGACTCAAGTTCCAAATTTTGACACTCAATTTGGACAGAAGCACTAAGTTTGACACTCAATAAAAGGCATAAATGCCCAAATTTGGAACTCAATAAGGGTAGATTGCCTAAAATTTGGACTTTAGAACACAAAAAATGTATCATCGCTAAAATTACTTAAAAAGGGTTTCAGTCCGACAAATTGAAACACTAAAAGGGCGCAAGTGTTAAAGTTTGAGACTCAACTAGAAGAGAGGCGCTAACTTCTGACACTCAAAAGGGGCATAAATTCCAAGATTTGGCACTCAAAAAGGGTTTAAGCGCCAAAACTTACAACACTAAAAGGGCGCAAATGTTTAAGTTTGACACTTAATTAGGACAGAAGCGCTAAAGTTAAAAAAAAAATGGGGACAAGGTCCAAAGTTTAAACTTTTGAACATTAAAAAGGCATCAACCCTAAAGTTTGGTTCTTAAAAAGGGTTTAAGCGCCAAATCTTAGAACACTAAAAAGGCGTAAGTGTCAAAGTTTGGCAAACTAAAATAGCATAATTGCCAAGGTTTGGCGCCAGAAAATGACAGAAGCGCCTAATATTGACATTCTAAAACAGCATAAGGCATAAATGTGGAAAAATATTTTTAAAAAATAGGATTATTTAGTGTGAAGGGACCTTTATGATGCTCTCAACATCGGCGCTGATCAGGGAGCGACGGGGGGATGTTGGGGCTCTGAGTCGTCGACGGGGTTGCGGGGGGCGGGCGGATGGTTGTAGAGGGATCGACGTGTATAAAAGAGTTACAGAGATGAGGTCCGGGTCGAGGGAAGCAGTGGGGGCGCACTTCCGGCGCGGGCTATCGCGCTCTGGGGTCGTCAAAATACGTTATGTAACAGTCTTGTGGTGTATGACGATACTTGTGTGTAGATAGTATTTATATGCCTTTATGATAGTACATTTATAAGTCCATATTCGTGGTCCATATACTAGAGACGATTTTGATTTTATCTTTTTATAAATCCTTTTAATAGCCGAAAACTTGAAAGCAATTTTTTTTAAATAAAATATTTTTTAAATTTAAATTTTGTTTTATTTTTTGCTTTCATTAATAATTATTTATAAATCTTCGAATATTATTCAATTTTTTTTGTAGAGTGACGTATATTTGATGAACATGTAGTAAAAAATTTCCAAATTGTTTAAAAACATTCTAGTCGAAGATCTCTTTTATAAATATTCCTTAACGATGTAGACTTAATGGAATTTTTTTTAACCATCTTTTTCTCTACAAAATACCTTCTAGAATCTAGAATAATATTTTTGTCTGAAACAAATATTTTTAAACAGTTTATTTTATTTTTTTAAATTAATATTTATAGAATTTTCTGTTATTATTAGTAATTAATTCTATGAAAGTAAAAAATTTTCCCCTTAAAATCGCACTTTGGTAAAAATACGAAATAATTAAAAACATTGTAGATAAATATGATTCAAATATTCTTTAAGACAACATTTTTATTGACGAGAATTTGATGAAAAACTTTACACTGTAGTAGGGATCAAAATTTTCAAAAAAACATAATAATTAACAAATTTTTTTTTAATTAAAAAATTAATAATTAATAATTATCGATTCAGAATTTAATTTTCTACAGGGACGTCCACTTGATAAAAAATGTTGTTTGTTAATTTCTTGTATGGAAATTTGATTTCAAAATTCGGTTTCAAAAATTCGATTTCCGAAATTGTATTTAAAATTGGTTAGTTTATAATTTCAAAATTTAAATTGACGGAGTTTTTTATTATCATTAGCAGTTATTTGTGTATTTACTGTGTTTAAAATTATTTAAAAAGATTTCCAAAAATAAAAATAAGAATATAGAAGATTTTAAGGCATGTTTTAAAATTTTTAATTTTAGGGAGATTTCGAATTATTTTGAATAAATGTTTAAAAGTTTTTAGGCGGTTTATTAGAATTTCTATTTTAAAAAGAGCATGCTAATAAGAGAAAATTGAAAGATTTAAAAACTTTAGAAGTTATTTCCTAAAATTTCGATATATAATGTAAAAGATTTTAAAGCACAATTTTTCAATTTTGCAGGTGTACAAAATGAAAAAAAATCTTAAATAATTTTAAGAGGTATTTGAAAGTTTAAAAAAAATTCAAAATAGTCTAAAACATGTAAAAATTTTGTTTTGTTCAAAGTAAATTTTCAAAGATTTTGAAACAGACATTTTTTAAGAGTTTTGGAAGGGATCAAGAGAATAGAAAAGTTTCTTTAGATTTATAGGAATTTTTATTAATGATTTTTGATTTCTTAAATTATTTTAAAGATAATGTTCAAAAATATATAAAAACATATAAAAACGTGCCCAAACTTCAAAACAAAAAGAATACAGAAGATTTTATGGCATTTTTTTAAAATGTTGCAAGATTTCACAATATTTTATTAAATATTTTTTAATGTATCTCAAACTTCTAAAAGCCCTAAATATTTGTTCCCTGAATTTTTTCTTATATTTTGTAAAATCCTAGAAAATAAAACAAATTCTTTAAAATTTTCTAGATTTTTTTTTCGTCACATCTGAAATCTTTAAAAATCTGATGAATTTCCTTAGGAATTTTAGGAAAATGATATTTATATAACTTCAATAACAAAGTAATAATACTTTTTTCCTTGTTTTTAGAACTCAGAATCTAATTTTAGCTCGAAACTAAGTGTACGAAACTCTTAACAAACAAATAGTTAACTGAATGAACAAGAAATATTAAAGTCATTTTTGTTTTATTAAAATTTATTTACATAATTAATTTTCGATGTAGAAAAAATATACAAAAACTAAGTATTAATTATCATAATCTAGACGCATTGTATTTATTAAAAAAAGTTAATCTTATGCAGAAAGTATAAGCGCGAACAAAGCAAAAAAATAATCATTTATTCTGGTAATTGTTCGTTTAATACATTGAATTATTAAAAAAATATATAGTTTTTGTAGAGTAAATTGTAAAGGCTCTATGGCTGAGAACGTAGTGTCTGATTCCAGTCTGGCTTCTTGGCTCAGTGGATAGCGCGCCGGCTTAATCCTTCGGCGGCTGGGGTTCGAATCCCGAGTCTCGAAGTCAATGATAAATACTTTCCGTTTCTCTGTATGTAATACCACTTACAACATGGAATAATCATTGTCTCATATTTTCACACTTTCGGCGATAAATAATTAAAACTCAGTTATTAAAATTTTGTACTTTTTTTAAATTTGGTTTCTCCCCCTAAATTGTCTTTTAATCTAAGGTAAAAATGTAATGTGTAAAAATAGAATAAAGGGCTCAATGCTTTTTCTTTAAAATATTTAAAACGTTTAAGAACTAACCAAAAGTAATGAATAATAAATGAATGTTGAGGGCAACAAATTTTTAAAAACCCCAATCACCAAAAATCTTTTCTTGCTATTCAAAAATCTCCAGAAAACTCATAGTTTTCAATTCATCCAGTTTTTTTTTACTCTTTCACAAAGTTTCGAATGTTACTCCCCACTTCTCATCCTTAACCATCCGTTTCCTAACTCTCTTTCTTCCCTTAACCTCTTCTACTTCCCCTCGCCTCTCCTACTCCACTGTCTCTATCACCATACTTACCGGACCCCTTCCAAACCTACGTCGCACCCCTCCTCTACTTCTCCTCACACCACTACATTCCATCCCCACTATCTAAATAATAATTTAAAATATGTAAAAAAAGGTTTCCTAAATTTTAATTTTACCTATTTTAAGAAAATACACTTTCCTTTTGGAACAAAATAATTTAAAATTATATGAAAAAAGTATTTCTGTAAAGAAAAGTAGAGTGGGAGTACTTTCAAGTTGAAGATAGTTGAGGCTCACCGTGCCTGGTAAAGCGATTTATCTAATTGATTGCTGAGAGTCGGGTGTATTTATTTGTAACTTTGTAAGGATACATTCGCTAATCTAAGCAATTATTTTCCCTTTACATTAAACGCCTTTTCGTCGTAACAATTTATGGAGGTGGTACACGTTACGTACTTACAAATACGGCAGTGTGTGTCGATGGCAGCACAATAGACGGAAGTCACGTTTTCTCTCCTTCTACCGCTTACATCGACCGTTAAACTTTAATGATTCTACATCGATGTAAATTTTACACGTTTCACCAAGTAGCGATGAAATTATCTGGAAGGGAGGGAATTTTTTTAAAATGTGAAAAAAAAGAACACTTCTTTTCCACCTAATTTTCCACCTATTCTCCTCCTAATCTCTTTTACTTTCCCTCCCTACTTTTCACACTGCCCCTAACCTACGACGACTCTACCCTTTTTTATTTTAAATTCTTTCCCCTATTTATCCTCCTACAACTAGCTTCCTTCCCCTTAACCGCCGTTCCATAATTCTTTCTCACTTTCCTCTCTTCATTCCCCTTCACCTCTTCTACTTTCACTCCTCGTAGTCTAATTCCCCTATCTTTACTTCCATAACATACTTACTCTCTCCTGACTTTCCTCCCTCTCTTACTTCACTTGTCTAGTATCTTACTCACAATACCCCTTCCTACTTCCCCTACTACTTAACCCCTATTCCCCCTTCTCCCTCTGATTCTCCTACTATATTTTCCCTCTCTTATAACCTCCTTCCCAACCCATCCCCTATTTCCCCTCCTCACTCTTTTCCTCCATTACACCACTCACTTTCTCTCTCGGTAAAAAATTACGACGAAAGCACGGATCGTCGACCGAAACTATAAGGGTTTCTACTAGGATCTACGATACACTAAAAATGAGAATCTAATTTTTTTTTCATTCAGGAAAGATTCATTGATGGAAATATTGAAGTAAGTATGTGAGTAGCAGTCTATCTTCTTGAAAAAAGAGCATGCTTGCATCTTGAGAGAACGTTCAAGGACCTGTCGTGACCCAACTGCAATAGCTTTTCTTCCTCTCGTTTCGCCCTGGCGTTATTCCACCTCATACGCCCACATTGCTCTCGGATTTGCCTATACCTGTTCGTTAAGTTTTTCTCTCCTTGTTCACTTGCATGTTTCTTATTTGAGAATCAAAACTTTCTGAGGTATTTCTTCCCTTCTTTCTTTCTTTTCAGAATACTTATTTCCTTTTTCCTTACATTTTAGACTTATTTCTTCTTTGCTGCCTTACATTTAATCCAGTTTCCACATATTTTCCTCTCATTTTCTTCTCGCTTCTCATCTCATTTCTCTGATCTTCAGGGTTTTGTAGCAAAAGTAGTGGAAACGGAAAAGGTAGAAATGTAGGAGTTCCGATGGGGAAGCAAGGGATTTAAAGGGTGAGAAATAAGAAAGGGGATGTGAGATAGGAGAGTAGGGACATAAGGGAGGGGAGGGCGATCAGTGGAAGTAGGGTAGTAGGAAAGATAGAGTGGGGGGAAGGAAAAGTGAGGAGAGAGGATTGGAAGTGGAGAAGAGGAGAGAAAAGAAGAAAGTGAGGAGGAAGTATGGGATAGGGAGTAGCGGAGTGAAGGGAGAGTAACTAATGGTTGTAGGATTTGAAAATAAATATAAGAAGGCACGATAAACTAGGATCGGATAGGGGTGGTGAAAAGGGGAGTGGATAAAGAGTGGTATTAGGATTAGAGAGACGTCTTAATAAGCTACGAAAGGCTTTCTTGTAGGCGCATGTCATCTACTTAAACTATTTCTTCTATACCTATACTCGTTCGTTAAGTTTTTCTACCCTTTTCCATATCATCTTTTTTCTGTTTTTTCTCATTTCTCTCATTTTCAAGTGTTTCGTATCCCCAGGCAAAAACCCTCATAGTTTCGGCCCGGTGTCTATCCGATCGTTCTTCCTTATTTTTTTCGATAGGGGAACGAGGTGGGGGGAGGTAATAGCAAGGAGAGGGAGATGTACAGAAGATAAATAGGGGGTCGGTGAGTATGGAAGGGGAAATTGTGGATGGGTGGTAAGGAGGTAGGATGGGGTCAATTGGAAAGTAATGGCGGAGAGGAGACGATAAGATAGGAGCGAATAGGACAGGGCAAGACGGGATAGGATAGAAGGAAGTAGTAGGAGACAGAAAAGTGAGAGTGGGGTGTTAGAGAGGGAGGGGGCTAATCTACTACAGTAAATACATGTTTAAGGGGAATAAAAATATAAATAGATTACGCAATGACTACCTTTTTTCACTGCATTCATCTATCAAGTCTCTTACAACATTTGCAGTCGCTCGTGCCACTGCGAGTGATATATATTTAGTTCTGCAGGGTTCAAAATGGGTTAACAAGTGACCAACTGAGTTATACGACTCTTAAATAGCCGACAGAAAGTCTGAGGAAAGATGCCATGAGATACGGAGACACGGATAGGGTTCAAGATAAGAACCGAAGTGAGAAAGAGAAAAAAAGAGGAGAGAGAAAGAGAAAGAAAGAGGAGAGAAAAAGGTCAAGAACAATGAGTAAATAGAACTAAAGTGGACCTCTGCAAAATGGGAAAGATTGGCAATAATTGATGAGTGCCAAAAATTTACCCTCATTTCTCTATTCCCTTCACATCCCTTAGATAGGAGTCGATTTTTATGGCATAAAAAAATCTTTAAAATTGTTTCTATTAGAATCTTTTGAGTATAATAGATTACGAGATTTTAATTTGTTAATTAAAGGTAGCATGTTTTCGGGAAAGCCTGCATTTGAATGATTTTTCATTGTTATACAAAATATTTCAATTTGATTCTTTGGATTTACACAAAAAATATTTATATTTTTAATAAGAAATTTTTATAAACAATAATTTTGTATCAGAAATTTGAAAATTCAAAATCGTCTTTTGAACAAATGCTTTCATCCCAATATAAACTTCTCTGATATGTCTGTAGGTCTACTTATAGGCCTTAAATAAAAAATTGTTATAACATGTCTTTATAAATTGTTAGTTTATAACAATTTTTCGTAGTACTTGTTCAAATAAATTGTTTATATTATTTATACAAAAACAAAAATTATATCATGTCAATGATTATAAATATATTCCCAAAAAAACTTCTATTATAATTTGAAGCTTATAAAAATTTCTTTTAAAAGAAATAAAAATTTTTGTTTAAATTTGGATGATTAAAATGTAGGGTTTTCAGAAAACAAGCTATCCTTAATTAACAAATTAATATGTCATAACCTATTAGTTGCAAAGAATTCTATTAGATATAATTTTAAAGGATTTTTTATACTCTATAAATTAAATCCTACGGACATTTTACGTATTTCTTAAACGGAAGCAACAATCTAACCAAACGTGTTAAAAAATCGTTTTAATTTTTTTGTTTGTTAATTAAGAATATATACACAACGGCCCACAGTGGGATAATATTTAGAAAAAATAGGTTCGAAATAACTTTTTTGGTTGATTCATCTATTTGTTTGAAAAAATAACTATTCAATTTAAAAAAAATAATAATCTTCTTGGTTAAATCATTTTCGTTGAAAATTCGTCTCTTTGGTTGGAAATTAAGAATTTCGTTGAAAAATTTTTTTTTATTGGCCAAGAATTATAATGTAATATTAAATATTACATTTTTCGTTTTGAAAATTCATCTTTATTTGTTGATAAATCAACTTCTTGATTTAAAGTTGAACTTTTTTTAAATTCATTTTTAGTTTATTGAATAGTAACTTTTTTAGTTAAAAATACAACTATCTTGTTCAAAATTCATCTTTTTTGGTAAAAAATTCAACTACTTTGTCTTTTTAGTTTGAAGATTAACAATTTGGTACAAAATTAAACTATTTAGCTGCAAATAACTTTTTGGTTGAAAATTCACATTTTTGGTTGAAAATTTATATTTTTTGTTAAAAATGTATCTATTTAATGAAAAATTGAACTATCTTTATATCAATTTAGATATTTGGTAGACAATTACCTTTTTTGTTAGAAATTAAAGTTTTTTTGATAAATAATTGATCTTTTTGTCTTAAAAATTCAACAATTTCTTTGAAAATTGTTTTGTTTTTTGTAGGAAATTAATCTTCTTGGCGCAAAATTCATCTTTTTGGTTAAAAATTTGAGCTATTTAGTTTGAAATCCTTTTTTTTAGAATTCAACTACATTTTTAGCTGAAAAATTAAGTTGTTCGAGTTAAAAATTCTTGAATTTTGTTGTAAATTTTTATTTTTTATAAAAAATTCATTTTCTTGGTTGAAAATTCATCATTTGGATTAAAAGTTTACCTACTTGTTTGAAAGTTGAACTACATTTTTAAAAATTATTTTTGTCAAGGTTAGCCTCTGGTTAATAATTTTACTTTTTTATTGTTTCGTTTTTTTTTTGTTAGAAAATTGATGTATTTTATTTAAAATTTGTCTTTTTGGCTAGAAATCAAATCTTATTGTCGAAATTTTATTTTTTGTTTGAGGATTCAACTATTTGGTTTAAAAATATATCTATATAGGTTTAATTTAAAAGATTTAAAATCACTTTTTTTGTTGGAAATTAATATTTTAAATTGAAAATTTGACAATTCCATGTTTGGTTCAAACCATATATTTTGCGGTAAAAGAGTTATCTTTCTAGTTTAAAATTAATCTTTCTTGTTTAAAATGAACTTTTCTGTTGAGAATTCAAACTACTTTGTTGAAAGTTAAATTACTTTGTTAAAAATTCGTATTTTTTATGAAAAATAATTTTGCTTTCTTTAAAAATCCATCTCTTTGGTCGAAAATCAAAATTTTTATAGAAATTTCATTTGTTCTTTTTGTAAAAAATTAATTTTTTTTTTCAGTCTGAAAATTTAAGAATCTCATTTTTGGTTGAAAACTTATCCTGTTTGGTTATTTATTCAGTTATTTTAATCAAATCATCTATTTGCTCAAGGATTCAAATATTTTGTTAAACATTTATTTTTTTTGTTGAAAATTAATTTTTTTATTTGAAAATTTAACGAATCCATTTTTGGTTCAAAAATTTTTTTTCAAGTTAAAAATTCGTCTTTTGAAAATTTATCTATTTAGTAAAAAGTTCAACTTTTTATTTTAAAAAAAGTATTGCACTACTTTCATGACTATACCTATTTATTTATTTAGACTTACCCTATTTTCATGAAACATCACCCTATTTTCCCTTTTTTTGAGAGAATTTTTCGCTACGCTACATTTCGGATGTGAGGGGGGGGGGCTACGTTTTTCAACGTTTTATGAAGGGGGGTGCAAAATATATAAAAATGAAAAACGTAGTTTATGGACAGCCCCTGATATGTGTCACTGTATTATCCCTTTTGAGGAATTTTTCCCTTTATCAGCTATTTCCCCCTCCATTTCCTCCCTTCTTCATTTTTCGCCACTCCTTCAATTAGGTTAATGGCTAATAGACCGGGTTGCCTCAAAAAGAGAATTTCTCTCAACTTCATTTCTGTCTTGTTTACTAAGTTTTTTTTAGCACGCAACAATTGGTCCTGGCATCATACAAACTAAGTTCATTTACACACGTAATAAGAGCCACTGGATTAATTTCACAATTAATCCAGTCGAGTGCGAAAGAGTAATAAAGAGGATTGAGGGAAAGGAGGTTTGTGGCTACTTTGGGAGATGCGCCTTTTCTTCTCTCTCTCTCTTTCTCTCTCTTTAATTCCCTCCTTTTCACTTCTTTATTATTCTCCCCCCTCCTTTTTTTCTTCTAATTTATCTTTCACTGTAACTACGGCGTGGGCGTGCCAGCTCCATGTACACTACTTTTCGATCACGATAAGCCTCGTACAGTCTTGCTCTTTCCTGTACGATAAGAAATCTTTAACGAGACGGAAGGAATCTATATCTCTACGGCACGATGCTTACAAGCAATCGATGTTTGCTCCTCCGATTCGATATTCGCATTCGACCCTAGCTTATTGCCCCCTCCCCACCCTGCACCCCCTCCTTTTGTCCACACATGCCCCCTACTCTTACCCACTCCTTACTTACCGCTCCACTCCCTTCACATATTTACCCTACTACCCTAGTATTCTCACTTCCTCTTATTGATTCCCCTCCCCTCACTTCTGGCCTATTTTCACGACTCTCGCCTACTCACCTATATTTCACTCTCCTCATCCCAACTCTACTTTTCCTCTCCTTTTCTAATTCACATTTTTTTAACTACTCCCTCTTTCTTCCTCTCATTTCCCTTCCGTTCTGACCTTGTTTCAGTTCCCCTCACTTTACTTCCCCTCCCGGTGAAAAAGTACAACGGACGGAGAAACACCCAAAGTATCTATGAGGATTTGTGCATGATAATAATTAATAAAAAATAATTACGAGGACTAACACAGACTGCAAAAAAATAAGTCAAATTAGGTAATATTCGCCTATGAAAAAGAGTTTCGTAGCCTATTTAATAGAGTAGTAGTAGATTCCTCGCAAAGCACACCCTCTCACTCTCACTACTTATTTCTTTTTTCTCCTTTCCTTATCTCCCTTCCCTCTCCTACTTACCCTCCCAGAACTGCCTCTTATCAAACCTATCCCTTCCCCTTCCTCTTTCTATCCCCCCTACTCCTACTGTTACATCTCAAATATCCTACTCTTACAACCTCTTTCAAACCTCTCATTTCCCCTCCTATACTATTTCTCACCTTTGCAATCCCCTTAATTCCTCTGGCCGACTCACGCCCTCCTTCTTCTCGCCCTACCATACTTTTCCACTCCTCTTCTACTCCTCTCTCAATACTTCTAATCCCGCTTTTACTCTCCTCGACTCTCGTGACTTAATTTATACTTTTCTTAGTCTCTTCTTAGTAATTTCTAAATTTATAAAACCCTTGTATAAACATTTTTTTAAAGAAGAAAGACGAATAATGAAGAGTGTTAAAAATAGTTAAGGAAGCAAGAAAACGATGCAAATTTCAGAAAAATAGAAAAACAGTTTTTAAAATAAGGAAGAACACGATAATAATAATTAATAAAATATAAGGAAGAAGACTAACCATATTCTTAAACAAAATTAATTATGAATCTGCAACTATTAGAATATCTCGATTGGAAAATTATTTAAAAGAAATTTGGAAATAAGGAAGAAAAGTAAGGTAAGATGTAAAAAATGACGAAAAAAAAAGATAGATATTCCAGAAAAAAATTTATAAAGAATCTTTAAAATAAGGAAGGACACGATATTAATAATTAATAAAAGACACGGAAAGAAACTAACACATTTAATTCTCTTCTTCCTAGTTTCTTCATTTTTAACAATTTTGCCTGAGAAATGTTTTGAAGAAGGAAGAAAAGTAAGAAAAAATTGGGCAAAATAGTTTGAGAAAGAAGGAAATGATGGAAATACAAAAAAAATGGGGAAGGATGATTCAACATAAGAAGAATATGTTAATAATGATTAATAAAACAATACGGAACAAGGCTAACATATTCTAAAGAAAATTAGTCAAAGTAAGTGACATTAAGTGACCTTAGAAAATATAGAGACTGTAGCAAATTCATCATAAATCTCTTCTTCCCTTGCTACCCTTTCCTTAATTCTCCCTCCGTAAAAACTTGACCGCCTCTTCTCTCGCTGCCGCTCCCTACTACGCTCTGTACTATTATCTATCCTTTCCTGCCGTGTCCTATCCTACCTTGTCCCGTGCTATCCTATTGGATCTTATACTTTCCGATCTTATTTTATCTCCCAACTCCTTCCTTAATTTCCCTTTCCTCCCTTACTTCCCTTCCCTTAATTATCCTACCTATACTACTCCATCTCCTGTTCCCTACATATACGCTGACCTACCTCTACTCTACTCACTTTACATCCCTACTTCCCTACTGCCCGTGCATGCTTCCACTCCTTTAACACCCCCTCTCCCCTCACCTCTTTCTCCCTCTCTCCATACTTCCTTCTCTCCCTCTCCCATCCCCCACTTCCTCTCTGTCCACACTTTTTTCTGCTCTCCCTCACCTATTCTTATCTTTTCCAAATCGAGCCCTTCAGGCTACTACCCCTCTCTCTATCTACCCTTTCACCCTACTTCATAACCCATCAGTCTCCCTTACATCCTCTTCCCTCGCCGCTTAACTTATTATATCCTTCTTGTACTTCCCCTCACGGGAACCCGGCAATCTATAAGGATGTCAAGGTTTAAAGAAAACATTTTTTCTAACTAGGTGACATGGGACCACAAAAATGGAGCTTGTCCTATCCGATCCTACATTATCATTCCCCTCTTATACTTCCTCTCTCCTTTAAACTTTTCCTCATATCCCTACTTCTCACCTTCCTACCTCCCTCCTCACCCTATTTCCTAATCTCCACTACTTTCTATCCTATCCTATCCTGTCAGATAATATCTCTCCGTCCGGAACCCATCCTTAATTCCCCTCAACTTCACTCTCTTCCTTTACATTACTTCCCCTTAACACCTACTTCCTGTCCCCGGGTGCCCCTCTCCCTCCTTTCCCAGCCCCTCACTTTCCTCAACCTTTTAATTCTTTCTTATCTCCCCTCCCCTTATATTTTAGTAAAAATTGGGAAGGAATCTTTCAATTAAGGAAGGACCGGATTATAAAAATTTTAAATATACAGAGAAGGAGACTAACATATTAAAAAAAATAATTATGAATTTAACAATGTGACATAATCGTATAATTCGATTTCCTAATTTCTTGCTGTTTAAAAATGTTGTATAAGTAATTTTTGAATTAAGGGAGAAAAATAAGGAAGAATGATTAAAATAGTCCAGGAACACAGAAAGGAATAGGAATATCAGAAAAAATTGGTTATAAATCTTCAAGATGAGGAAGAACATTAACATTAATTATGAAAATATGGAGAGTGGGAAAAAATGATGAATGTGGGAACGTGAAATGTTCTTGTTATTCGATTCTACGTTTTTTAAAGTCCCTTTCTAATTTAATAATTACAAGAAATTTTTGAATGAGAGAACGAAAATAAGGAAGGATGATTAAAAAAGCTCAGGAAGGGAAATCTGAAAAAAAGATTAGGAAGGAAATAATAAAAAAAAATTAAGTACAATAAAGAAGCAGACGATAATATTAATAATGTTTATTTTAATAAGGGAGAAGCATAAAAGAAGTCACACAGTAGGGAAGAGATGAATAGGTAGTTAATTTTATTTTTGTATTTTATTTCTTATTCTTAAAGAGATAAGGAATTATGAATGTGGGCTTGTTAGTGTAGGAGATCTCGCACTAACTTTATCATCCATTTCAAGTCATATCGTAACTCACAACCTATCAGATACGACGTTATCAATGCCAGTCTATTGGTACTATCGACTGCGCCCATCGGCCTTTCACTCTTAGAATTTTTTCTTGACGTATCTCAGCTTTTGTTTTCATAATACTATTTCTTTACCTCTTAACATTTATTTATTATTTTTCCTATGTATAATCAATTCTACAATTCTGTAATTAATTAAATTAAAGACAACTATGAATTGTACTAATTTAAAAATTAATACGTACTTGTTTTTGGCAGTATATTGACATTTTTTCCTTTCGAAGAATGTATCAATTCTTCCAGTGCCTTTTGTTAATTTTTCTTTTGACCCATAAAGAAATATTTTCATTAATTTTTTAAGAGTGTGGATGGCTCCGCATAAAATAAACACACGAAAATTTTTAAACAAAATTCATTTCTTTTTAACGACATTTTTAGATTTTCCATAAAATAGTTGAATTTTTAATGAAGTAGTTGAATTACCAATGAAGTAGTTGAATTTTTAACGAAGTAGATAGATTTTCAACCAAGTAGTTGAATTTTTTAAGAGGTTGTTTAATTGTCAATGAAGTATTTGAATTTTCAACGAAAAATTGGAATTTTCAATGAAGTAGTTAAATTTTCTACGAATCAATTGAATTTTCCGCAACATAGTTGAATTTTCAACGAAGTAGTTGAATTTTCAATGAAGTAGTTGCAGTTTCAATGAGGTAATGTAATTTATAATGAAGTAGTTGAATGTTTAACGAAGTAGATAGATTTTCAACCAAGTAGTTGGATTTTTTAAGAGGTTGTTTAATTATCAATGAAGTATTTGAATTTTCAACGAAAAATTGGAATTTTCAATGAAGTAGTTAAATTTTTTACGAGCCAATTGAATTTTCCACAACCTCCTCCCTGCAATTTTCTGTCCCAGTTGTCGAAATTTCATTTCAATACAGAAATTCCATATCCCAGTTGTCAAAATTATATTTTCTTGTTGAAATATCCTGTGCCAGTTGTCAGTGCTATATTTATTGACTTTATTGATTTTAATTCGTTAGTAAAATTCCTGTCCCAAACTAAAAAATATAATTTTATACGGGAATTCTATGTGCTAATTTATTCTAATTCTTCAATCAAATTCCATTTCCCAAAGTAAAACTTATAATCCTTTCCGGGAATTTCCCGTCCAAATTGTAAAAATTATATTTCTTTATAAAAATTTCCAGTAGGCACAAAATTCGGCGACGTCTTTACGACATCGTTACGACATCTTCACGACATTTTTACGACATCCTATGTCCGTGTCGTTTCGTTGTCTATACGATATCGTAAAGACATCGTCAGATCATACGACGTGTTTACGATATCGTAAAGACACCTTAACGACATGAACATAGGATATCGTAAAGTTGTCGTAAATATGTCGTAACGATGTCGTAAAGACGTCGCCAAATTTTGTGCCCACTGCGTTCCCTGTCCCATTTGTTCCAATTATATTTATTTACTAAAATTCTCTATCTCAATTGACAGAATTGTACTTTTTGACAGGGATTCCTTGTCCCAAAATCAAAATGGTGATTTTTCAATAATATGCTCTGTCACAAACTAAAATTTCAATTCTGTACGGGAATTCCCTGTCCAAATTCACAAAATTATAGTTCTTTACTGAAATTCGCAGTCACAATTGTAAAAATTATAGATCCTCACTGAAATTCCCTGTCCCCATTGTCAAGATTATATTTCTTTACTGAAGTGTCCTGTCCCAATTGATAAAATTATATTTCTTTACTAAAATTTCCTGTCCCAATTGTAAAAATTCTATTCCTTTACTTAAATTTTCTGTTCCAATTGTCGAAATTATAGTTCTTTACTGAAATTCCCAGTCCCAATTGACAGAATTGTAGTTGTCTTCTGAAATTCCCTGTCCGATTTGTCAAAATTTACTTCTTGATTGGGATTCCTTGTTCCACAATTAAAATTATAATTTTTCAATAATATTCTATCACAAACTAAAATTTAAATTTTATACAGGATCTTCTGTCCCAATTGACGAAATTATAGTTCTTCCTTGAAATTTCCTGTCCCAATTGAAAAAATTATAGTTCTTTACTAAAATTCCCAGTCCTAATTGTCAAAATTATAGTTCTTAAGTGAAATTCCCTGTCCCAATTGGCAAGATTATAATTATTAACGGAAATTTCCTGTTCCAATTTTTTAAATTATCATTTTTTACGGATTTTCTCTGTCGCAATGTCAAAATAATATTACTGTAATGCAATTTTTTGTCCCAAGCTTAAAATTTTAATTCTTCAATAAAATTCCCTGTCTCAAAGTAAAATTTATAATTCTTTGAGACAATTTATTGTCGCGGTTGTGAAAATAATTATATTTCTTTTTGAAATTGCCTGTCCCAAACGCAAAATTATAATACTTGAATAATATTTGCTGTCGCAATTGTCGAAAATTACATTTCCTCACTGAAATTGCTTTTCGAAATTATATTTCTCTACTGAAATTTCCTGTTTCAATTGTCAAAATTATATGTTTTTAACTGAAATTCCCTGTCCCTAATCTCAAAATTTTATTTGTTCAAAGAAAAGTTTGATCCCAAAACTCAATTTTAATGCTTTAATAACATTCTCTGTCTTAAAGTAAAAATTATAATTCCTTGCAGGAATTTCCCATCCCAAAGTAAAAATTAGCCTTCTATACGGGATCCCCCTATCCCAATAGTTAAAATTAT
Organism: Belonocnema kinseyi; assembly: GCF_010883055.1. Taxonomy (NCBI): domain Eukaryota; kingdom Metazoa; phylum Arthropoda; class Insecta; order Hymenoptera; family Cynipidae; genus Belonocnema; species Belonocnema kinseyi. The sequence continues at coordinate 82,374,249 of NC_046661.1, read as the reverse complement.
ATTTCTTTACGGAAATTTCCTGTCCGAATTGTCAAAATTATGTTCCTTTACTGAAATTTTTGATTCCAATTGATGATATTATTTTTTTTTACTGAAATTTCCTGTCCCAATTGTCAATATTATATTTCTTTACTGAAATTCCGTGTCTGAAATGTCAAAATTATACTTCTGTACTGAAATTCCCTGTCCCAAACTCAAAAATGTAATCCTTCAAAAACATTCCTTGTCCCAATTGTCAAAATAATTATATTTCTTTAATGAAATTCCAGGTCCCAAACTCAAAATTGTAATTCTTCAATAATATTCCCTGTCCCATTTGTAAAAACAGTTATATTACTTTACTCAAATACCTTGTCCCGAAATCCAAATTATAATTCTTTAATGAAATTTTCGGTCCCTATTGTCAAATTAATTATATGTTTTCACTTGAATTTCGTGTCCTAAATTTGAAACTTATATTTCTACACAAAAATTTCCTGTCCTAATTATCAAAATATTTATATTTCTTTACTGAAATTCCCTGTGTTTAACACAAAATTGTAATTCTTCAATAGAATTTCTTGCCATAAAGTAAAAATTATAATTTATCATAGGAATTCACAATTAAAATTACATTTTTTTACAAAAATTCCCTCTCCAACTGTCAAAATAATTATATTTCTTTACAAAAATTCCCTGTATAACTGAAATTCCTTTTCCTGAAAATCCTTCTTTACTTAAAATTGTAAATTTTCAATAAAATGCCCTGTCCCAATTTAAAAATAATTATATTTCTTGACTGAAATTCCCTGTCCCAAACTGAACATTTTAACGCTTCAATAAAATTCCTTGTCGGGAATTCCCTTTCCCAATTGTGATGATTATATTTAATTACCGAAATTCCCTCTCCCGCAATTGTCAAAATTATATTTCTTAAATGAAATTTCCTGTCCCAAACCCAAAATTGCAGTTCTTAAAAAAATTCCTTGTCCCAAAGTAAAAATTATATCTCTTTACAGTAATTCCAAATCCCAATTGTGAAAATAAAAATTCTTTATAGAAATTCGCTTTCCGAATTGTGAACGTTATATTTCCTTATTGTAATTTCCTGTCCCAATTGTCAAAATTATATTCTTCTACAAAATTTTTCTATTCCAATTGTCTAAATTATATTTTTACTGAAATTTCGTTTCCCAATCGTCAAAATTATATTTCTTTTCTGAAATTCCCTGTTCTAATTGTCAAGATTTTATTTTTTCACATATATTCCTTGTTCCGAAATCAAAATTGTAATTCCTCAATCAAATTCCGTGTTTCAAACTGAAAATTATAATTGTTTACGGAAATTCCATGTCCCAATTATGAAAATTATATTTCTTTACAGAAACTAACAAACTAAAATTTAAATTCTGTACGGAAATTTACTGTCCGAATTGAAAAAATTAAAGTTGTCTTCTTGAATTCCCTGTTTGAATTGTCAACATTGTAGTTCTTGATTGTGATTCTGTGTCCCATAATTAAAATTGTAATTTTATAATAATATTCTGTCACAAACTAAAATTTAATTTCTGTACGGAAATCTCCTGTCCCAATTGACAAAATTATAATTCTTTATTGAAATTCCCTGTCCCCATTGTAAAAATGATACTTCTTGACTGAAATTCCCTGTCCCCATTGTCAAGATTATATTTCTTTACTGAAATTTCCTGCCCCAATTGCTAAAATTATACTTCTTTACTCAAATTTCTTGTCTCAGTTGTGAAAATTATATTCCTTTACTGAAATTCCCTGTCCCAATTTTCAATTATATATTTATTTACTGAAATTCCCTGTCCCAATTCAAAATTTTGAAAATTATAATTCGTTGCAGAAATTTTCTGTCCCGATTGTTAAAATTACATTTCCTCACTAAAATTCCCTGTTCCAATTTTCAAAATTACATTTCTTGTTTTAAACTCAAAAATTGCAATTCTACAATGAAATTCTCTGTGCCACACTAAAAATTATAATTCTTTGCGAAAATATCCTGTCGCGATGGTGGGAATAATTATATTTCTTTATGTAAATTCCTTGCCAAAAATCAATATTGTAATACTTAAGTAAAATTCCCTGTCCCAATGTGAAAATTATAATTCTTTATTGAAATTCGCTGTCGCAAATTACTAAAATTCCCTGTCTCAATTGTAAAAATTATTTTACTTTACTGAAATTTCCTATTCCAATTACCGAAATTATAATTTTAACTGAAATTCCCTGTCCCAATTAGCATTATTATTATTTCTTACTGTAATTCCGTGTCCCAATTGTCAAAATATACTTATTTGCTGAAATTCCTTGTCTCAAACTCAAAATTGTAATTGTCCCCATTGTTAAATTATATTTATTTATAAAAATTTCCTGTCCCACTTGTCCAAGTCATATTCTTTACTAAAATTCCTTGTGTCAATTATTAAAATTATGCATAATACATACATAATAATAATCATTTTCTCTTCCGGAATGTTTCGCAGATCCTGATTTTCTCTTCCGGCATATACTTCCGGAAATAAATTTTTAATCTAGTTGGAATTAACCCTGATCTCTATGGAATTCCATAGAATGCTCTGGAATTTAATAACATTCAAGATAAAATATTCCAGAAGAGAAAATTTAAACCCGGCAACAGATGCCGGAAGTGAAAATAAAACTTGGGCTTATTTAACCAAAAGATAACATACTTTTGACCATTTTAATCCTCTAACGCTTTTCCTATAGGAATTCTATGAAACTTTAAAATTGGCGTAACGCTCTAGCCCCCCCCCCCTCCCCGGACGGAAATGCCTATCGTATTTTTTGAAAGGCCCCTAATCCAATTAGTAAGCGCCCCCTTCCGAAAATCTGACGTAATTTGGTCATGGTCCTTTAAGTCTTTTAGAAATTTGTCCCCTTTCACACGAAGGAGGATCGCTTTCCGCATGAACTCTGATCTTTGAACACTGACTTGAACAGATTTTGGGTCTCTCAGTGCTGCCGGGCGTGAAACAGGCCCATGGTTGTGGGCCGGATTCGAGCCAAGTTTGTTGCACCTGGGCATTGTTCTTCGAGCAGCGTGACCTTGGCAAGGTCACGCGTTACACGCACGAGCCTTTCCCTCAAACCTCC
>NC_046661.1:82367017-82371087 GCF_010883055.1 Belonocnema kinseyi | reverse complement strand
CCCCTACCCACATCTACCTTCCTTGTACTCCAATCCCCACCCTTTCCTTTTCCACACACATTCAACTCTCGTACGCATTCGTGAAATTAGTTTCTTTCGTTTCAGATTTCTCTCTTCTGAAGAGCAAAAAGACTTTGTCCCGAAAAACAGTAATACAAATTTCTAATCTGAAATTTTGGCCCGTTCTGGATTTGGTTCGGATACTGATATCAGACCTTGGGCTTAGGCCTTAGATTAGATTCCAAAGTGAAATCAGGAAAGGGGAAGTGGGGTGATTTTTTACAAAAGTAGGGGAATAATAGGGGAATCAATTACTTTAAATAAAATTGATGTTTCATATTAAATTCAATATGAAAACTTTTAGATGATTAAAATTTCAAATTTAAGTAAATTGCATTTTTAGCGAAAGAGTTTAATTTTCAAAAAATAAAGATTTTCCAACGAAACATATGAATTTTCATCAAAAGAGTTAAATTTTTAAGCTGAAAGCTATTTTTTTTAAACCGCTGACTTCGAAAAGAGAAAAGATAAATTTTTAACAAAAATATGTTTATTTTTAACCAAAAAAGATGAATTTTCTACCAGTTTGTTGGATTATCAACAAGCAAACAAATTTATTTTTAACCGAATAATTGAACTTTCAAGCAAAAGAGTAGAAGATTACTTTTCTGACGAAAATGATTTACAAATTTGTTAAAGCAAATAATTGAATTTTAAGTTGAAAAAAATCTATTTACAACTAAAAAAAAAATAATTTAATTTTTAACGAGAAATTATGGATCCTCAGGAAAAATTAATTTTTAACAAAGTAGATTAACTTTTAACCAAGTAGTTGAATTTTCAAACAAAGAAATGTGATTTCTTAACGATAAATATATTAGTTAATATTTTTATTTTGAATAAGAAATACTTAATCTTAACTAAAAACGATGAATTTTCAACAAAATAGTAGAATTCTTATCTAAAACAGATTGTTCCCAACAAGAAACAATTCCATTTTCAACCCAAAATTATGAATTTTTGAATAAAAAATTTAGATGTTAATTAAATAATTTAAAAAATAGTCGAATTTTTCAATTACAAATATCAATTTTCAGTCGTTAAGATTACGTTTATATAAAAAAATACTTTGTTACATTTTCAATCTAAGAGATAAATTTTTAACGGCAGTGATGAATCTTCAATCAACAAAATTAATTTTACAAAGTAGTTATTCTCAACAAAAAATATAATAGTGGAATTTTCAACTAAAAGAAATTAATTTGCAACAAAATGTAGGAATTTTCAAGAAAAGTTCCATTTTCAACCTGAAATTATAAATTTTCCACAAATAGGTCAAATTTGAACCAAAAAAATGAATTTTAACTAAATAGTTGAATCTTCAACTAACAAATTTCAATTTTAAATCTAAAGCAGGTTAATATATCGAAAAAGTCGAAGTAAAATATTAATTTTTCAGAAAAGGGTTGAATTTAGAAGAAAATCATTTTCAAACAATAAAAATGAATTTTAAATCAAGAAAGATGAATTTCAAATCAAGAAAGATGACTTTTATACCAAGAAATATAAATTTAAATTTCAGGAAAGGTGACTTTTTAATTAAAATAGTTTAATTTTCAACAAAATATTTGCATTTTTAACCCGATAATTTGAATTTTCAACCACCAAAGATGAACTTTTAATTCAGAAAGATGGCTTTTCTATACCGAAACAGATAAATATTCAATCCAAAAGGACAAAACCAAAGAAGATGAAATTTCTGTTGAAAAATATGACTTTTTAAAAAAATAATTGAATTTTCTACCAAATGAATAAATTTTCAAGGAAAAAAGAAAAAACTCATGGAAAAACAGTCGCATGTTCAACTAAATTGGAGGAATTTTTAACTAAACGGACAATTTTTTTAAGACAGTTGAATTTTCTAACGAGTTTTCAACAAAGCAGTTGAATCTTTGAACAAAAAATTTGATTTTTCGACCAAAAAAGGTGATTTATTAAAAAGTAAGTGGAATTTTCATTCAAGGAAAATAATATTTTTAGAAGAAAGCTGAATTTTCAAGAGAAAGTTAATTTTCAAGCACCAAAGATAATTTTTTAATAAAGAAAAATAACTTCTCTCTACACCAACAAATATCGCTTTCCAATCCAAAAGTACGAATTTTCTATCAAAGAAAAATTTGAGAAAAAATAATTGTTGCATGTTTTTATTGCGTCCTCCTAATTAAGTTCGCATTAAAGCAAAAAAAAACACGAGAAAAGTGAAAGTTTTTAAAAAATTGAGCGAAAAGTGGAAAATCTTGATAACCGGAGAAAACAGAGTAATAGAGAAAATACTGTAAAGTCTGTAATATGTATTTTTAAATTTTGGTAAATTTGCTTGTAGTAGGTCTTTGGGAATAGAATATTAAAAAATTGCGTAGATTGAAAAGTACATGATTTGGGACTGTTTTGATTAGGGGCAGCCCGGGGCGAATACAGATGGCGAGACAGCCCTGGAGTGACGAGGAGACGAAAGAGGTGGAGAGAGAAAGAGAAGGAAGAGGCGGCTCACCTCCTCTCGTCGTCACGCAGCGAGGATCAGCTATCCTCGTCTTCTTCGCTTTTCTTGCGACTTCCCTGTCGAACGATTCTTGGTTCGCAGCGTGGGACCGGAATTGAAATTCTTGACTTTGCTTCTGCGTGCTCCCTTCCACCCACCTCTCTTTCGATAAAAAAAATCTTCTGGAAAAAGAATTAATTTCATTTAGGCAAAAAATTCCTAGGTAGAAATTTCCCGCTCTTGTCAGGATGGAGTAATAAAGGAGACGTTAAGAAAGAAAGTCACACTAGAACGTTTGGGGGGAGGGGGGCTGATTTTGTGACGATTTGTGATGGAGAGGGTAGGGGTTAACGCAGAATGTTAGAACTTATTTCTCATTACAAAGGATTACCTCTGATTACATCTGATTACTTAGGATTGCGAGTGATTACTTAGGATTGCAAGAGGTTACTTCGGATTACTATGGATTATCCGGATTACTACGGACTACGATGGATTACTACGCATTGCAACGGTCTACTCAGATTACTCTGAATTACTGCTGATTGCGAAGAATTATTGCGGATTTTCATTGATTGCGAAGGATTACAAGGATAACCACAGATTATAAAGGACTATGACGGATTACCTCGCATTACTACAATATATACATACACTTACTATAGAAAAAACTTTACGTCATGGGGGGGAGGGTAAAAATGTCAGGAAAAAGCGTTACGTGATACTTGAACGGTTCCTGAGGATTACTCGGATTACGCCGGATTACTTCGAGTTACATGGATTAGAGCGGAATACTGGGATAACTACGAATTACTACTCATTAGGAAGGATTATCTCGAATTACTAGTGTTACTATACATTCCCACGGAATACTATGGATATTTAATAATTACAACAATTACTTCTGATTACGAAGGATTACCACGGATTACCTCGGGTTACTACAGTATAATGATTATAACTCGGAATACTCTGGATTAATTCAGATTACACAGGCTATCATAGATTACGACAGATTACAATGGATCACTCGGATTACTAAAAATGACGAAGGATTACCTCTGATTACTACACTATACTAAAGATTAGCGGATTACTCAGATTATTTCGGATAACTACAGTAAAATTATTATAACTCGGAATACTCTGGAATAATTCAGATTACACAGGCTACCATGGATAAAGACACATTACAATGGATTACTCGGAGTACTAAAAATTACGAAGTATTACCTAGGATTACTACAGTATAATAAGGATTATCGGATTACTACGGATTATTTCGGATTACTGCATTATAATGATTATAACTCGGATTAGTCCGAATTATTTCAGATTAGACAGCCTACCCTGGATTACGACAGATTACAACGGATTACTCGAATTACTACAAATGACTACTGAATTACTCATGATTACTATTGATTAATATGTATAACCGCGTATTATTATGGGGCTGTACTTAAATTACGTAAGGGATTATAGGTCCTCTCCAAGATCCTCCATCCCCTTGTAACGAATCGTAACAAAA